>NC_134131.1:12556379-12861034 GCF_040939455.1 Microcebus murinus | reverse complement strand
CTTCTACAGAAATCAAATTTTCCTCTAGGGAATTTTTTTTATCAGTACTTTCTAGAACACTATAGATTTTTTTTGCTTCTATATCACTAAATAACTTTAAGCACTGATGAAAACCAATTTTGTCATTTTTCTATTGATCCTTCAGATTAGTTTACAACTTTTGAAAGCCATGTGTATGTTGCTCCCATGTGCTAGATGTTGTGATCTTTCTAATGTCACTGTAGCACCAACCATTTCTCTCTAGTGTTCTTGATGTGTTCAATATAGTGAAGAGCAAATATGACAACAGTCAAGTCTCCGTGGTGTTCTTCCCTTTTTACTTTACTGGTTTTAAAAATCCAATACCTATAGCACTTATTGATATAATTTAACATGCTAAAACATATTAGTAATATTAGAAAAACCTAGAACAATGTGGTAAAGGTGAAATTTTGGTCACACTTAACAACAGTCATTACTTCTCTTCGGTGTGTCCAAACTTGTCAATATTTGCCTTTAATTTCTTTTTGGTAATTAACAGAAAGATAATTCCAAATGTGTAAGGACCACAAAATACACTCCAGGAAAGTATTCTTTCCCACACTTCCCATGACTTTTTTCAATGAGTTTAATAATGTCTCCATTATTTCAGGTTTTTATAAGTGCATGCTTTTCATATAAATATACAGTAAACATGGTACATGTCCTAATTAATTTTATTTATTGCTAATTTAAAGAAATTGTGAAAAAGAAAAACTAAACTTTAAACTGGGACTTTTCAATCTTTAGTCATTTGCAAATGTGCCTCATGATTTTTCTCATATGCAGTCCCAGGTTAATGAATAGTACCATAGATTCATACTCCCTAATCTGTTATTTCCTTAACATTTTCAATTTTTCACTCTTCTTTGTTTAAATAAAGTATCAAAACAAACATCTTTTTAAGTCAACAATATGTAGATTTAAAAAGACTTTTTAAGTCTACCATATGCCTATGAATGACTATATATTTATTTTAACATGAAAGAGGAATATGTCATCATTAATAATTTCCATATATCTTTTACGTACAAAAACATTTTTTTATGATCTATTATATCCATATTTTATTTTATAGCTTGTAGGTTTTCAGTGTTAAAAAAAAGTCTTCCATCTTGCTGATTGTACCGTTGCTACCTAGATTTCATGATTATACATTCACATAATTGTTTTTTAGATTTAGATTAAATATTTTAATACATCTGTGATCTCTTTTCTAGATATCATAGACTAGAACTTTAAGTTTGTTTTTTTTTCTATTGGATAACCAAATGAATAGCCAGTATTTTAAGAACAAAGATAACAAAAATATCTACTTATATGTCATTATCGCTTTTATGCATTTTTATGTAAAGTTACATCCACACAAACACAGGGATTGTAAAAATTAAAGCGCTAAATAGATTTAATCTCATCATCTTGGGTGGTTTACAAATTCACTGTTCATGTACTATTCATGCATAAAATATTTACATTTCTTCTTTTTGTAAAGAAGCTTAATCTTTCCTGTGTTGTCTTGAAGTTATTGAGTTTGTTATTTCTGTTTGGAGAAACTGACAATAATTTGACTTATCAAACTGGCATATCTTTGCTCCTCCCGGAGCCTGCAAATCACTCGTACTTCCTCTTGATGAGGTTCAAGTGAAAAGTAGACTTGCTGGGGATTTTTCTCTTCCTGAGTGGCCACCACTCCCCCTGCCGGGCAGCCAGCACATCCCCCAAGTCCTCTTTGCCTTCCTGCCTTTTACAGTTGGAGGCAAAACTACTTTCACCTCTCCATGGGGGGGGCCTTCAAATAGTTGAAAAGGGATCTCCAAGTCTTTTGGGGATCTCAAAGAAGGGATCTCAAAGAAAATCACCTTGGTTTTTCCAATTATTTCTCCCAAGACAAGAAAGGAAACTAGTTTCAAGTAGTCAAGTTCTCAGAGCAGTTCCCACGCCTCAGAACGATTCCAAATTTATGTAGAAGTCAACTGTCCTGACCATTTTTAAACGACGAAAAAGCAAACAGGGAATGAAGACAGCAAGAAAAACCATCACCTTTCAAGCCATCCGATATAACAGTTCCCAAACTCCTATCTTACTATAACATAGGAAAAGAAAAAGAAGTCCAATTCTCTTTGTTCCTAATTTTACCTATACCATATGTATGGTTCTGAGAATTTCTGTAAATCTAAAAGCAAATTAAAAAGCTAGGGGAAAACCAATGTCAAGAATAATCACAATGGACATGTAAATTACTCACATCCTATATGCCTTATAAACGCTGCTGAGACATAAATGTTGATATCTCATCAATACAAGCGATTGTGGCGATCGAGTTATTTCCATGGCTTGAAAGAATAATCTGACGTTATCTCCAATCAGTGGCACACATTAAATCTCTAGGAGGCGTTCAAGTGAGTTTATAGGAAGGTCAGTTGATGAGTTTTTCTGCAACACACTTTGGTAACAAGTATCTCAGTTCTAATTAAACAATTATCTGTGTAATGACCTGTTTATTGTTCTCTTCCTTCCTTGAGAGTGCTTACGCCCATGGGGGCAAGGGTCTTGCTCATCATCGTGTAGCCATTAGATGCCACTCTACTGTGAATAGAACAGGATCAGCGTTCACTGAATGGACTAGTAGGTCGGTAAATGAAGAAATGGAATAATCCTAAAAGAACAGAGCCCTCTCGTGTGTTCCCTCATCTGCAAGATCGGTGCCTCCAGAGAGACCCTCCAGCATCTGGGAGCCGTCCCTGCCCTGAGTAGCTCTCTGAGTGGCTTTAGGTACTGGGGCCAACACTTTTGCTCATCCTATCTTTTCCTCAAAACGCTTCCTCTGGGATTTCCTTCCTCGTCATTAGAATGTAAAACAGGGAAAGCTGTCATGTGGATGGAAGTTCAAAGGTAAAAAAGACCAAGAAAGTAATTTAGGAAGCTACTCACTGTGTTTTTTTTCTCTTAGGTCCTGGTCGTGACAACTCAAGACAAAAAATATATATACAATGGTGCCCCAGGGTTCGGTCTAACTCTGCAAGACGCACTAGGATGTGTCATTTTAAACAGGCTGATTGTCCCTGTCTGCCCCTTAGCCTCCCTTCCCTCCGGAACCAAGCTGTCAGACGCCAGCAGGAAATTCAGCGTTGGGGGTCCTGTGTACTCAGTTTTAGCTAAATCCCTTTACTTTGTGTTAACATTGCTACTCTCAAGTTAAAAGAGGAAAGAGAAAGAATGAATAAAAGGAGTCCATCAAACCAATCTGGAGTAACTAACCCTATGTCACTTCCAATACATACGAATCACACACTACGTGTGTGACACACCTTCAGTTTCCAAGTGTTGATGAGACTGAGCCCTTCCAAATTTGATTTTATCCCATAATCTCCACATAGTCAACCCCACTGGCCACAGGGATCTCCTAGGCTTGGAAGCACGCCCCTGTACCCGTCATCACACTGCCAACAGCTGTGGAAACAACCGAAGACCCAAGTCCAGCTGTGCTCCACGTCGCGTCTATGAATGTTTGAAAAATACAACTTGCCACCACTACTGCTGCGACACAAACCCCATTCTCATCAAAATAAGTTTTTGAATACACAAGGAAAGGAACTATTTAATTTATTCAGAAATAAACCCTGAAAATCTGGAATTGGTTTGGTGCATGTTGGCCTTCTTCTTCTGTATGTTATATTCTCCCTCATTGTATTATTTTTTTTCTTTTTTATCTTTTTTTATTTTTTTTTTTTGAGACAGAGTCTCGCTTTCTTGCCTAGGCTAGAGTGAGTGCCGTGGCGTCTGCCTAGCTCACAGCAACCTCAGACTCCTGGGCTCAAGCGATCCTCCTGCCTCAGCCTCCCGAGTAGCTGGGACTACAGGCATGCGCCACCATGCCCCGCTAATTGTTTCTCTATATTTTTAGTTGGCCAATTCATTTCTTTCTATTTTTAGTAGAGATGGCATCTCACTCTTGCTCAGGCTGGTCTCGAACTCCTGACCTTGAGTGATCCACCCACCTCCGCCTCCCAGAGTGCTAGGATGACAGGCGTGAGCCACGGGACCCAGCCCTCCCTTTTTATGTTACAAGGGCAGTTTCTATGCTCGGTCACCTGGTGAACATCTTATTTTTGAAAAGGTGAACACAATTTCCTTGTTCATAGGAATCTGCATAGCTAGGAAAAGCCATACAAAATTTACTCATGCTTGTTCCAGAGGGCAGTTTCACAAAACTCGTGAAAGGGAATTTTTTTGGAAGTATCATGTACAATTAAGATAAAGCTCCGGTGTACCTGTTGAGATAGTAATGAACTCCCAGTGGGGCATTATTAAGTTCACAGTTAGCAGTAATTTCACTCTTGGTTCTTATTAAGCTTTATTGATATACATCCTCCCCCCCCCCCCAAAAAAAAGGGAAAAGGGTTGCATAATCATAGCAGGGTCATTCTTTGAAACATCACTCCTTTCAATTTATATACTTATCTTCTCTCTAGATACTATCTCTGCTTATAGAATGGTTAGGCAATGAGTTTAATTTTTTGGTAATTTAGTTTTGATTAATTTTTTCCAAAGTACTGAGGGATGACTAATAATTTTGAATGTGTTTAAAATCTGAAAATTTATGCAACCTTACATTACTCATGAGAGATAATTATCAATTATGGTAGCTCTTATTTTCCTTCATTTTTCCTTTCTTTAATCATATAACTCCAAACACATTCACATTCTATGACTGCCATGTAAGCATTTCCTTGATATCCCCGAAGTTTTGAGTGTGGTTGCAGGTCATCTCTGTTATTGTACCTGTTCAAAAGAATGTTAGCCATTGCTGTTCTTCTTATTATTGCTCTATAAATTCTTTACACATTTGGATACACAGTCACTTCACATACAAAATCTCATGAATTTTTTTCAACAATCTGCAATAAATAGAAATGCTATTATCATATTCACTGTTTTTTTTTTTTTTTTTTTTTTTACCTCTTCAGCATACATCTGCCTTTCTTTTGGGTGCAGCTCCTTGATCTGCTTCTAGGAAGCAAATCTCACCTTTGAGATCCTGTGGTTTGGGTAGACATGACTGTATCTGCACGTTGGCCCATGTGACACAAATTGGCCAATCAGCACACAGGATGTCTTGAGCCACAAGATCCACTCAAGAGGAGTAATATGGCCTGGTCCAAACCATTGTGAATGAGTGAGATGCAATGCTAGAATTCGTAGATGAAAGAAACATCCAGACTTATTTTCGGGGTGGGGCTTCTATTGCGCACATGCCTAAAAATCCTGCCAGGGCTTATTTTATGGGTAGCTCTTATTTTCGGGGAAACACAGTAGTACAACCGAGGCCGTTCCCTCCCAGCATCATACCATAGAAGTCATCAACACACACCTTAAAGTCTTGCTTACTCTTAATTGTCTGTGAACCATCTCTGGACAGAAAACTAGGATGAATCTCCATGAACAACCATATATCAAGAAACTAAACAAAGTGAAGGGTTCTTTCGACATTTCTCATATTTATCGAATATATCCTAGATCTCTTTCAGGCCCCAAGAGACAGAGTCTCATGCATAGAAGTCTGGCTTACCGAACACTAAAGGCTGACTTTTGAAGTATTTTGCTAGCACTATAAATGTCAAATCTCTGCAGAGTAGGGTTTCTCCACCTTGGCCCTGCTTGTCCGGGACAAGAGGCGGGTGCTGGGCAGTGCCGAATCAGTAGCAGGACCCAGGCCATTGTGCCCTACATGCTAAGCAGCATCTTCCCCAGCTGTAAAAATCAAACGGTATTTTAAAAAATGCAAAATATTGGCCAGGCGCGGTGGCTCACACCTGTAATCCTAGCACTCTGGGAGGCCGAGGCAGGTGGATTGCTTGAGGTCAGGAGTTCAAAACCAGCCTGAGCAAGAGCCAAACACCCGTCTCTACTAAAAATAGAAAGAAATTAATTGGTCAACTAAAAATATATAGAAAAAATTAGCCGGGCATGGTGGCGCATGCCTGTAGTCCCAGCTACTCGGGAGGCTGAGGCAGGAGGATCGCTCCAGCCCAGGAGTTGGAGGTTGCTGTGAGCGAGGCTGACGCCGCGGCACTCTAGCTGTGGCAACAGAGTTAGACTCTGTCTTAAAAAAACAAATGCAAAATATCACCTGTGGGGATGGTGGTATGGTTGGTAGCGGGGAGGGGGGTGAGCGACCGGTGTAGGACGCTGGGCTCCAGGTCTATCGTGGACAAGGGCAATCACGATCATCACGCCACGGTTGCAAAATGAAAAGAAAAGCAGGAGCTATTTTTAACGTCTCGTAGATACTCCGTACCTTCCGCATTTTGCTTTCTACTTGCCAGACCTTCCCAATGATCGGAGCTCCTACTATTTCCTAGCCATCTCCGATTACCCGGTCTGTCCCCGTAGAACCCACAGTGGCAATGCTGCTAGAATAATACTTAGTCCTTAGCACTGACACAGGCGAGAACATCTTAAAGTGGAGAAAGACTTTCAGGAGGGAGGGAAATGAAACCCAAATGATTTTCTGAGAACCACTGCCACATTTACAAGTATGTTCCAGTAAAAAAAAAAAAAATCTCGATTATTCAGGGTGGTTGAAAATGGAGTGCTATATTTAATTGCATGTTCCAGTAAACTCCATGGTGGGCTCGATGTGAGTTCCAGCTTCACAAAAAGTTGGTGGACAATAAAGTGCATTTAACAGAAGTGCTACTGGACACAGGGCAATCTTCACTTACTGATTCACGAGCCACTCTGAGCCACGCGGAGCCGTGGGCTCATTCATTCACGCCCGTCGTACAAGACCACAGATGTAGATGTTCCAGAAGGTGAAGTTAAATCTCCGTTGATCCTTTGATTCCCTGAAAGAGGCTTACTTCACAAAGCATTTTTATTTACTTTTTTTCCCCTTATAAAAAGGAGGAAAGCCATGGTTTTTCTTTCCTTTTTATTCTTTCTTTCTTTTTTTTTCTTTTAGCTTTTACATGCCTCATAGTCTAGACATATGAGCACTTGGTGCCTGTTTGTTACTACCAAAATAATAATAATAATTATACTAATAATTTGTATGATTTCTGCATGGTAAGTAATTCCTTATCATTCAATGCAGATAATACAATACCACGTAAGTAGTATATTACCTTTTTTCCTTTAATCTTTAAATCTGAAGTGCAGCAGGTATACTAATGGTAATTAATAAGAGAGAGCAGCTCTACACATGCTTGTAGGCACCTAGAAATTATTCAAAGAATGCACAAATAACCCCTGAGTGTATTCATGCTTTGTTACTTACCCAATGGGGGTTGTAATTTCTGGTTTGTACAAAGATGTTTGACCCATAACCCCTCGTCCCCCAGAACATGTTCTCATCTCACATGGTTATTGCTCCTCAGGAACCACTTTGCCTGGGCACCAGTCTCAATAAAATACTGAGAGTTCACCGAAGACAGAACAATGACTTAAACCCGGAAGTCTGGAAAAGACATGAGCAAGAGGTGCTGTCTAAGCTAGCTGGGAGAGAGGATGGAGTTTTCCTCTAGCAGAAGACTGAAGGAAAGCCCTCCCCAAGGAGAAGAAATGGTAAAAACAAATGCAGAGAGCAACGAAGACATGGGGTTGCTTTGAAGAGATAAGAGACACGTGCCTGGCTTGAGGGGAAGCCGTATGTTTATTTGATTTACAGCCAGAGAGAGAAGGAAGTGGCAAGATGATGAAATAAATAACATGAATATCTACCTACATGCACATTGTTTCTTCTCCTATTATAATAATTACTCCTCCAAACTGATAAAGTACACAAAGTCTTTGTGACATGCATTCTTGCAGTCCTGGAAGGATAGCTAGGAGACGCACACACAGAAATCTCAGGAGCTGCGAAGTCCTGGACGCGTCCAGTGTAACTAGCGAAGAGGCTGCTTCACGCAGACACCAGCTTCTCTGCACAAGGACTCAATTAGACGGGTGTCATTCATTCTTCAACAGGGTCTCTGTGACAAGAGGTTTTTTTTTTTTTTTTTTTTTTGAGACAGAGTCTCACTCTGTTGCCCCAGCTAGAGTGCCGTGGCGTCAGCCCAGCTCACAGCAACTTCCAACTCCTGGGCTCAGGCAATCCTCCTGCCTCCCGAGTAGCTGGGACTACAGGCATGCACCACCATGCCTGGCTAATTTTTTCTATCTATCTTTAGTTGGTTAACTAATTTCTTTCTATTTTTAGTAGAGACAGCATCTCGCTCTTGCTCAGGCTGGTCTCGAACTCCTGACCTCGAGCGATTCTCCCACCTCTGCCTCCCAGAGTGCTAGGATTGCAGGTGTGAGCCACCGCGCCCAGCTGACAAGAGGTTTTTATGGTTCCATTGCATATTTGAGGCAGGTCACTCCCTGCTGTTAGGAGGAGTAAGGAATTTGCTCACGTTGATAATAAAGATCTTTCCTGCCTACAGATCACAGATACTGGTGGAAGCAGCAAACCTGAGTACCTGTCTTTCTATATTTCCCTCTTGGTCTTTTTTCCTAGCTCCTGGATGGGCATACACCAGTGGAAAAGGGAAAACACATTTTTATCATAAGAAAAAGTCTTAGCCAGAGATCCACAACGTTAGTGACATTCATCCAGGGTCAATAAACCCTGATATTGTCATGTGTCTCTGTGTGTGTGTGTGTGTGTGTGTGTGTGTGTATGTGTGTGTGTGTGTGTGTGTGTTTATATGTGTGAAGGACCATTTGTAAAATTTCTAATGTGTTTTCCAGCCTGGAAATAGCCTGGTAGGTTCACTTCACTGCATATTGCCGGAAATATCGATTGATTTGCTCTATAATTTAACATATTCAATATTCCGTCCCCACATCCGGCGGCTTTGACTTCTGCTATCACAGCACCTGCCACCATGTCATCTTCCAATTACCATGATTGCATCTTTTTTACATGCAATTGCATTTCAGGCTGACTGCTTCCTGTGGGGATTAAGGAACAGAGAGAGAGGATGTTGTCAATGGCAGCACCACTGGCTGGATTTCAACAAGTGTGCTGCAGGGGAGATTTTAAGATGGAGCTGCTAACCCCCTCCCTGAGCAGGTTCTTATGAAAGGGAAATCTTGGCTGGACTTGGGCTTTTGCTCTCCTCCTGATCTTGGCCTTTAGATGCAAGGCCGTGAGGGACAGTTTAGTCAAAACAAGGTGTCAATGGAAAAGAAAGCCAAACTCTATAAAATAATTTTAAAGAGGTTTATTCTGAGCCAAATTTGAGGACCATGACCCGGACCCACTGCCAAGAGGCCTTGAGCTAGTGGACTCACTGTGGCTGGGTTCCAGTTTGGTTCTATACATTTCAGGGAGACAGGGGTTACAGGTGATGTCATAAATCAATAGGTGGGAGGTGTACATTGGTTTGGCCCAAAAAGGTGGGACATCTCAAAGTGGAGGCTTACAGGTGATAGGTGGGTTTAAAGATTCTTTGGCTTGTAATTGGTTAAAGACATGAAGCTTTGTCTAAAGGCTTGGAATGTTTCAACATAAGGAGCTGTTATCAGAGATAAGCCAATGGACATAGGTTTGGTGTGTAAATTGAGGACCTGCAGGTGTGTCTTGCATACCCTTAGGCCTGTTAATGGGTTACCAAGGATGGCCCCAAGAAAGGAGGGGGGCATGATGAGGCGTGTCTGACCTCCCTCCTCTTGGCAGGCAATTTAGTTTTAGGATATTCCTTTGGCCATAAGGGGGTCCATTTAGTCAACCGGTAGGAGGAGGAGGGGGTGAGCCTTAAAATTTTATTTTAGTTTACAAAAGGATCCAATGGGTCACATATGGGATGTCAGTTCTAATCGAGTTGGATCTCCACTTTTACAGAAGGCTACAATGTTCAGAGAGGCAAAGTGATTCACTCAATGTCTCACTGCCATGGAGTTACTGAGAAACAACTAGAATCACGTGCTTTGACTAGGTCTTATAACGATGTTTGTGAGAATCCATCCTTCTCTGTCAAGGTGTTTAGTCCCCTTGTCTGTTACATTTCAAAATTAACAACAACAACAACAACAACAAATGACTCATTTTGCTTCTTAAGCAATATCCATTGTGAATTTGGTTGCAAAAATGGAAACTCAAAAATGACAGTTGTGTGGAAATGACGTTTATGTCTCTGCCACACAAACTAATTTGATAGGCGCACAGTCTGGATCTGGTACGGCAATCCTGATATGACCAGCCACCTGTCCTGGCCTGCCAGTTCCATCCTCAGGCTGTCCACAGTTCCGGGTGTTGGCGGAAGTATGGTACAACCATCTACATTTATTCAAATAGAGTGAAGTCGTCTTCTTCTGGAACATCATCCTCACTCTCCAAACCCCGAATCCCATCCTGAATGTCTTGCGACTCTGTTTCCTTTAGAACCATCGGCCCCGATCTCTCATGACGAACCATAGCGCTGTCACGGGGTGGAGGAGAAGGGCTGCTCGTGTTCTTTCCCGCTCCGCGACGACACGCATGGGTTGTGCAGATGTGCTGCGCAGCCATGCCTGTCACTAGGGCTGATTTTCGGGGTGGGGCTTCTATTGCGCAAATGCTTAGACATCCTGCTAGGGCTTATTTTATGGGTAGGTCCTATTTTGGGGGAAACATGGTAGTAGGATATTAATTGTATGTTGACCACAGGCAAAAAAATGACGTGGAGAGTATACTTTGATTAGGATCATCTTATAAGGACCCCAGACAGTGCTTCCTCCTAGTTCCTTGAAAGTATTTCAGGCACTAAACAGGCATGCCTCTAATGGCATGCTCTCTACAATGTTCCAAGTCTTCTGCTATGAACATCTCTGAATGTTCACTAAGCATGTTCAGTTTTCTTTTGCAAAAAGACTCTTACTGAATGTTTTAATACAAGCAAGGTTTTTTGTTTGTTTTTTGTTATTGTTTTATTGAGACAGGGTCTTGCTCTGTCACTCAGGCTAGAGTGTGGTGGCATCATTGTAGCTCACTGAAAGCTCGAACACCTGGGCTCAAGCCATCCTTCTGCTTCAACCTCTCAAGTAGCTGGGACCACAGGTACATACCACCATACCCAGATGATTTTTCTATTCTTGTGTACAGACAGGGTCTTGCTCTTGCTCAGGCTAGCCTTGAACTCCCGGCCTCAGGCAATCCTCCTGCCTCGGCCTCCCCAAGTGCTAAGATTACAGGTGTGAGCCACTGCGCCCAGCCCAATACAGGCAAGTTTAAGATTCATTCAGAAGACATTCCCTGCCAACTTTATTTTAATGGCAATTTTGTGATAGTTTGTTGAGGTTCCTGTGTTCTTTTCCACCAAATGCTTCTCCGTGGATTGGAAAGATAGCTTTCTTAACGTACTCGGCTTAGAGTAGTTAAGAAGCCATGATTTTTTTATTTTTCTTCTATCAAGAGCAGGAAAATACCTAGAGCTATAAAACATCATTCCAGATGAAGAACCCTTGAGGTTCTGCATATCCTCGTGCTCAGATTCTGCAATCTGGGGCAATGAACTAGAGGCATTAGGCGTCTGGTTTCTAGCAGTCTGATCTGAATCGCGTTTATATTCACACATAGAAAAGAAAAAGAAAGAATAAAAAGATAACTTCCCAGCTAAAATGTCGAGCAAAGCCATGGAGATGCATTTCATTCTATACGATGAATAGATACACTCTGAACCTCGAAAAGTGTCTCGATCAAATTTTAAATGCACTCCAGGAGATCAATACTTTAAGTGTCATTTTTTTTTCTATCTTGAAAGCTGAAGAACTGCTATGCCAAATAAAGAATTTCTTCTAATTTTTCACCCATAATTGGCACTTTGTTGTGTATCCACCAGACTTTTGACAGCAAAAGGGCTCCATTCATATGTTTACTTTTGAATTCTTCCAGTCTTTTTGTGGCCAGCTTTTACCTTTCTCTAAAATTCTACAGTGTGTGCTTCCTCCTTGAAAGAACCCCATCTATCCAGGCTGGCACTGTTCTACCAGAGAAAAAGTTTCGCTTTTCATTCTGATCTTAATCTATTGCCACAGGAAAATCAATAAGCATATTAAAGAGCTTTGACTCCACTTCTGACGCAGAATGCACCTGAAACTTTCCAAATTTGAAAACTTATCTATTCGTGCTAGGCAAAGGGTATTGGAAGCAGCAAAAATGTCAAAAGATTCCAAACGAGTTTCTCTTAGGTTCGAAATAAATACGTCCGTGCCTAGTTCATTTATGTGTGTGTCGGATAAATAAAATTTACAATACACTACATATTACTGATTACAAAAATTTTTGAAGACATTATGTATAACTTAAAGCATACATCTTCCCAGTTAGTGTTAATAAAAGTGGTCCTCAAAATCCCTATACATCCCAAGGAATATTCTAATGAGAAGCTTTTCTAAAGAATACTAACATGGAATAGAAAGCAGCCACCCTGAATTCAACAGATATTGGTGATGAGGAAAGTGGATGCTGAAATATTAACTCTAATTTTCTTTGTGGGGGTGGAGAATCTATCCACATTAACTGGTCTGATCCTTTGTATGCTCAGGCTGTTTCTTGAACACTTCATCGGAGTCACCTTGCGGAAGATGTTAAGAACACAAAGAGACGTTATCTCTCTTCTTTAGGTCTTTATGGGGCAGAGAGAGGCCTGACCTCGTCCATCCACACTAAATGTGGCTGCTGTCTAGAAACACAGATAGCAGACTGTCTTTCCAAGTGCCTCCTTCTGCCTTTCTGGCAGAATTGCCAGTGTTGGATGATTTTACAAGTGACATCCCTTTTTCAGTGAAGTCATGAGCTGTTTTTAAAAGCGGGCACCATGCCAATTTGGGGGAATCTGTGGCTACGAGCCAAGAGCTCACCTTTCCACAACTTCTCTACAGTGGAACATTTACGTAATTGCAGTTCACCCGACGTGTTCAAATTGTCAAATCAAACCTGTGTGCATCTTGTTCTCTGTATTCCAGAGACATGGGGTTCAAATGATTTCTTCACAAACTTAGTTCATTGGCCATGAAAAAGAAAAGGAGAAAAGTCAGGGCAGTGAGAAGCAGGGAGATGGAAACACACTACAGTGGAAAATGAAGAGTAACAGGAGGGGAGAGACAGGTGGACAGGGAAACAGACTGAAGAGGGAGAGAGAGCTTCTCTTGAGTTAACACCTGTTATCTTGGGATGGTTAACTTTTTATTTTTATTTATTTATTTATTTGAGACAGAGTCTCACTCTGTTGCCTGGGCTAGAGTGAGTGCCATGGCATCAGCATAGCTCACAGCAACCTCAAACTCCTGGGCTCAAGCAATCCTCCTGCCTCAGCCTCCGGAGTAGCTGGGACTACAGGCATGCGCCGCCACCATGCCCGGCTAATTTTTTTCTTTATATTTTTAGTTGGCCAATTAATTTCTTTCTCTTTTTTAGTAGAGACAGGGTCTCGCTCTTGCTCTGGCTGGTTTCGAACTCCTGACCTTGAGCCATAATCCTGCCTCAGCTCCCAGAGTGCTAGGGTGACAGATATGAGCCACCCTGCCCGGCCACCTTTTTATTAATTAAGGATCTTTTTAAGTTCTCCCTGATGTGAGGAGTAATTAACTCGGGCCTCCTCCTCACGCCACACAGCCCTGGAAACAGTGGACGCTGATGATGTGAAAAGCAAGGTGCCTGGGCCTCTCCAGCCAGCAGCATTCTCCCACCCACCAGACCATACTCCCACCAAAGTGACAACAGGTGACTAGTGGTGTCCCAAGGCCATGCTTTCCAGAGCATGGCCATTAAGCCACTAGGGGTGATTTGCAATTTGTTGCTCTATGTCTGTCTGTCTGTCTGGCTGCTGCACATTTGACCTTCACTGACTAGTTATTTATTTATTTTATTTCAGCATATTATGGGGGTACAATTTTTAAGGTTTCAAATAATGCCCTTGCCTCCCTTCCCCCCACAAGTCTGAGCTTCAAGCGTGACCATCCCCCAGACGGTGCACATCTCACTGATTATGCATGTATACACCCGCCCCCTCCTCTCCCCTCCCACCCGCCCAGTACCCAATTAACCGAGTTCCTATGTGTCCACTTAGGTGCTGCTCAGTTAGTACCAGTTTGCTGGTGAGCACACGTGGTGCTTGTTTTTCCATTCTTAGGATACTTCACTTAGTAGAATGGGTTCCAGCTCTAGCCAGGAAAATACAAGAGGTGCTAGATCACCATTGTTTCTTAGAGCTGAGTAGTACTCCATGGTGTACGTATACCACATTTTATTAATCCACTCTTGAATTGATGGGCACCTGGGATATTTCCACAGCTTTGCAATTATAAATGAGTTTTTTTAGTGTGGTTGGGGTAACAGATGGCACTTTCAGGAAGGTAATTTCAAGTCCTAACAAAGCACCAGAGCACCAGCCTATTTTGGGATCGCTATGGCTAGGCCCTATCATGAGTCAAATTCACTTGAAGGTTCTAGAAAGTTCGAACCGCCTGCGTCACCTTCCCACGTGGGTGGCCCAGGTCTTCCCGGCTGGTTCGGGACCTGGCAGCTATTTCTGGTGCGAGGTTCCTCTTCCACCAGGCTGGCCTGATCCCGTGGGCTTTGCAACAGGAAAAGAGATTCTGGTTTTTGTGTTTTTTTCCTATTGTTCTATTTCCTGACACTGCACAGAACACATGACAATGAGGAAACCCCCTGAGGGGAAGGGGACAGTTCGGTTGTCAATTTTCACGCATACATCCCGTCTCTATCGACCCAAGCCTCTCGCCCTCAAAACAGACACTCAGGAGCTGCCGTCCTTAGCTGGGTCACTGCCCGGAGAAGAAAAGCAATCTCAAAGACGGCAGCAGCCGCAGCAATAGCAGAAAAGGGGCACGGAAAGAGAGAACCCTCCCACCGTCAACATCTTCACCACCAACGGGTCTCAGGTGCTCAATGCCCCATAAGGCTAACCACAAGCTGTCGCATCACGGTACTGGGCGCTCAGAAATAAATGAGTGTAAGTGTGCAAACGGCAGAAAATAAGCAAACGTGCAGCTTGTGGTGAGAGTGAATTAGCTCAGAAGGGAATAGAAGGCGTTATAACCTGCTTATCGTTAGTTATCTAAATAAAGCACTAAAAATTTGTTATCCAAAAGGATTTTTTTTTAAATTTCAGATTAATTTTTTTCCCCAAACAGGCAATCTTTATTGCATATGCACACTCTAAAGCATAGGATGGGAGGGGGATGAAACTAAAAATCAGGAAAATGTTACAAATAAAAGTTATTGGTTTATTTTTTTTAATAGAGTGGGTCTGGCTATATTGTCCAGGCTGGCCTACAGCTCAGAGGATCAAGTGATTTTCCAGGCATGCATGATCATACCCAGCTTAAAGAAAAAAAAAGTATTAATCTTAGACTAGCATATTAATGTTTCAGGAAACAAAAGGCATCATTTTAGTCTGTGGGACAGGACCATGGCTATATTTCACAATTGTCTTAAAAAATTATCTTTCTTGAATCCATCTTCCTTTTCTCTGCAAAAGTTGCCCACTGTGAGGGGAAAGGGCTCAGGACAGAAGTGGGTCTGTTAATAAATGGCTAACCACCTCCCTGTTATTAAAGAAAACTGGAGTTGGTATAATCTGAGAAATTAAAAAAAAAAAAAAAAGATCTGAAGTTTGCTCATGTCTACTCTGGCAAAATAATGAATATTTTGTCCATTATTAGGTAACTTTAATCAAAATTACTCTGGTAATTTAGCAAGTTCCAAATCTGGTTTACAACCCTCCCCACCTCCCACAAGTCTTGATTTTTCTGTATCATTCTGGATTATCAGTAGCTCTCCTCTCTAGAGATACAAGGCCCTGCTGGATCACAAGGCTTTAAATAGAAGCATTCTATGCTCCACAGTGTAACTTTCCCCGAAGAAATTACAGATGCTTCTTGAACCAAGACGTTGCCAGAATCAGGGAGTACTGTTCCTGTTCAGAATATATAGCTTCTAGCCCCAGTGAGAGGCTTTCCTTGGTCATCCCAAGTTCTCTCATTATTCCCAAGGTCCTGCTCTTTTCCCATCGTGACTCTCATCCCAAGTTACAACACTGCTCTAACTTTGTCCCTCGGTTGTTGTCTGTCGGCCCCTTTAGGCTCCGAGCTCCACAAGGTAAGAGGCACATCCCTCTCACCCGCCGGTGTGTGCCCAGCCTCCCACAACGCCTGGCACCAAGGTGGTTGTCTGAGTCCATGCATGCTGCTGTCACAAAATATCTTAGACTGGCTAATTCATAAACGATCGAAATGTACGGCTTGCGGTTCTAGACACTGGGAAATCCAGGATCAAGGCGCCAGCAGATTCAGGGCCTGGCCGAGGGCTGGCCCTCTGCTTTGAAGACGGTGCTTTCTTGCTTCATCCTCGTATGGTGGAAAGAGGCAAACGGCCTTCCACCTGTTTTATAAGGGCAGTAATCCGGCCTGAGCAAGAGCGGGACCCCGTCTCTACTATAAATAGAAAAGAAATTAATTGACCAACTAATATATATAGAAAAAATGAGCCAGGCATGGTGGCGCATGCCTGTAGTCCCAGCTACTCGGGAGGCTGAGGCAGGAGGATCACTTGAGCCCAGGAGTTGGAGGTTGCTGTAAGCGAGGCTGACGGCACGGCACTCACTCTAGCCTGGGCAACAAAGCAAGACTCTGCCTCAAAAAAAATAAATAAATAAAATAAGGGCAATAACCCCACTCCTCGGGGCTCTATCCTCATGGCCTAATCACCTCCTAAAGGCCCCACCTCATGATATTAATACTATCACACTGACAATTATGTTTCAACATATGAATTTTCAGGGGACAGAGTCAGACCATAGCAGAGGAACTTCAAAACATAATAGTTGGAAACAGCAAACTGATACCTTTTATAACAACCTGGATGGAACTGGAGACCATTCTTCTAAGTGAAATGACTTAAGAGTGGAAAATTAAACACCACATGGACTCACCATTAAATTGGAACTAATCGATCAATATTCATGTGCTCATCAATGGAAATCAAGCAGGTGGGAGGGGTGAGGAGGGGATGGGTAAATTCACACCTCTCACGTATAACATTGACTCTAACTGTGCAAAAGCAAGTCATGTAACCAAAATGTTTGTATCCCCATAATATTCTGAAATAAAAAAATAATACAAATAACTGAACAACAACAAAAAAGAATATATATCTTCTGACTTAAGAATGGCTTCCACTTCAACTATACCCTTAAAGCACCATGAAAACAATCATATCCATGAAAGCCTCATGACGGATGATTTCGTATCACTCCGGGGGCCACTCCGGGGGCCACGCAGCGTAAGGAGCGTGGAGACCGGGGAGAAATGAACACAAAGTCGCTAGATCAGAACAGGCGCCAGATCATGGCAAGGGCAGGAAAATAAAGGAATAGGGGGAGACCCAGGACGGAGTCTATTATGAAATGGCCAAGAATATACTCAAAATACAATTGAGCACCAAACTTTGGGGTGGGGAGGCAGGGCAGCAGATTGATGTGCAGGAGTTGGTGGCCAGACCAAAGGACCAGCAGAAAAGATTTAAAGGATCAAGGAAGATTTTTATCAACGAGGCAACAGGGAGGCCCCAATACCGGGTGTTTCTGGTGTTCTTTTAGAAGCACAGGCAAATCCTGGAACTGTTGATCTCCAGGGCTGAGGATAGAAATTATTGAGAAGCTTCCACTGGAGTGAGAAACAAGTGAGCTGGGAAGGTAATCTCTGCTTTAGTGTGTTCCAGAATAATGTACCCTACTTCTTTTTTTTGGGAGACAGAGTCTCACTCTGTTGCCTGGGCCACAGTGCCATGGCGTCAGCCTAGCTCACAGCAACCTCAAACTCCTGGGCTCAAGTGATCCTCCTGCCTCAGCCTCCCGAGTAGCTGGGACTACAGGCATGCACCACCATGCCCGGCTCATTTTTTCCATATATTTTTAGTTGGCCAATTAATTTCTTTCTATTTTTTAGTAGAGACGGGGTCTGGCTCTCGCTCGGGCTGGTTTCGGACTCCTGACCTGGAGCAATCCTCCCGGCTCTGCCTCACAGAGTGCTAGGATGACAAGCATGAGCCGCCGCGCCCAGCCTGCACCCCACTTCGTTAAGGAGGGTACACCACAGCCAATCAGATGCGGCGGTCGATTGCAGGCACTCTCCCAATACATGGAACCCCCAGTCATCATGCATCTTCACCACGGCAGCTTAGAGAAGTAGCTGCAGAGCACATTTGCACATTCCCAACAAACATGCTTCTGATGATAAATAGAGGTGAATTTTAATGGAGGAGGAGAAGAGAAGAGATGAAAGGCGCAGTTGATGGGTAAATCATTAGTGTGAATCCTGCATTTACCACTGATACGTTCAAAGACGGGAAATTTCTGAGTATAGCGATTGCAATTTACCAATTTCACTGTGAGCACGGGTGCATAATTTCCATATGCCTCTCCACAGGGAAAACGGGACCTTTTCAAAAATTCCTGAAATGCTTTTTTTTTTTTTTTATAGCCACCAGGTTGTCATTACACTGATAATTCAAGGTTAAATAGACACCCGTCCCCACAACAGCGCGCTTATTAAGAGCTTACTGGCTGCTCTCACTATTTCCCTTGGACTTAAGAGCTAACTATTATTTTTGAAAAGTTATTTGTATCTAATGGCAGGTATCAACTCCGACAGAGGTTTGCCAAATAACACGTGCTAGCTGCAGAAAATGTTCAGTTACTATTTTCAACAACTTAAAATGTTAGCATTGAAATATCTTTCGCTGGCAAGTATTTTCAGGGTGGAATAAAAGTTAGGTCATTACTGTACGGGTAAGCGGCTACATTTTTCAGGGCATTTTACCACCATATTTTTTCTTTTTGCAAAACAAAGTCAACCTGGTAAAAATACATTGTTTTGCAAAAAATGAACTTATACAACCTGAAGAGCTGATCATATTAAAACACAGATAAAAAATATATTTGGGTTCATTCTTAACATGTCACTTAATGGTCACTTTATCTTTTAGAATTGGATTTTTGGTAAAAAAAAAAATCTGTGTTTTGACACATATATATTCCTTACATGCAGTTTTTAGTGCGTTTTAAAATTATTACTTAGTCTTCAAAACTAGTATATTCTTTATGCCTTTAGTCATGACAAATGAATAAAGGTTTGGGGCAAAACATAATAAATATAGGGCCATCCTGTAAAGATGCCTGCCCAGGTGTCTACAGAGAGCCTGCTAGACGGCCCCTCCCAGCCAGGCATGCCACTGCCACGCTTCACCAAGCTTCAGTTTGGTCACTGTCCCAGTCTGTTTTCCACTGCTATAATAGAACACCACACCCTGGGAAATTTATACCAGAAAAGGGACTTATTTGGTTCTCTGTCCTGGAGGCTGGAAAGTTCCAAGAGCATGGTGCCAGGTCAGGCAAGTGAGCCTGGGAGACAGCGAGAGCATGACTGGTGGGCACCCTTTATGATAATGTGCCCTCGTGGTAACTAACTACACCCTCCATAGCCATATTAAGGCATTTATGAAGGCTCCACCCTTGTGACAATAGGCCCCACCTTTCAGCATTGTTGCCCTGAGGATCCAAGTTTCCAATACATGAATTTGGGGGGAAATGTTCGAGCCACAGCAGCCAGCGTGTGCTGATACTGTTTTCAGCTTTTCCCACAAAGCACACTTTTGCTCCCTCGTTGTCTTTGCACTGTCGCAGGTCCAGGTGGCCTTATGGCCGTAGATGTTGAATGCATGTTCCGTCACTCTTTGAGAATGAATTGTCCTCTCAGTGAGACTGGGGAAAGGACAGGAAAGAATCGAAAGGAGGAGAAAGGGGAATCATGTCGGAGTCTTGGTTGCAAGAATTCCTGGCTAACTGAGTCCACACTTGCATCTGCTACTTAAACCCACCAGCGTGGGTCAAAGGTCTGCATAAGGCATAAGTAGCTCACAATGACTTCGAGAATGCAGTTATGCATTCATTAACAAATCCATGCGACAGCAAAGTTCGATAGACACAATTCTTTAAAATGAATAAATAGATGGATAGATGGACGCATGAGTGAAAAAAACCACAGGGACCCTATAACCAGGGCAGAGGTCAAATGGCGCGGCTCCCTATCAGTGCAGCTGGGGCTTACGGTCCATGAGTCACTTCCTTTTAGTGGACTCTGCCGTTGGAGGATACGTCAAGTTCTTGGGCCAAGTCCAGATGAGTATTACTGGCAGTAACAGAAGGTCCTGGTGGCAGTGAGCTTTCACATACAGTTCAACTAAATAATATTTATTGAGATATGCATGTGTCAGGAATCCTGGCACCCTGAGGGTAAGGAGATTGACCTCTGAATTTGGAGAGAGGAGTAGGGGAAAAAGCCAGACTATGGCGTGATGAGTGTTATGATTCTGGTAAATGCAGGAATCCAAGGGGGGCAGTGGTATAAACTGATTTAGGATTTCCTTCTGCGCAAGTTTTATAATTCCAACTCCTCTAACAAATACAAACCACTCTCTAGAAATTTATAAAAAGACAACTTTAAGATGGTCTACATATTAAACTGGCTCCAGATAAACAAACAGTTACAAGAGGGTTTTATTTTTTTTAATGTCATCAAATACTTTTGATCCAAATAGTTTATGGACTTGAGATTTTCATTGGTTTTAGAAACAGAAAATAGCCTTTGGTCCATACTTGCTGGTTGAAATGATTTTATGTTTCATGTGAAATGTATGTTTGGTAATATATGTAAAATATAGGCAATAGAATCCTGACATAATCTTGTACAATTTGCTCATGAAGTTTATTATTATATAGATCTTATCCTCTTCACGAAAAACTATAAATGCCTAATAGAAAATGTTTACTACCCAAGGGTACCAGTCACTTCTAAAACAAGAGAAGTATGTTGCTCAATTCTTTGGAAAACATTAAAATTAATATTGACTATAATTATGATAAAAAGTGAGTACCCCAATCTTTCCAGCTTCTCACTTCCTAAAAATGCTATGTAAATTAAGGTAGACTTACACAACTACCTATGATTGAAGTGTGGATTTGGGAGTTGAGATTTAAGATATGCAGAACTTTAGTCTCCTATACAAAATCCAAATTCTTGCATACTTGACTCATAGGTTTTTGCTTTTGTGTTAGGCTTCCTTGTACATGAATATTTCAGTCACTGTGTAAATCAGCATTTTTTTATACACTCATGGTTACCTCTTTTTTCTAATTTTTCTCCTGAAGACAAACATCTCAAACATCTTCAGTTTTCTTAAATATTATCAGAGACTTTGTGTGCTTGTTTATTTTATCTCTCAATCTCCTAGGTTTTATTTTCAGGACTGTGAGAGAGAGGGAAAAAAAAAGTCCTCATCTGCTACCTTAATGAAAGATTGTCATATCTAGAAAACCTTGCAAGGAAAAACCATATTAAATCAAAGCAAGACAAATGCCATGCAATCACATACTACAATGGGAGGAAATGAGCTATGCAAATCAGAAGCACCCATAATCTTGAAATGTGAGCTGAAGTTGTTCTCTAAGATATTGACCTGATTTGGCTCTAGGTTTGAACAAATGGGAATTCATCTATAAAATAATAAACTGTGTTTGTGTAGAGATCCCTAATTCCTGATTTGAACTGGAACAGAGGAAAAGCTCACAGAAAAAAAAAATTAGACTAATCCTTTAATATACAGGATTTGGCATAACATGAGTGACTACAAGAAAACATCCAATCCCAGATTATAAATGCTAGATGACATTTCAAATAATTAAAAATACTCACTTTATAGATCAAATATCTAAAAATGGTAAAGGCTGTGAAATATATATTTGAGAGCATAATTGGTTTTTATTTTTGTTGTTTGTTTTTGGGTGTTTTTTTTTTTTTTTTTTTTTGCTAACATTACCACAAGTGCTTTCTGAGGTTTCTAAGATACATGGACCACCAGCCTAATTATGTATGTATGTGAAATCTCAGGAAGGTATCATGGACTGCAAATACCAGACAAGAATAGATCATTGATACTTAGGTGGTATATAATTTCAAGTAAAGCACATTCAATAACATAATCATGCAATTTTTTTTCAAGGGACCAGTTTAGAAAGGTTCTAAGGAAATAAAAAGAAATTGAGGACAAAAACCCATCTCATAAAAAATGTGAATGAATCATATGTGGAAACAATCCTGGAAATTTTTAAAGAAAAGATAGAAGCAAAAGTATATATAACCTTGGAATTCCAGAATGATTTGAGTGGTCGAACATATACACATATTTTCTAATATGGGATAAAAACGTATAAAAGAGAGAAGAACTGGGAAATTCAGCCGTTTTGTTTGTTTGTTTATTGTATGTGTGTGTGTGTGTGTGTGTTTTTTTTTTTTTTTTTAAGTGAGAATTCTGTAGAAAATTGCTGGGTTTTAAAGCCAAGAAATTGGAATGCTCCTACTTAGTTAAAAGAGAGAAAATAGAGATTAGTTATTGTTTTAAGGCAAGCCAAGATATGATTATAAATGTTACACTTCTGAGAAATAAATGTAATACCCTAGCTAGGATAAAATGTAAATGTGGAAAGATTTTGGAAACTGAGAATGGTGATGTTCTTGTGATTTAAAAACAAAACAAAACAAAACAAAAACCTCATTTAGTTTTTTTTTTTTTTTCTGCCTAAAACTATGGTGTTCAACTCATTTAGTTTTTTATTTTAGTTTTTTTATTTTCAGTGGTTAGGATTTAAAACTCCAAAAACTTCTGTAGAAGTTTCCAAAGGCTCTGGCATGATAGGGTACCACAGAAACCACGTAGAAAGGCATGATTTTAATCTCACTACTAGAAAGAAAAAATCAGATTTTCATTTTTTTTTTTAATTGGAAGGATTGAACTTCCAATTTCCAAATGAACCACATATAACGACGCTTTATGCTCTATCAAAAGTCTCAAAGGCAAACTATTGTTTTCTGCAACCTACTGTTTAGGGAAAAGAGCTAAAGGACATACTAGATAAAATTTTATTCCTTCTCTCAAAATAATTCATATGGTGTTGAAGTTCCTCATGGGATAATTATGCATAAGGAAAATCCTTTTCTCTTTGACAGAAATGGTTTCTTCTATTTTTGTAATTCCTGGTAATCTTTAAGAAGCATTCTCTGCTGTGCTCAGAAATGATTTTTTCAAAGCCCACTGCCCCCTGGGACTTGATTAAAGAGGAATCATAAGGGTCCTGCAGCTCTTTAGATGGCAAAAAACTTGAGTTTTAGTTACCCTGCCCCCACCCAATAAAGAAAGGGAGGATTTATTGCTGAGAAAGTTCTACGAGCCTGGCATTTCGAGAGACCTCCTCTACTCTTTTCTGCAGCGTGTAACTACCGTGTTTCCCCGAACATAAGCCCTACCCATGAAATAAGCCCTAGCAGGATGTCTAAGCACGTGCGCCATAGAAGCCCCACCCCGAAAATCAGCCCTAGTGCCGGGCGTGGCTGCGCAGCATCTGCACAACCCGTGCGTGTCGTCGCGGAGCGGGAAAGAACACGAGCAGCCCTTCCCATCCGCCCGTGACAGCTCTAGTGCTCGGCAGGAGAGATGGGGCCGGTGGCTCTAAAGGAAACAGAGTCTCAAGACATTCAGGATGGGATTCGGGGTCTGGAGAGTGAGGATGATGTTCCAGAAGAAGACGACTTCACTCTGTTTGAATTAATGTAGATGGTTGTACTGTACTTAAAAAAAAAAAATAACACATCCCCTGAAAATAAGCCCTAGGGTGTCTTCTTGAGGAAAAATAAATAAAAGACCCTGTCTTATTTTCGGGGAAACACGGTAGTTACTAACGCCACGTGGTGTGGTGACCACACTGAGGTCCAGGTGGCTAAGGGTTCTTCCAGCTTCACGCAGCCCGTACAGTGGAATTCAAGATTCTAAATTCATATTTTTATCTGAACTGTCTGTCCTGTTCTCTTTTCTTCATGCTCTGAGACAATTGGAGAACAGGGTGAGCACAGGGTGGCTGTGGGCTATAAACTCAATTTCCGGTCCTCCGACTCCTGGGAAGGCCACAGAGTCAGGGAATAGCTCCAGCCACCCTCTGCAGGGGACCCAATGCCACTTTTTGTTTGTTTTGTTTTGTTTTTAAAGGAGGAGATGAAATAGAGCATCGTCTGAAAAGAGAAGGTTTAGATTTTCCTCCCGATGACCAAAATCTTCAAAGTACGATAACGGTGGGAGAATTATTTCTTCTTGGCACCATTCCAAGCCATTATTTTTCCATTTGCTCCAGACCCTGTTGCTTATCTGTGATAGTGACCATGTCACCTCTTCACAAATACGACGGCACAGTTTTAGAAACAAGGGCATACATATAGACGGTTATGGGACTCTGGTAAGGGACCGAAGCCCCAAAGCCAGACAGCTCGATGCTAAATGTGTGACTTTTCCACTTATGAGCGGCATCTCTCTGGGCCTCAGTTTCCTCATCTGCCTAAAGGCCATCTTTCATCGTGAAAGATTGTTATATACAGAGTTCATATGCAAAGATGAAAGGCTGTTATACAGACTTCATATGCAAAGATGAAAGATTGTTATATAGACTTAATATGCAAATACAAGTCAAGTACCTAGAACTGCATTTATCCATGTTAGCTGTGCCTCAGTTGTTATTATGGCTCATGATTTTCAGCTTTTGGTAACACTGGTAACCGCTAGAGAGAAGAGGCCCCTTAGGCAATTGTGCCTGTGGTCACCAAGGGAACAACTACCAATCCTCAAAGGCAGGAATTACTTTGCCACCATCGATACATTCTGTTGGTACAGTCTTTGCACATGCCCCATCAAGCACGACAGGTGTGCACCCTGGAATGTGCAGATGATGACTATGGGAGAACAAGCCCACATTGTGTAGCGCCTTACCTGCGAAATCTACACTTTTATTGTCTGGAGCCCTGCCTCATAGTCCTCAGGAAACATCTAAGTATTCAGAGTGGCAGTGATGAGGCATTTGAAAGACAATGTCTAAACGAGATCACCTCCTGGTCCCTGTTTTGTGCCCAAATGAAATTATGCTAGACTGTTGATTTGTGAGAGCTAAGAGGATGAAAAATTCATCTCAGCCCTGAGACGTATACACGCTGATGGATTCACAGCCTTTCTTATCAGGCCTTTCGTGTGCTCAGAATAAGCAGGGATTAATCTGGAGGACGGACGTATTGCATTCCATTCCGGGGTTCTCTGTGAGTAGTCAGGACAGGCATCATTTAATGGAATGGTCTGGGTGACCCTGTTATAGCTACCTGTCCCGAACAACTTCCTACAACAGCCTCCAGTGAAGACTGACATTTCTAACAGATTAGTCCTTCCCTTGATTTAGAAAACAGAGACAGAGTTACCATCCATTGGCCTTCTATAGACTTTAACTTGAGAAAAGCATTCTTCTAATTATTCTTTTTCTTTTTTTCTTTTCTTTTTTTTTATTTCAGCATATTATGGGGGTACAAATGTTAAGGTTATGTATATTGCCCATGCTTCCCCTCTCCCCTCGAGTCAGAGCTTCAAGTGTGACCATCCCCCAGATGGTGCACATCTCACTCATTATGTACATATATACCTGCCCCTCCTCTCCCCTCCCACCTGTCGGACACCCGATAAATGTTATTCCCCTATGTCCACTTAGGTGTTGATCTGTTAATACCAATTTGCTGGTGAGTACATGTGGTGCTGGTTTTTCCATTCTTGGGATACTTCACTTAGTAGAATGGGCTCCAGCTCTAGCCAGGAGAATACAAGAGGTGCCGGATCACCGTTGGGGAAAGGGCTCTATAGAAAATCTTGTGAGCTTTTGCACAATTTTGCTGTGCATTTAAAACTGCTCTAGAAAATAAAGCCTATTAGTAAAAACAAAATAAAGCCACTGCCATTAAACTGTGACACAATGCATTCTTATAACTCAGAATTGTTTTGTATTTGTTTAAAGAATTCTTTAATATTTATTGAAAGAAACATTTTAACTACACAGTGATTTTTAAAAGATATTTGCTATATAGTGTTTTTAAAAAAAGTATTTAAGGTGTTTCTAAAACTTCATCATATTCAAGATCCAACTCCTTTCAATCCCCCCCCCCCCCCACGGAACCATCCGTCTGGGCTTCATTATTTTCTACAGAATTTTCACCCAAGCTCATTTTTTCAAGTCTTAACGCTAACACTCTTTTATCTGAACAAACTCTATTTTGCTTATTCCTCTATGGAGTCACAGGCCACCAGGAGTGAAGAAGCTTCAGTTCAAAGTCAGCAGGAAGGAATATTCCATCGTTTGGTGTGCTACCAATAGTCCCGCCAAATCGGCCATACCCTCATTCACGATTCGAAGCGTCTTTCTTCTATTCTGAAGGACAGGGCCGTTTCTCCTGCCCTTCCTTGGTGGCACTGCTTGGCAACTGAAGGGATGGCAGTCATGGCTAAGACCAAGTGCAAGCAAGTGAGCACAAAGACAACAGAATGGAGCTGTCACACCACACGCCAAGCTGATGGTGGCTGTAAATCAGCACCCGTAGCAAGACACGTCTCAAAATCAGAGATACAAGACTGTGGGGGAAAATGCACTTTAAGAATGATAAAATACAGAATCTCAACTGGCAAACTATTAAGAAGAAACACACTCTCTTTCATAAAATTAGCTGAGCCAGTTCCTTCTGCTATTAATTCATGGACTGGCGGCACAGCGCTTGCTTTTCTTTCAGATGTGACCTTCACCACATGTAGTTATGAACAACTCCAAAAAATCTCCCGCCTTTTGCACTTCTGCCAACTTAAATTCCAACTTCATCACTTTTTGCCCCTTTCCTAAAATAATGGGCATCCTGAGGAATATCATTTTCACAGACAGTCAATATCAAGCTTAACTTTAGAAAGCCCTGAAGTTTTTCAGGGGGCCTGGTAACATAGTCTGCTTCTCGATCCAGGTGCTGGTTATGAAAGTGTGTTCACTTTAAAAAAAATTAGAGCTATGTACAAATCATAAGTTTACAGATCACTACTTTTTTTTCCTCAAAATGAAGACAACTATGTAGCTATGATACAAGCATCTTTACTGCATGCATGCTATAATTCGATTAAAAGTTATAACAAAGGTAAACAAAAGGGCCTAGAACAGTCTGAAGAAAAACACAGTTAAAGAGAAACGGCAACAATGCAATAAGGAGTTTATGCAATTATCCTGTGTATTAATCACAGATATAGCCATAGCTAAAGTCATTCTTTAAACTGAACCTCTGCTCTTCCAAATCTGCCGGTAAGAGGCAAGGGCATCTCTTAGCCACTGATGTTATAATGGGTTCCTGATAGTTTCTTCCCTTTTCCTGCCTGCTTCTAATTTGAATCAAATAGTAAGTCTTGCTTGCTGATTTTGCTTCCTAAATTCATTTGTTTTTTTGGAGACAAGGTCTCACTCTGTGGCCCAGGCTTGAGTGCAAGGACATCATCATAGCTCACTGCAACCTCGAACTCCTGGGCTTGCGTGATCCTCCCGCCTCAGCCTCCCTAAGTGCCATGAGCCACAGCGCCTGGCCCTAAATGCATCTTTTTTTTTTTTTCTTTGAGACAGAGTCTCGCTTTGTTGCTAGAGTGAGTGTTGTGGCATCAGCCTCGCTCACAGCAACCTCAGACTCCTGGGCTCAAGCGATCCTCCTGCCTCAGCCTCCTGAGTACCTGGGACTACAGGCATGTGCCACCATGCCCGGCTCATTTTTTCTATATATATTAGTTGGCCAATTAATTTCTTTCTATTTATAGTAGAGACGGGGTCTCGCTCTTGCTCAGGCTGGTTTTGAACTCCTGACCTCGAGCGATCCACCCGCCTCGGCCTCCCAGAGAGCTAGGGTTACAGGCATCTAAATGCATCTTGACTTGGTCCCCTTACACGTATTCCTAGTTCCAAGCCTTCATGACTCCTTGCCTGGACCTCTGCAATATAATATCATTTAGAGCGAGCAACTCTGCCTTCTAGGCTTGCCTGCGGTCAATCCATTTTTATCACTCTTTATCCGAAAAGTAACCAATTCAAATGCATGTCGGGCCCTGTGTCCTCCTGCTCAAAACCCTTCTTCAGTGACCCACCCATGGGGCAGGCGCTGCACCTGAGTTTGGCTAAGCCAGCACTTTTGGTGAGGGGCCGTCATCCACCACTGTAGCCTGTCTGCTGTGATTTTGTGCTTCAGGATTTAAATTCTGAAACCTGTGGCTGACCCCACACCAGGCCATTTCTCAGCTCTGTGCCTCTGTTCAGGTTGCTGTATTGACTTGGGACAGAGTTCTTCCTCCTACCCCATTCCATCTCTCCTGCTCCCTCTCCCCTATCCTGTCTTCCCCTGGCTCACTACTTTGTACTTCAACTTGCATCTCAGATATCATCTTCCAGAAGGATCTTTCCAGGCCCCCCTGCATGCATGCTGTGTTGAATCGTCCTCATCGGTGCTCACCTGCATGGTATATATACTGTGTTTCCCCGAAAATAAGACCTACCCATAAAATAAGCCCTAGCAGGATTTCTAGGCATGTGCGCAATAGAAGCCCCACCCCGAAAATAATCTCTAGTGACGGGCGTGGCTGCGCAGCATCTGCACAACCCGTGCGTGTCGTCGTGGAGCGGGAAAGAAGACAAGCAGCCCTTCTCATCTGCCCCGTGAGAGCTCTAGTGCCAATGGCTCTAAAGGAAATAGAGTCACAAGACATTCAGGATGGAATTCAGGATTTGGAGAGTGAGGATGATGTTCCAGAAGAAGACGTCTTCACTATATTTGAATCAACGTAGATAGTTGTACCGTACTTAAAAAAAATATAACACATCCCCTGAAAATAAGCCCTAGGGTGTCTTCTGGAGGAAAAATAAATATAAGACCCCGTCTTATTTTCGGGGAAACACAGCACTTCCCCTGTTGATCTTGTTATAACTTATTGCTTATTTACACATCCTTCCCTGCTCTCAGACTATTCACTAAGTATTTCCCTACAACATACTCATTCTGACACTCTCAGCCTAGCATTTGGCACTTAGTAGGTGATTGTTCAAGTTTTATGAACATAAATGAATGCCAAAGAATGTGGAATAGAAGAGTACCTCTAGCACGAACTTAATTGCAGTATATAACCTGAGGGTAAGTAAGCTAATATAGTTGACTTCACTTTATGTATTGGTGAGATGTTTTGACATATCTCTATTTGTTTCTACAAATCAATGTTACATTAATATTTTAAATGATAAGGAACGATACATAATCAATGCTCATATAATGTGAGTCGGTTGGACATTCGGCATTAGAGTCTCTAAAAAGTTTTCACAGTAATCAAAACCTGTTGAAAATGTAGGTGATGTTTTAAATTACTTGGCTACTAAATGATTTTCCACAGTCAATAGACTGAAGTTTTATAGCTTTGGTGGTTTAAAATAAATAATGAGATTTAGTCTCTGGGGCAAACCTCATGTCCCTTATAAACTTTTAAAAAGAAATATTTCTTTTTACAGTTAGAAAAGCAGTGAAATACATTTGTATATCAGATAGGTTTGGCTTTGATTTTTGTTCATCTAATTTAGGGAAAGCTAAACAGATTTAATTTAAAAGTGCAAGATAAAAACACTTAAAAAAAGAAAAATCAATTCTAGATGAGAAGATTGCATTTGTAATGGAATCACAGACATGCTCTTCACAACCTTGGGTAGAATGGGAAAATTGTAATAATTGCTTGCAATGGTATTGCTTTTCTCTAAATTGGTATTACCTACCGATATAATTTCAAAAAAAAAAAAAAAGACAAAATAAAGACAAAGAAATATACAGATGGGAGTTTTCTTTTACTGGCAAGTGAATTGATTCATTTGATATCATGCTTTATTTTTAGTACATACAATTGGATATAGAAGATGAAATGAAAAGAGTTCAGCTTCCTCCACCATGAACCGGAATGGAGAAGTGGAAGAAAATGCTAGAGAATCTCCTAAATAAATTGAACCATTTGGGATCATGATTTGCCCATTCCCGGACAGTAGGTCTACTGGCAATGACTATTTTTTCCTACATGTATCACTTGTCTTAGCACAAAATAGTCAACAAGATAGCTAAGCATAAAAACTGGTGATATTTAATTTAAGCCCATATTGTGAACAATGGTTCAATAGAACGGAGAGAGGAACAAAAAACATTTGTCAGAAATGGCATGGCATTTGGTAAAAGCAAGAGCCTTATAGCAACATTAAAATAACATAACCTGTACACAGTAAAACAGAGCATCATCTTTGATTTCTCATTTTTTTATACTTATTTCTTTTTGTAGCTTTTCTTGCTGATCAAATTTCACAGTACCCCTTCCCTGAATTCAATCTTTCTGCTGACTTCTGGTTCAGATTATACATTACGGTTAACCAAAAATGAATAAAATTGTCCCCAGCAAAAAAGGAAAAGGAAATGGGAAAAAAAGGGGGGGGGAAGAGTCTTTCTTCCTTCCCATTACACACCAGCCACTCCTGTGCTCGGTATTTGGCCATAGACTCTCCTCCCGAGAGAATGCTATCTACTCAGACGTTCAGCACTTACTTAATCTCTAAAAGAATTTTCTCAATTAAGGAAAAAAAACCCACAAAAAACCTTAACATTACTCTGGGGGAAAACAATACATTTTGATTTTGAAATCTCCGATTGCATACTATCTCTGAGACAAATCTGCTTATGAATCTTGCCACTATGTTGAATCTCATCACATTGGATGAACTTGGGAAGCTCCGCATGGAAACCAAGCACCAAATGTGCTTGGCCCCTCCTTCTGAGAAAACAACTCCTGGCTGTTTCTCTCTCACATAGGTGGCATTTTGGGTGCATTATGTGATTTATTACTTTGGCCATCATGGATTGAACCAGGAGGCTATGTACTTGCCCGAAGTAGCTATCAGACCCAGTAGCCTCTAGTCTGGTCTGGTGTTAAGAAATCAAATGAGAGAGTACATGATGGGTGGGAACTGACTGCCCTAATCTTTCCTCTTGTAAGGTCTTTAACACGAGACACAGAGAAATGACAGTGCAATGACAGAGAAGCAGAACTCTCAAGAGGGCAAGAATCAAAGAGGAAAATAGGAATGACTGAGTCCAAGATAAAGTCAAGTCACAGTAGAAGCAAACACCTGCTTGTAAGGGAATACAGGATCACTGGTTCTTGAGAGCCATAGTGGCGAGTCTATATTCAATGACAAATCGGCAATGTTCCAATTCTTCCCTGTCCGTGCATGTGACCAACTCCTTTGTCTCACTGCCTTAAGGACACATGACCTTATTGCTGCTTCTTGCAATCGGATAGAACCTAACACAGTTCCCTTGCATGGAAGTTGACTCTCCATTTTGGCTATAAAATACAGAACGCAGAGGCTGTATGGTTTGTTGAACACTCTAACATGCAGCACTTGCTTATGAGATTAAACCAGCTCTAATCACAGCACAAACGCCATTTCCACCAAAAAGGGCACCACCCAGGCAAACAACCCCACTGCTTGGTACAGAGAATAACAATTAGAACCATCCCAGGAAGGCTCAGACATTTTCCTTTCTGCTTGCATCCAAACTGTTGCTCTTTCTCCCCCCACCCCAATGCCTTGGAACCTGCTGGTCTCCTTTCCATGTCTTTTGTTCCAGTTCTTTGAGATTGGGTCTTTGGTAATATCCTACCACTTAAACCAGCATAGTAAAAGGTCAACTAATTTCCAATTGACAAATCTGATTTTTATCTCTTTAGTTTCCATCTTACCTGACTTTCATGTGGCGTGGAAAAAAAAAATGACTGCTTTCTTCTCTGAAGCTCTTTCAAGAACTGTTAACTTCTTAAAAAATACTTCTTGCCAATCTGTTTTCAATCAAGTGCATTATGAAACTAATCTTACTGACAACTGATATTACTGGTGTCTCTCTTAACCCTTTGCACTCACTTGCTTTTTTCCCGGTTCCTTTATTCCACTCGGGATTTAATTTTTTCAATACTCCAGATTTTACAAAGCATGGCAATAGAATAAAAAACTGGAGTTTCTTGTCATACAAACTTATTAACTTGGATTTTTTATATTTCAAATTATTGATACATTCAAAGAGTAATTTTAGTCTCTATAATTTGTCATGGTGTGATATTTTTTGAAACATTCACCCACAGGAAGACCTGGTTTACATTCACATGTTTCGCAAATATGAATCGTCTCCCTTCCTCCTCCTTTGATTTTTCTGTTAGAACAGACAACACAGTCTTTGTGTTTTTGTTAGGGTGAGGTGTGATTGTATGGAGCTTTCCATCTAAACTTGGCTCTAAGTTAGCGGATAATAATCTACCCCTGTAAGTTAGTGTACCGTCTCTGCATTTACATTTTACTTGGCCTTTCATGCTAATGAAAACAAGAAAAGATACTGGAAAAATAGACCAAAATCCCCCTCTCCCCCCGTGGTGAAACGACTTGTCGAGTGTGGCTCCACATACGAGCTGTCACCGATGCCAACCATGTCGAGTCACACTCCACAGCTGAGTGCAAAGGGTTTATAAAACCTTGAAGTCCCTGAGTCTACTAGAACTTTGATTTCAGCATCAGTTCCATCCTATTTATTTGTGATCACTGCTATTTCACAGTATGTTTTTCCAGGGTTGGATTCTGCTGGGACTAATGTCCTATCTGTTACCTGTCCCTGTTATATATCACTCACAGCAAAGTACATCGTAGTTTTCATGTTTGTGATCCTTGCAAAGCTCCCGCTTAAAGAACGTTTGTTCATATAATTGATTTATGGGGCAGGACCACTTGAGACAACCTGTCTAGACTTTCCTGTGGAATTTATTACAGGAATATCCACCCAGCAAACATTCATCAGTCTCTAATTTGTTCAGTTATCAGATGCATCAGGTACCTACCGAGCTGGCGAAAGAACTGGACTGCATACTCCAGGAGTGAATAGGAACCATGCATGTTTGTCTTGCTGCTCCCTGTTTTCTGAAGGCTTTCGAAAGTATCTCTATCGATACCTCAAAGCGATATAAGTGGATCTACCATTTGATCCAGCAACCCCACTACTGGGCATCTACCCAAAAGATCCAATGACACTCTACAGAAAAGACATCTGCACTCGAATGTCTATAGCAGCACAATTCACAATTGCAAAGCTGTGGAAACAACCCAAGCGCCCATCAATTCATGAGTGCATTAATAAAATGTGGTATATGTACACCATGGAGTACTACTCAGCTCTAAGAAACAATGGTGATCTAGCACCTCTTGTATATTCCTGGATAGAGCTGGAACCCATTTTACTAAGTGAAGTATCTCAAGAATGGAAAAACAAGCACCACATGTACTCACCAGCAAATTGGTATTAACAGATCAACACCTAAGTGGACATATAGGAATGACATTTATCGAGTGTCAGGCAGGTGGGAGGGGGGAGGAGGGGATGGGCATATACAAACACAAGGAGTAAGATGTGCAAAGTTTGGGGGATGGACACGCTTGAAGCTCTGACTCGAGGTGGGAGGGGGGCATGGGCAATATACGTAAGCTTAACACTTGTATCCCCATAATATGCTAAAATAAAAAAAGAAGAAAAAAAAGAGAGTATCTCTATTCTAACTAATGCAAACAATTACTAAAGTAATAGTTTGCTGAATGAAAGAAAATAAACGCTGTGTGATCTGAGGCACGTTCTCCCATCAGTTTCAACTCATGAAACCGTCCTGTACTTCATGTTCCATAGCCCCATGGATTTTATGTGCATTTACAAGGGTAGCTCCTGTCTAACTCAGTGCCTTAACAATGGTTTGATTGGGTCGCCTTTATAGCTCTAGCATAGCACCTGGCATTTCACTACACATCAATACATTGGTTCGGTGAATGGCATGGTTTTCTCTTCTTGGGCAGGCAATATGGGGGCAGGACATCCTCACTTGCCAGACACACATAACCGCTCTCCTTGTAGCCTTTGTAAATAGAAAGCACAATATGCATGTGCCTGAGTCCAAATCACCATCCCAAGTTCATCCCATGAATGGTTTGTCAAATGTCTGAAAGTAGCAGTGACAACTGCAGGTGGAATGGGGTCACCAGCAGAGATAAAATGTGGTCCAAACGCCAGAAATAAAATGGACCTGGTGCCAAATTCATCCAATTGTAGCAGTGGCTTCAGCTGGATCATCTCCTGTTTGTTAGAACTCAGCTGCTGCCATTATTCAGTTGCTGATTGCTGCCCCATTCTTGGAAGTGCATAGGCATCCCATTCATTTGGAGCTTTGTTTTCTTGAGAATTATCATCCACATTTGATTTTTTTTTTTTTTTTGGTAGCTGCCAAACATAGCAATGTCCAAGAAGTTTGAAAACTCAGGCACTTGATGGGAAAAGAATTGTAACATCAGTGGGGTCAACAAGGAAGTAAATTGTTCCAGAAGAAAAAAGAAAAGAAAAGAAAAGAAAAGAAAAGAAAAGAAAAAAATCTTAATTGCCTCATTAAAATGTTACTCATCTTGTCTAATTTCTCTTCTAATTTGATTTTCTCAGAAATTGCAGATTGGAAGAAAATACCTAATATTCTTTAGATATGAATTAACATTGTTAGCAATTTAAAAGCATGTCATTTTGTAAATATTAGTTGAGCGAATGAATAAACATACAAGCAAATGGACTGAATTAAGTAGGAATTAGTTGAACAAGCAGCATAATATCTATACACATTTTCCGAAGAGAGTTTTTAAGAAGTGAATGACTTTCCAGATGAAATTATACATATTTTATCATTTGAATTGTGAGAAAAAGTACCAATAAATACCAACATAAATTCCAATGGGGGCATTTGACAGCAAATTAAAATTATTCTTTTTATTTAATATAAAATATTTATAATACTGGTTTTTTGCATATTATTTTATATATTCAATAACAACTCAAATGTTTCATCTCAAAAATTTCAAGTACTATATATGGAAGATCATTTAAGTTTATTCTTCCCACTCAATTCTCTTTTTTTGTCCTAACTTATAATTCCACCCATCTCACAAAATGCTGGAAAGAATTCAAAACACAGAAAACGGAGGTAAAGTGAATGTAGAAGCTGACAAAAACAATGAATGAGAATCATTAAAATTTCCAAGATGCCACAAAAACATTATATTAAATAGGAAATGGAATAGTTTATATAATATAAATCTTTGAAAGACTTAAGAGAAAAGCTATTGATCTCCAGCACTATAGACATATGATCAACTTAATTCTATTGAAGTGAGGAGAAAACACTGAAAACCATAAAAAATGATCCAACACCTCCTAAACGAAAACTCCCCTGGGGGAACTTGGAGAACTTGCTAACATTAGACCTCAGAGTAGGCAAAGCTTCCACCAGGTCTTCCAACTTTGCAGCTGGGTCCTTGGCTAGATGGTTATAGATATAGAATGTCAATGATTTTTCATTCACTTTAAATAACTAAACCCTGAAACAAATTCGTCAGCTTGCTCTAGGTCAACAGCTCACTTCTTGGTTGTCCTAAACTAGGAAAATTCTTCACTTTCTACACATGTTAAGTTTTTTAAAATTTTCATTACTACACTATGATAAAGAATACTAGGGATGAACTAAATAACATTAGAATCTCAAATCTGAATATTTCAGAAATCTGGGCCTGGGTAAAATGAAATATGTAAGTATTTATTGGGAATCTCTCAAAACTACATGTTTTGACAATAAGATAATGCCTTCATGCTCAGGGAACAAATGATTAAGCCATACTTATTTAATGGAAATATGCTAAGCATTTACAACAGTTTCTGAAACATAAGTAATGCCATATAAATATACATATGTATATTTATATTATATTATTTATATATTGATTAACATTCTGAACTCTGGACCAGACTGACATGACTTTGAATCTTAGATATACCAATTTTTAACTATTTACCATTGTAAATTTGCTTAACTTTTTGATCTTGAGATGTTCTTTCTGTAAAACAGGAATAACACCAGTTCCCACCTCATACGTTGTTGGAAGAATTAAATGAATTGTTCCTCACAGGACTTGATGACTGATAATAAAAATGACAATGATGGTAGCCGCTAACACTATGGGATATTTGATGAGTGCCAGGCATAATACAGAACAAACATTCAAAGATGTTTACCAAAAAAAAAAAAATCTATCAATTATTATTGCTAGAAATAAATTGTACAGTTTTGGATTGTGAAGTCCACAAGATTTGAGCATTGTTTCTGCAGTGCTGATAATGGATCCTGATTGTTAGAATAATGTATTAGAAAGAGAAACAAATGTATAAACAACCAGATTATGGAAGTGGAGTATACTAGTCAGCTCAGTCTGCTATAACAAAATACTATCCAGGTGTCCCAAATGTCTGCATACAAAAGAAAAACTTCTTAATGAATATTTTGTAAATAAAGGTACATTTAGCTACAATTTCCCATTGTCCCTATGTATGGAGACTTTTGGGACACCCTGTAGAACTGGTGCCTTAAAACATCAGAAATTTATTTTCTCATAGTCTGGAGACTAATAGACTGAGATCAAGCTACCAGCATGGTCAGGTTCTGCTGAGGGTTCTTTCCTGGCTTGCAGAGGGCCACCTTCTCAATGTGTCCTCACATGACAAAGAGAGAAAGGGATAGAGCAATTTCTCTGATATCTCTTTTTATAAGGATACTAATTCTATCATAATGGGCCCATCCTCATGACCTCATCTAAATCTAATTGTCTCCCAACGATTCCATCTCCAAATGCCTTCACATTGTGGGTTAGGGCTTCATTTAATGTATGAATTTGGGGCAGACACAATTTTAGTCTCTACCATGAAATAGGAGAACTAGAGAAGTTAGACAAAGGTAATAACTCAACATTGGAATTCAAAACCCTGTAGCAACAAATCATAATGGTGCGATAGCTGGGTGTATTGAAAATATTGACCATAAAAAGTATTAATTGGTGGGCTCTGGATGCCCAGAACTATTTATCATGATAGTCCCTTCTCAGAAAAAGAAAAGGAAAGGAAGAAAGAAAATAAGAAGGTGAAGACATCAGTACACAGGAACAGTGTAAAAATGCTATGCAATTAAATATTAGTATATAATTAATTACAGAAGTGGAGATAGGAAAAGATAACAGAAGTTAGACGAATATAAGACCCAATATTGGAACTCAAGAGCTTGAATCAGAATGGTGTGATGTCTGGGTATTAGAAACATTGGCCACGAACAATCTTATTTTGGCAAGCTCAAATCCTTCTTGACTCCTGAGTTAAATTTGCATGGGGAAAATTCCAGTGATTCCAAGAGAAAGCAATAGCTTGAAGTTTGCAAAAGTTGAGCAGAGATTTCAGCTTCTGCCCAATTATAGAGGAGGCAGAATTCAGAATTTGAATCCTATCCAATTAGAAAGGCTTGGTAATCACTTCAGGACCACACCATTGGAACAAATACTAAGGACCAACCCTCAGACTAAGAGACAAAACTGAAACAATGTGTGAAAAAAAAGTCTCCCAAAGTTCAAGTTAATCACCTAGGATTTTTAATAGCATACTAGAAAAAAAAAATCAATATTCTTAAAAGAAATACAATCTAGAGCCTCTATAATATATTACTTTTAATTTTTAATATAAAATTTTTAAAAAGACATGCAAATAAATAGGAAAATAGTTTTACAGTAAAGTGAAAAATTCAATAGAAACAGTCCCCGAAATTACCCAGTTGTTGACATTAGCAAGGGAAATCTTTAGAGAAGGTTTCATATGTATATTGAAATCTTATAAGAAAGATGGTCAAATTAAGGAAGAGATGGAAAATTTAAGCAGAGAAAAGGAAACTATATAAAAGAATCAAAGAATCAAATAAAAATTGTACAGCTAAAAAACTAAAAGAAAAAATCACAACTAATCTATGAAATGATAATCTACTAGACTGGCTTAACAGAACACTTCAGACAGCCAATGAAAGGGTCACTGAACTGGACTACAGATAAACAGACTCTATTCAATATAAAGGAGAGACCAAAAGAATGAAAAAAAAAAAAGTGAGCAGAGCTTTAGTGCTTGGAACAATATAAAACAGTTAAATATTTGTCTAATTAGAATTTCAGAAGGAAACAGAAGATGGCATAGAAAAAAAATATGTGAAGAACAAGAAAAACTAGATAAATATTCTTCAATTTAAGGAAAGCATCTCAATTTACAGATCCAAGAAGTTCAACAAACTCATAGCAGAATGAATACTAAGGAAATCACATCTAGGCACATCATAGCCAAATTTCTGAAAACTAAAAATAAAGAGAAAATCTTGATTGCAGCCAGAGAAAACAGCACTTTATGTACCAATGAACACTGATTTGCAGAAACTCTGACTTCTCTTTGGAAATAATGGCAGCCAGCATACAATGGAAGGACATTGTTAAAGTCTGAAAGCATGAACTGCTAACCAAAATTCCACATCCAGGAAAAAAAATTCTGTAAGAAGGCAAAACAGACACACACACAGCTCCAACAATGGAAATAAAGCAGTATCAGATGAATGAAAGTTGAGACGGTTGACGGTACATTAACATGCAAGGAATAACTAAAACAAAATTTTTTAGGCCAAAGGCAACATAAGGCACGAGCAGAAATAGAAATGGTAAATAAGTGGGTAGATAACATTTTTTCCTTAAATTCTGTAAAAGATAACTGGATGGCGAATGCAAACATTTTCACATTATATTAAGAGATGTATAATATACATACATGTAAAGCGGCAGACAGCATCACAAAGGATGGGGCTAAGTTAAATGAATTTATGCTTTCGCTATCCTCTTACATTGTACATGAACTAGTGCAATATTATCTCTGAAGAAGCTGCAGTGATTGAAGGATAAATTAAGGATGCAGATCATTATCTCTAGAAACACTACTAAAACAAATACAAAACGCTATTAGCCAAAAGCCTCAAATCTATTCAACCAAAGGCCATGAAAACAAACTAATAAATATTTAATCAACCCAGTAGAAGGCACGAAAGGAGAAAAACAGAATTGTAAAAATAATATATAAAATAAACTTGCTCCTAAGAAAATGGCAGATGTAACCATGATCGTATTTCATGTAAATCTACTAAACATTCAAATGAACTGAGCACACAATAAAGACACGATTATATGCTGTTTACAATGGTGGTCCCCAACCCTTGGGCTGTGGACCCATACTGGTCTGCAGCCTATTAGGGACTGGCTACAGAGCTCCACTGCTCCCCACAACCTTGTCTGTGAAAAAACTGTCTTCCATAAAACTTAGGAAGGAGGTATGTGTAGGGTGGGGTACAGCAAGAGGTGAGCTGTAAAAAGATTCACCATGCAAACAGCAAGCAGAAGCCAGTAGTGACATACTGAGTTTCCCCGAAAATAAGACAGGGTCTTATATTTATTTTTCCTCAAGAAGACACCCAAGGGCTTATTTTCAGGGGATCTGTTTTTTTTTATTTTTTTTTTTAAGTACAGTACAACCATCTACATTGATTCAAATATAGTTAACTCGTCTTCTTCTGGAACATCATCATCACTCTCCAAACCCCAAATTCCATCCTGAATTTCTTGCGACTCTATTTCCTTTAGAACCATTGGCCCCGATCTCTCCTGTCGAGCCATAGAGCTCTCATGGGACAGATGAGAAGGGCTGCTCATGCTCTTTCCTGCTCCACGACAACATGCATGGGTTGTGCAGATGCTGCGCAGCCACGCCCGTCACTAGGGCTGATTTTCGGGGTGGGGCTTCTATTGCACAAATGCTTAGAAATCCTGCTAGGGCTTATTTTATGAGTAGGGCTTATTTTGGGGGAAACGTGGTATTTATACATGACAATCCAATCTTTAGAGAAATGGAAGTTAAAACCAAAATAAGGTACAAATATACATCCATTAAAAAGGCTATATTTAAAAATACCTACAACACTAAGAATGGGAGAAGCTCTGAAACAATGAGAACTCTTATGTGCTATTTATGGGAACAAAAAATGGCATAATTACTTTGGATAACAGTTTGGGAGTTTTTAATAAAGTTAAACATAAAAGCCACTCTATGACCCAGCCATTTCACTCCTAAGTATTTTCCGAGGAAAGAACGAAAACATACCTCCATTGAAAGACTTGTGAAAGAATGTTCATAATGGTTGTGTTTACTATAAACAAAAACCAAACACAACATAAATGTCTATCAGCTGGAGAATGGATTACCAAATTGTGGTATATCCGTACGACGGAATTTGACTCAGCATGGGAAAAGCAAACTATGAATGCACATGACAACATAGATCAATCTCAAAAAGGTGTTAAGCAAAATGCGAGAGGTTAAGAATACGTAGTATACTATTCGTTTTATACCATAGATTTCGAGAAAGATAGGCAAACTGGATCTATTGTATAAAAGTCAGAACATCATTTACCTTCGTATGAGGAAGGGTTGGTCTAACGGAGACACCAAGAAACTTCTTGTGTTGATGGAAATCAATGTTCTATATCTTGCCAGAAGCAATGGTAATATGAGTGCATACCTTTACCATACCCTATATAATTTGTGTCTTAAAATCTGAACATTTCACCGTATGTACGTTTTTCTTTTTTTAATTAAGAAAAGTTACAAATTCAGATAATGGTAGAGTTGGGAATTTTGAAGCTCAGCAAAATTCAAGTGCCACGTGTTTCGCGCCATTCATTCCACTCTGAGCTCATTGACATTAAACTACAGTGGGGATTTTAGACTATGATATAGGTTGGTGTTTTTGCCTATGAAAAACTATCCTATTTTTGTTATTGGAAACATCTTCCCTTTGTACAATTTTCTTTCTGAGGGGAAAGAAAGACGCGAGCCTCTTGGGAAGCCACATCAAGCTCTTTAAAACTGCAGGGGGGATGCCAATTAACACAGTTTCGGGATGTGCCTGAACTGAAATCCCAGAGAGACATTCTCATATTACCAAGTACACGGGCCATGAAACACCCTGTGGTTTCATAAAGCTTATATTTCAACAGTCAACTAAAACAAATGAGACCTACACACACACACAAAAAATATATAAAAGTTCAGGAAGTCAGCATCTTATAAAAAGTTTAGGCTCTTTAATTCTGTTCCATTTTCATATTGTGCTTCTATATTTTGCTTCTGCTTTGAAGATGTAAGAGGCGAGTCAGTACCTATGGCCTTGTGTGCAGATATATATTTTATTTTTTTTGCAATTAAATCTGTGGAATTCTTTGGGCCTAATGTTTTTCTTTGTTCCTTTGCCTTCATTCAGTTATTCACTCGATCATAACAGCTACTGAGCTATTACTATAAAATAAAATTAGACTTGAAACAAGTTCAAGCACAAAAAATATACAGGTCTTGGCTTTAAGGAACATAGTCTAATGGTAGTTAAAGATAATTAAAAAGATAATACTCAAACTTCATGATAAATGCTGGAATAAAGAAAGGCCCATGGGCATCAGAGAGCATATTTGGCAGTCATTTAATTTGCTTGTGCATTTATTCTATTTCTCAATGGGATGAAACAAAGCATCGTGTATTTGATATGTAAGCACGCCAAGCCTAATAGCTTCCCTAAATGGAAGATTCATCCTATGCATAACCCAGCACTCTAAGGAGCTAGAGCAGATTGTCACACCCCCTTGCAGTGGAAACAAATGGAGTCCGTCATATGGCTATTACCCATCCGAGATGCTTTGTTTTTTTAATAAATGACACCTAAAAATACTTCCTAACAGCTTTCTCCAGTAGAGCTATAATTACAGTCTTACTGAAGAGTAAAACCAAAAATTAAGGGCATAAATATTCACCTTGACTGCTTCTTTTTTTTTTTTTTTAGATAATATCTCCCTTGCTGTTTGACAGCATACATAAAAATGGGTGAGAAGTAATGCATAAAATTAATCCACAGATGAGAAATAAAAATCTTACATCGGATTCTAAATTCCAGGGTGTTTGTTGGACATTTCTTAAGGCATTGTCTCCATTTGCTTGATAACTCAAAAGTGAGCAATAGTTCATCGATGGAATTATGTTATATAGTTGTAGGTGAATTATTTAGATCTTCGAGCTAGCCTAACACCTACTTCCAGATTCTTAAATCTAGCTTTCACTATAAACATGCAAGGACCCAACGAATAACAGTCTACCAGATTTAAATTTGTCGATTCATTTATCCAGTTATTCAAAGTGCTATGGGTTATATTTTTTTTGGCATATCATTTCAATATTCGTGACACAAAGTTGAATCACTTGGAAGACAGAAACAGCTGTTACCGGGGAAATAAGGAAACTCTGTAAAGAATTTAAAAATCATTCTGGGTAATCCGTTTTAATTTTGGAAATTCACAGCTGCTTTGAAAACATAAAATCCGTGCTCTTCAGGCTTTATTTTACTTTTGTCCTTTTGCCATTTTAATGTTTGTCATCAGGATGTAATAGCTGAGAATACACAGTAGACTGGATTTCCGTAGGTTACTCATCTCCTCAAAAAGATTCAATGGCTCCCTATTGCTTTCTGTAAGTCAAAGCTTGGGGAAATTCAATGTCGAGTAATAATTAGGGGAGAAAAATTTCCAATTTGAAGGGGGTAGTCTCTAATGCTAAAGGAGGCAGAGAAATCAAGAATTTTGACACGTGGGATCAGGTCGCTGGATTTTCCAATAGGAAAGTACTGATGGCCTCACAGAGAAGTGTTTAGTAGAGAAGTCAAGAGTATGGTGACTGGGTGCAGTGGCTCACGCCTGTAATCCTAGCACTCTGGGAGGCCGAGGTGGGAGGATTGCTCGAGGTCAGGAGTTCAAAACCAGCCTGAGAAAGAGCAAGACCCTGTCTCTACTATAAATAGAGAGAAATTAATTGGTTAACTATAAATATATAGAAAAAATGAGCCGGGCATGGTGGCGCATGCGTGTAGTCCCAGCTACTTGGGAGGTGGAGGCAGGAGGATTGCTTGAGCCCAGGAATTTTAGGTTGCTGTGAGCTAGGCTGCTGCCACAGCACTCTAGCCAGGGCAACAGAGTGACACTCTGTCTCCAAAAATAAAAAAAATTTAAAATATTAAACAAATAAATAAATAAGAGTATGGAGCCCAGACTGGTAAGGGTGATGGAAGAATAAAGGCAGTGGAAGAATGAAGGCAGAGGAGCATGTTATTTCTATTATTAATATTTAGTGAAATGAATGAAAGAGTCTTTATTCCGGCACTCATTTTTTGCAGTCCTAATTCTTTTATATTTCGTATTACTCTACCAGCACTTTAATTGTGAATGGCTGAATTCAACGTTGTCTCCAAGTTGTCCTAGAGCAGAGTCACTTAGATTCCACCCCAGAGAAGAAGGAAATGTGCAGAAACTATCTTTGGTTCTTCATCTAATACTTCTTTCAGGACAAGGTGTAGAAGCAAAGATTCTGATTGGGACAAGAGCCTAGCCTTCATTGATCCATATTTATCCCCTGGGTGGCCAGCGAGGGCACTGAAATCCCAGCACTAGCAATTTTTTTCTGGTTGCCTCACACCCTCTTAGACAAGCCTGTGTGTAGGCACAGTGTTCTCCCCGATGAGCAGTCTAAATGCCGTGGGCCCCATCTGGGTGCTGTCAGTCTACCACACTTGGCTTTGACCTGCATTCCTGGATTGGTTCAATGTAAACAGAGACCTGTGGGAAACTAATTTGGGCCTCAGATGCATACTATATCCTCGCTTTTTGTTCCACATTTGGCCCTTTTGTGTTTATTATTAATATCTTTGTAGCCTTAATAGAACTTTGTAGGGAAGATACTTCAAATAGACACATAAGAGGTAACTGATTTGCATAGCTATAAAGTTAATACAGTATGTACTGAACATGTTCAGTTGTAAGCAATAAAGTGTGTATGTGTATTTGTGTCTATACACACACTTCATAAAATATTACTATAATATATATACTATATTACTATGATATTATATTACCATAATACATATATTATAATATACTAAATATATAATATTACTAGAATATATATTTTATAGATGCATATATGTAGGTGTGTAAAGTGTGCGTTTTCTCTTTGAGTAGTTTCAATCTTGCATTAGTAATTTGCCTTTTCAATACATCTTGAGAAATTGAGACTCTTACACAATCAAAATAAGAGTTTGCAAAGAGATACGGCTAAGTGAGCACAGAGGGAAATTTCCTCTGAGACAACATGCTGACCCCTCGCTCTGTAACAGTTTGTATTTTTATCTCACTGCTGCATTCCATGAAGATAACATAAATTATCCTACTTCCAAAACAATAATTATGAAATATGAAAATGCCTGTTCCTGCTATAACAGAAAACAGTGACCTGTTGGTTTTTTTTTTGTTTGTTTGTTTTTGAGACAGAGTCTCACTCTGTTGTCCAGGCTAGAGTGAGTGCCGTGGCATCAGCCTCGCTCACAGCAACCTCCAACTCCTGGGCTCAAGCGATCCTCCTGCCTCAGCCTCCCGAGTAGCTGGGACTACAAGCATGCGCTACCATGCCCGGCTAATTTTTTCTATATGTATTAGTTGGCCAATTAATTTCTTTCCATTTATAGTAGAGACGGGGTCTCGCTCTTGTTCAGGCTGGTTTCGAACTCCTGACCTTGAGTAATCCTCCCGCCTCGGCCTCCCAGAGTGCTAGGATGACAGGAGTGACCCACAACGCCTGGCCTAGTCACTTCTTTTTTAAGCAATCACTGGGAAAGAATGCTCTTCTCATCCCCCCACTGTCCTGGGACCCCCTCCCCCACAATGTGGAATGTCAATGAGCTCTCCTTACAGAATAAATATTCAAAGCCATGGAAGGGAAAACAAATTGCACAGGAACCCCAATTGTTCCTGAAAGAAAGGGCGTCAGTTTGGGGAGGAATCGCTCACTGAGTCATTCCAAAGAGGGTTGCTTTGAAAAGGAAAGTAGGAAATAGCAAGTTAATGAGTTTAGACATGCAGTCAAGCCACTCAGTAATCTGAGCAAAAGAGTGGAGTCTGGGGACTCATCACTTCCATTTCTCCATCTGTCAAGATAATTAAAGCTATTTACCTTCTTTGGAGAGGTTTGGGGAAGATCAGTTAATTTCCTGAAGTACGTTGAAAGTGAAAACTCCTTGTTACTTTCAGTAAGTCTCTTTCTTACGTTGACTAAGTTAGGCACGACTACTAAAGCAATACCACAGACCAATAGATTCTACTATGGCAACCCTACAACATATTATAGGGGATGGACAAGAAGTTAAAACAACAGGGTTGGGCTGCCACGCTCCTCAGATTTTTTAAAAACAGAAATCTCTTGGTTCTCACTGGAAGTAGCACTTTTCCATCTTATTCATCAAACATTAACGATGGTTCTCTACATGCTAAATACCGTAATGCACTAATGAAGTGTCCTTGATTAAAATAAAGATGTGATTTTTTTTAATAACATTTACTTAATACTAGGCTCTATGGTAAGTGATTTATATGCATTAACCCATTTAATTTCCAACATTATAATTACAGAATACATTTTATTATTCCCATTTTGCAAATTAGGAAACAGAGCCTCAGCAAGTTTAATTATTTCGCCCCAAGGTACATAGCTAAGAAGCAGCAAAGCCAAAATATAAACTCTGTAGCCTATAGTCATAGTTATATTGCCTACGAAAGCTACGTAATGCATTTGCAGGTGGCAATTGCATTTTAGGCAAAAGTATAGCCCAATAGGAGTCCATTTAGTGCAGGAAAAAGAGTATTAAACCTAGGATATAGGTAACATCTCTCAAGCTCAGTTTTGCTGTTAGCTACTTTTCTGGTTTTCATCACGTTAATTCTTAGTTTTCCATATGTAACCTAAGAAGAATAGCCTGGGAAATTTTCTAAGTTGCTCCTCAATCTGGGTTAATCCTTCTAGAGGCAATAGTCAATTTCTATGTGAAATGATATTGTGCAATAGTGTGACATAATCCTGCGCATGAACTCATTTTTATGGCCAATCATGTAGGTTGGATGTAGAGAATTAAGTAAGATACTCTGCCACACTTGGTCTTTGTTTGAAGAAATTGTGGCTCCTTTTTTAAGCTCGCTTCACTCGGCTACAGAGCCATCCCCACTACCTGACATTAAATTAGTTACCTTTTTATCGGTTGTCTCTTCTCCTGGAATGTAAACTCTGAGGACAAAGAGCACATTCATACTATTTCCTGCTGTACTCATGGCACCTAGAATAGCCCCCAGTAGACGCTCAACAGCTCGATAGTTGTTGAACGAGTAAATGAATGAAAGATAGCTGTTAAAGAATTCGATGGGAAGATGGAAAGACAATCACCTAAACTGCTTTATCAGTGTATAGCAAGAAAAAATATGCATAAACAATTTCATCCCATAAATAAGAGTTTTCCAGCCCCTACGTTTGGGCTCATATACTGGTCTCCAATTGTGAGTCTTTAATTGCGGGACTTAGATGAGATATTATCTATAAGGTGATGACACAGGTGACAATCTACAAAAACTCCAGGTGCATGGTAGGTATTCAGCAGCTCAACATAAAACTCTTTAGTTGGTTCCAACATTTTAAATTCAGAAGAGCAACAGCAACTACTTTTATCCAATAGTGTAGGAATTTCCTCTTTTCCTACAACAAGGTGGCCTTCCCCATCAGTGCCTGTTGGTATGACTTTGGAAGCCAATTAACCAAACTGTGCCTTAGTTATCTCACTGGAAAATTTAAAGGTGACATATTTTAATTGCCTAAAGTTTCCAAGTGGAAGAGAGTGACAAGCAAAGGTGTATGCATGGATCCCTCCTAAATCAGAGTTGACTGATTTCAGTAATTTCTTTGAAGCCTAATATCGGGGGACAGTGGGAGAAGACCCACCTTTGTGACTAACCCCCCAAATTCCAGCGGGGTTCTCATAATTCTCACACATATTAACAGTTCTTCTGAATCGAGCACGGTAGAGAGCAGAGGCTTCGAAGCTATTTCGGGCTCCCAACTGACTTACGATCCCATCAGACGCTGGTATTCAAGGAACACTACTGCAACTGCAAACATCAACACAAAGAATAAACAGAACTCAGGAAGCTCGCGAAGTGTCCACCAGCACTTAACCATTTAACATTGGCTGTCGTATTTAAGCCTCCTGAGAAACCATTTCACAGGAAAGCACAGTGAAGTACAAAATGACCGTCGATTGCCCAGATCACTAAACTACAAAGTAGTGGATCCTAGAGTAAACCAAGAAGTTGTAACTAAAACTTACGCTCTTAACATTATAGAGAGAACAATACACGCGTGTCAAATGTAAGATCAAATAAGGAACTATGTCTGTTTAGAAGGTGTATATCCTCAAGGTATTAATAGCTATTAGTATTAGTCAAGGACTAGGTTAATAATTCAAGAGCTTGGCATTGGATTCTGATCTGATTGACCATCAATTAATTCATCCCTTCATGGCGTACAAGAAATATTTAAAATAAAATAAAAATTCAATACATGCTTCCATTTACAAATGAGAGAACTGAGGTGACAAGAAGCAAAATGATACCATTTAGAGTTTGATAATCGCAACACTGGTGAGGAAAGAGTTTTCCTGCATTGTGCTAAAGCAAAAACTTCACATCAAGTCCACAGCGGCATGAATTAGCTACCGTGTCATTCAGGACTTCTAAAATTGTCCCAGGTTTTTCAACTCAGTCTGCACCATACTGTCAAAAACATTCATCCCCGGCATTAAATGCCTGGCTTTAATTAAGTTATTTATATAGGTTTTACGCCAAATGTATTTGCTGAAAAGGCAGAGCATATCAAAAACAAATTGCGAGAGTTTGCTATTCACCGTAACATCTCTCCTCCTGCTCATAAATGATTTAATGAGATAATGGGGCTCTGAAAGGGAGAACACATCCAAAAGAGAGCAGACACCACAAAACAAGGTCATTTCTTGATGCCTGCAGCAAGGGAAATGTTGGAAATGGACTGGCATAAACGCTCCAGCAGGCACTAGCTAACATGCCTTGCAGCCATTTAGTGCAAGGTGTTTTATGTGTTGTGTTTGATCAAAATAATAAACAACTTGTATCGAATGGTAGAGATGGTGTCTTACAGTTGTGCTACCCAGTGTGGTATCACTTACAGTCACTGGAGAAACCCAGAGGATGTTCAAGTCCCAAGAGAAGGACTTTAGTTACCAACATTTAACAAATTAATTGGTTCCTCTATCATAGGATTTTTTTTTTTTTGTTCAACAGTGCTAGACTCACAAATCAATTCTGTTGACACCTATTAACCTGTAAAATTCCTCTACCTTTCTCCAGAGCTGAAGAATTTACATCCATCAATTTGTACATAATGAAAATTCCAAAGCATGTTCCCAAACAGAAAGCATACAATGTCAGTATCTTGGACAAATAAATCATTACAGATACATTTAATATGTTAATAATTTACAGTGGAATTTTTAATGTTCATCTCAGTATGTCTTCTCTATTTTATTTCTTACTCTTCGTGTGATTTTCTTAAGAAGTTGGTTTAAAAAAAAATCTCTGTAATAGAATCCCCTAATAGTTTAAGGTATTGTTTAAGAAACTAAATTCATTTTCTTAAGCACTTCAAAGACTCATTGCTAACCTTGAGTTAGCAGTTCATGTAGGATGGAGGACTATTTTTTGAATCTCTCTGTTTCTCTCTCTCTTTTGCTTTATTACCTGTTGGTTCCTAGTTTGAGTTCCTTGAACATAATAAAAATTTTCTGCATGTAAGCTCGTGAAATCTAATTCTTCATCTTTGATCTGTAATACTATCAATTCTCTGTGGCTACCCTAATCAGAAGGTTTGCCAATTAGGCACTACAAGAATAGCATAGGTGGTTTCCATGAGTTAGGAAGTCATCAGGGATGAGTATCAGTCGGTCAAAGTCTTAGATGTGGGAAGAAGACTGATAGCCAACAGATACCAATGGTACTACTCCAGTGGCATCATTGTTGGGCATAGTCTTGTATTACTCATGCTCCAGAAACTTTCTTGTTTCATACGTCCACCCCACTGTCCCATTCTCAATGCCACTCATCCAAGCCAAGGTGACGCCCTTATATATATTTTTTATAAGGTGACACCCTTATAGCCTACTAATCGGTCAGTCTCTTTCTCCAGACTTGTCTTTACCCCATCCACATCTGTCAAACTAACCTTTCTCAGTGGCTGCCCATTGCACACACAGACACAAACAGACACACACACACACACACACCCCAAATCCTCATGTTCACATCACCATTCTCAAATTCCACTTATCACATGCCTACTCATTTTTAAAAAAGTTTTATACTCCTTATGTTAGAGTAGGAGACTCAGAGACAGGGCTAGGAGCCAGATGCAAGGGCTTACCGAGTGGGAGTTAAAGTCTAACTAAAGGGGGTTGATAACTACAGTAAGAACTGGCTTCAGCCAGCTTGTCAGCTAATTAGATCGCCTGACATGAACTTCGGCTAATTACAATACCATTTGTCTCATAGTTTTAAAATTTCTCCAACCCTTGAAATTGCCATGACAGTTCCCAAAAAGCTACATAAAGTATGAAAATGGGAGGGAACCCAATTCTGGGAATTACTAACCAAAATTCTTAGTAAAAACCAATGCCTTAGTCTTGAATATTCCTCCCTTCAATCAGTAAGATTTTGAAAGACCAAAAATCACACCTTCCTGGCGTGGCTGCTCTTTTCGAGCCTGCCGCTCCCTTGCTCGTGAGAGTGTACTTTCGCTCTTGCTGCCAGGAAAAGCTGCTTGCTTTGGCTTACTGGTGTGTCCCGAAATTATTTTCCTGATGATCACGAAGAGACTGAAAGGGCCTCCACTTGGAGGATGGTAGCATTTAAAATTCATCTTTTTGAAATTCGATATTAATTTAAGTGTTTACCTTGGTCTTTCATGATTACTCAGGCCTATCTTGTAACATCCTTTGAGATGTAGTTATTCTTCAACTACCAGTTCTTGTTGTACTGGTATCTTCTTCTGCCTCTGAAAACTCAAACACAAGGTCTTCAAAGTTGTAGCTTAGTTGCCAAACACTGGAAGGATATTTTTAAGACAGTCCATGTCGATATTCTCCTTCCTGAATGCCTGTATCATTCAGTGTTTATATCTAGTATCATGATGCTCCATAACTTAATGCCTTCAATTTTAATTTTCCTATGCATAAGTTCTCCCAAATCTCTGCTAGAGGACCAGTGATAATATAATATACACAATCCTTCTTATTCTTCCACAGCTCACAGTCAGCATTTTGAATGAATATAATTAAATGAGAAAGAATATCTCTTTATAGTATGTTTGAAGAATTACAGAAGAAACACAAACAGGCTTAAAGGAAACTGGATATACAAAACATTCTATTATATGAAACCTTGAGCTGATGCAAGAAAATTACATAATATCATAAGTCTCTCCTTTTATATCTTTCACATTGATTTTGTGACTTGATATTTTATTTATAATATTTCTTTATCCTATTTTCCCTCCTATAGATTGTATGCTATCCCTGGTATTATTGAATTCCATAAAGCACTGGATACATATTGTTTGAAATAAAATAACCACCCAATAAAATTGGGATTTCCCAGAAGATATACTTTTTTACCAAAACTGTTTAAAAAAAAAAACAAAACTGAGAGGTTAAGCCAAAAGTAATAGAAAGCGCACAAACCATGTTTGTAAGCGACATTTGTGTTTGGCTGGAGAAAGCAAACACAACAAATAGCTTGAGCACCAACAAATAGGCAACTGAAGAGCTCTTGGCTTTTAAGACAACAGCTGTATGTGCACACTGAAATACACAGATGTCATCTTTGCCAAAGTGGTCAGTTTAGACCATTTAGAAAAGTTTTAACTAAATTCTTTCTCTAAGTCTCTTTTTCGCGCTTTATGGGTTCCCCTAAGAAGTAGCTTTAAGTCCTTAAACCTTTGGGTCAAATGGTGGAGGGCATGCCCCATGGGCTCTTACTGTTTACACTGGCACCATGGGTGCTTATATGAATGATCAGCAAGTCCGTGGGATCCACTGTGGCTTTGGATGACGTATGGAGGTGAAAAGGATGAACAAAAGGATTCATTCAATGATCCACATTTATTTTTCTAAATAGAGAGATGTAAGCTAATATTTGCTGAGGCCACACATTAGGTGATCACTGGCCACTATCACCCCTGGCACTACAAATATAGCCACTAGGAAAAAGGAAAGGAAGGGAGAGGAGAAGGGAGAGGAGAAGGGAGAGGAGAAGGGAGAGGAGAGGGGAGAGGAGAAGGGAGAGGAGAAGGGAGAGGAGAGGGGAGAGGAGAAGGGAGAGGAGAGGGGAGAGGAGAAGGGAGAGGAGAGGGGAGAGGAGGGGAGGGGAGGGGAGGGGAGGGGAGGGGAGGGAAGGGAAGGGAAGGGAAGGGAAGGGAAGGGAAGGGAAGGGAAGGGAAGGGAAGGGAAGGGAAGGGAAGGGAAGGGAGAAAGACATATTCTAGGTAATCCTCTATTTACAGTCAATGTATCATCATTTTTTTTGCCATTTTAAAATTCCATTTAAATCTCAAATGCTTGACGTCCTAATCCATTTTAGGTTCTCGCTTACAGATGTTTTTTGATTTGGAGATTCTCTTAGTTTCTCTTTCAAGGCATGTTTGAGACAAGTGTCCCTCTTGGTGACTATCCATTTTACCTACTTCCCTGATTTCGGCCACCACGAAGAAACGAAGGACTGACCTTCTCTTCCTGCACGGGTGCGCAGCCCGGCCTTTTGTGCTAGAGGTGGGGAAAGTGTGCGGAGGCCAGGGGGCTGGGCTGAGGCTTGGTAGCAATAGTTACATTCTCTGCATCATCCGCCATAAGTTCATTGCTAAATACCCCCCCATTAATCCTCTCGGTATGATCGCAAACTAGGGGCCGTCGTTCTTATTTTCTAGGTGTGAAAAGTGCAGTTCCGAAATGTCGGCTGCTTTGCTCACGGATGCACAGTTACAAAGCACCAGAGAACCCAGGCCAGGCAAAACTCATTTGTTTATTCTATTGTTTTGCCCACTAAACCATCATGCTGTCTCTCTTTTTTAGGTATCGGGCAATGCCGCCACCCAAGTAGAATATTTTCACATCAATACTAACAAAGTCATTCGTTATACATTCACATAATCACTGAATTCTCACAACCTTTGAGATACATAGGTAGGCAAGGTATCATTTGTATGTCACAGAGAAAGGAATTAACTGGGAAACTGTAATGTCACGGAGTCTTCGGACTGAGAGCTTTCAGCTCTTCGAACACACATTCACTTGCTACCTCTCTTTCGTCCTTGTACTCAGGGCTTTAGAACACAGAGTATTGACTTATAATAGAGCTTAAAATGTTAGTTCTGGGGACCAATTTATCAGGGAAGAAAGACACTTAAAGGTCTATGTCTGTCTTTTCCTTCAGCTGTATTCTTTCAAGTTCCTAGATCCTGAAAGCTATTTTCTCTCTACTGTAAATAAATCTGTCTTTTCCTTAGCTATCAATCGGAAAAAGATCATGAGAGCTACAAGGAACTTTTAAGTTGGGGGCAAGAAAATTAACTGTATTCCCGTATAGAAGATGTGCAATAAACGCTTAGCAGAGAGCTCAGAACGTATCAGACAGAATCGCTGGTTGCATTCCAAACCCTTCAGTACTATAATGTAACTTAGAGACACATTTACTTGAACGAGGAGAGTGATATGTTCCACAAAGTTCAATGTTTTAGGAAGATCATTCAATCTCCCAAGCCAAGAGTAACTCTCTTGATAATTAAATAAATCCCTCCATTGTAAGAAGAAAAGACATGCTTACTAATCAGGTGTTTGGAAGTTATTTTTTCAACGAACCATAACCTTAAAAGTGAGAGGTTTTTTCTACTTTCTTCTGTTTGTTTTCACTTTGGCCTCTTGTCATGTCTTCCTTCACGTCACACTCATGCTCTTCTCCAGGAAATGTGTCTGTCCCCTGTCCTTATTTACCAGCGGGAGGACATACCGGGACGGCAGCTACACGAACTGCAATCCTGATTAGTCGCGGAAAACCAGTAGCTGTGGCTTCTCCATGTGACCACAGCCGACGGTCAGAGACTGACGTCTGGGCGAAGCAAGTTTCCACCCCAGGGTTTGTGAGCCTGAATCTCTCCCTCTCTATTCTTTTATCTTTTTCTTAAGCGAGTGTACAAAGAAAGGACACAAAGGAGGCTAACCCTTTATTTCCTTCGGTTCACTGCCACATGCTAAAGTCTTTGAACTTGATGTTCTTCCAACCCGCTGTTTCCTTTGGGAACTTCTCCTGGGGAAAACTAAACAAAGCACTGAGCAGGAGAGAAACATCCAGTTGCCAAACCCAGAATTTCATGTCAGTAATCATCTGCATGTAAAGTCATCGGGGTATTAGGCAAATATCATCAAGTATGTGAAATACTTCTCAGAAAACATTTTCCCTTCTTCTGTCTGTTCCTCACCTTTGCCTTCTAGAAACCCAATGTTCCCCTTACTTCTCTAATTTAACACAACTCCTGAATGTTCAAACCCATCTAAGCTTGACTGACCTGTGGTTAAAAAGAAACTAGTATGGTTAAAAAAGAACACTAACTTGTATTTCTATAGGACTTTTTTTTTAAGATTTTAGAATAGACATTTATAAATACATATACATTTGTATATACACATATGCACTCATGCATATTTAATTATTCCGATAAAGTGATACTTGGGATGGTCATGCTACATCAATTAAAAACCCAAGCATCTTCGAAATGTAAGACATGGATCCTGTAGACTCAATATAGCTTCAGTGAACATAACCAGGATTAATCTAGTGATACAAATGTGTCTAAGGATTGCCAGCGGGTCTATTGTCCATGGGTATGCATAGCAATCTAAGACACATTACTATCACTGGATCTTTCCTCAAAGAATAAATTTTAGCAAAATTTTAACGTAGGAAAAAACTTTATTATCTTTACCAACTCAAAACCATGTCATTGACCCTCAAAGTTTGCCATTACTATTTTTAGCATATGTTTTGTTTTATTAATTGCACATATCACAAATTGTTTTCCTATCTGATTGCTAAATTTTCATCTTTAAAGTTATGCTGACGTTCTATAGGGTTTGAATAACACACAATGATTTTTAAACAATTGAATAATATCCATGTCTCTGGGGCTTGGGTAAGTTCCATACATAAAAGAGAAGGTGGCTATTTAATATTTTGTCTGGCTACACATCTCAGAAAGAAGCTTGAAGGGGTAACTGATGCCTTTCAAGTATATTTAACTTAATTGTAACTACCATGCCAACCACTCAACTCGTTCTTAAGTATTGAGCAAAAAGTTAGTTGAACTGAACAAATCTTTGTTCCGTTTCCAAGATACTCCAAGTAATTAGTTCTAAAATTATTCTGGTTTCCAACTCTTCCTGTTAAGTTGGCCACTACTGAAGCTCTGGATTATCAAGACATAACAAAACCATAATATAAGACAAAGCCACACCACTATTCTTGTTTACAGTTAGCTAGAGAACAATGCCATTACTTAGATTCTCAATCGTATAATAGGATGAAATACAACTATTTATCCCATTATAAATCCAGGCATATTATTAGCTGAAGAATAAAGAATATTTAGATTCCTTAAATAAAAAGATTTATTATCTTTCAAAACAAAGGGGAAATAGATAACAAGCTATATGATTCAGGTGCCTGAACTTTATAAAAGAAGATGTTATATATAAGCAACCAATATAAGTTTGAGCCTGGGATGTTCAACATTAAATTAATTGGTGCAAATTAGGCTAAGCCAATTCTGAAAAGATCTAATGTGAAACAGATTTCACAGACTATTAGGATCCTTGGTACTATGTCCATAAAAATGCCACTGTCTGGACTTCTAAAGCAACCCGGCCCCTTGGCAAGCTATTAAATCAGATACAGAGTACTACCTGAGGATATGAAATGCTCATGCTACCTTTGTCTTTCAAGGTAATAATAGAACGATTTTAATTTCTGGGCTCATTAAAATACACTTAGTCATTTAAGAGATTCTATTAGGCGATCCACAGCATATGACAAATTGAAGGAATTAGTCTTGGGAAAAATTGAACAATTCACTTCTCTTCTTAAGCTAATTTAAAAAATGCTGCCCTAAATAACGCTTTAATCTCTACAGGTCCTCTTCTAATTTCATTTCTCGAATAAAGGAATTCAGGATAGCAATGTATGAGTCTACATGCACAAGTTAAACAGATTATTTAAAGATCAACTCCAGCCTTGAATATCGAACCGCCTACCTACTCAACAAGCTCTTCTGGAATGCCTAATAGACACATCCAAATGGGTATACCTAGAACTAAACTGATCCCCCTTTTCAACTGCTCCTCTCAGGGTCTTCTCTAAGCACATGGCAACTGGCTGGATTCCACCGGTTCCTCGGTTCAAAAACCTTGGTTCTCATACATCCCTCACATGTAGCCATAAGTCAACCCAATGGAGCTCTAACTTCAACATACATCAATACTATAACTACTTCTTATTCCCTTCAAAGCTAGTAATGTCCTAGAGCAGTGGTTCTCGAACTTTGGTGAGCATTCGAATTTCCCGGAAGGCTGGTTATATCAGAGCTATCCTGGGCTCTATCTACCTCCACGTCTCTGATCCAGAAAGTCTAGGGTAGAGAGACCAGGCGATGCTGTGGTTGCTGCTTCAGGAAGCATGCTTGAGAACCACCATCCTATCTTATGCCCCTCGCTCAGGATATTTCATAATATTTCTCTCTCCAGCTTCTCCTTTTCAGCCCTTGCTCCCCTGGAGTTTGTTCTCCAGAGAGTAGACCAAAGGATTTGCTTTCAACCTAAATCAAACTCTATTACTCCTCTGCTCAGACCTCCCTTCCCCATAATTTTCATGTCACCCAGAAAAGAAACTAGTCTCCACAATGGCCTGGAAGGCATTACAGCACCGAGCTCACCTTCTACCTCTGTAAGTTACTGATTTTTCTCCAGCTGCATTGGAGGATGCTTTGAGATGCTCCGAGAATGTCAGAACACATTCCCACTCAGCGCCCCTCAGGTTGCTGTTGGCTCTACCTGCAGTACCCCCCCCCCTCCTTTGGGAATGGTGCATTCCCTCAGCATGCTCAAATCACACTTTAATAGAAAGGCCTTTAAGTTTTTTTTCTTAGAACTCCCAGAGAACATATTCAGAATTCACCAAATATACTTGCTCATTTCTTATCTGTCTTCCCCTACAATAATATGAGCCATCACGAGAGCAGAGATCTGGCCCCGTTTGTTCACCACTAGATTCTCAGCCCCTGGAACACTATCTCACACTCTGTAGCTGCTTGGACATTATTGGATCGGTCAGCAAAAATAAATAAATAAATAAATGTAGGCCTACAGGCAGAGTGATGAATTAATATAAGAGCACCTTCTGTACTTTTGTATCAAGACCTGTGCTTCCTGGATACAGCTAGAACCCATTCTACTAAGTGAAGTATCCTAAGAATGGAAAGATAAGCACCACGTGTACTCACCAGCAGATTGGTATGAACTGATCAACACCTCAGTGGACACATAGGAGTAACATTTATCAGGTGTCGGGCGGGTGGGAGGAGGGAGGAAGGGATGGGTGTATACAACCACAACGAGTAAGATGTGCAACTCTTACTCATTGGGGGGATGGACATGCTTGAAGCTCTTACTCGAGGGGGGAGGGGGCATGGGCAATATATGTAACCTTAACACTTATACCCCCATAATTCGCTAAAATAAAAAAGAGAGAGAGAGAGAGAGAAAAAAAAACCTGTGCTAGATACTTAACTATATGGCATTACAGGCACACCTTAGAGATATTACAGTTTTGATTCCAGAGTACAACAATAAAGTGAGTCACATGCATTTTTGGGGTTTCCCAGTGCATATAAAAATTACGTTTATACTATACTGTGGTCTATTAAGAGTGCAATGTTATATTTAAAAAAAACCAATGTATCTATATTAATTAAAAATGTTATTGCTAAAACATGCTAAGCATCATCTGAGTCTTCAGCAAGTTGCCATCTTTTTGCTGGTGAGGGTTTTGCGTCGATGTTAATAGCTCCTAACTCATCAGGGGAGTGGTGGCTGAAGGTTGGGGTAGATATCTCAATTTTCTAAGACAAGATAACAGTGAAGTTTGTTGCGTTGACGGACTATTCCTTGCATGAAAGATTTCTCTGGGGCACGCAACGCTGTTTAATAGCATTTTACACACAGTAGGACTTTTTCCCCCCATAGTGAAGCCAATCCTCTCAAACTGTGCTTCTGTTTCATCGACCACGTTTATGTAATATTCTAGATCCTCTGTTGTTTCAACAATGTTCACAGCATCTTCCCCAGCAGATTTCCATCTCAATAAACCACTTTCTTTGCTCATCAGTAAGAAGCAACTCCTCATCTATTGAGTTTGCATCATGAGATTATAGCCATTCAGTCCCATTTTCGGGAGCCACTTATAATCCTAGTTCTCCTGCTATTTCTACCCCATCTGTAGTTACTTCCCCCTCTGAAGTCTTGAATCCTTCAAAGTCAGCCAGGAGGGTTGGAGTCAACGCCCAACTCCTGTTAATATTGACAGTTTAACATCCTCCCATGAATCACACATTTTCTTAATGGCATCTACAATGGCAAATCCTTTCCAGAAGGTTTTAAATTCACTTGCCCACACCCATCAGAGGAATCACTATGATGGCAGCCACAAAATGTGTTTCTTAAATGATAAGACTTGAAATTGGGAATTATTCTTTGATCCAAGAGCTACAGAATGAATGCTGTGTTGCAATGGACAAATTGAATTAGATTAATTCACTTGATAAATATTTTGAGTGTCAATTATGTGTCAGGTCTTATCTTATCTAAGTAGAGGACACACAAAGATAATTTTTTTTTTGAGCCTAGATCACAGCAATCTCAAACTCCTAGGCTCAAGCCATCCTCCTGCCTCAGCCTCCCGAGTAGCTGGGACTACAGGCATGCGCCACCATGGCTGGCTCATTTTTTCTATATATATTTTTAGTTGTCCAGCTAATTTCTTTCTAATTTTAGTAGAGACGGGGTCTCCCTCTTGCTCAGGCTGGTCTCGAACTCTTGACCTCAAGAGATCTTCCCGTCTCGGCCACCCAGAGTCCTAGGATTATAGGCGTGAGCCACTGTGCCCGGCCTACTTTTTTTTTTTAAGTCTCTATTTACAATCCAGTAGAGAAGAAAAACAACACAATTGCCATGTGTGTGTACATGTGTGTCTGTCTGTCTGTCTCATTACAAGGTGAGGTGAAGCTAAGAAGGAATATAATAGTCCCAGAAGAATACAGTGTATACAAAGGACATTGTGCTAGATTCAGGATTTAGACTGAACTTATTACGTATCAGTTGGCCATGAAACATCTAAGACAAGAGGTCAGGTAAGTCGTCTTGCCTATTACTCTGACGCTCAGAGTGAAAAATCTGGCTGGGAGTTAGTTCCACATTGCAGATGTGGATTATGGGGTTGGCCAACCACTCCACGACTATGAACAACATCTCCAAAGCAAAGTGTGCACAGCAAGGAGACAGGAACAGTGTTTTGTACAGAAAAAAAAATACTAAAGTGTCAGAAGTGAGTGCTGAATAATAAGTTTGGGATTTGGAAAAATGTCCATTGCCCTTAAAAACATTCACGTGGCTGGTGACCACGTTTTTTGGAAACATTTTGTGAGGAGGAAAAAACAAAAGGCAATTGGGAGAAGTTTTTGCAACGAGTAGAAAGGGAAGGAAATAGAGACACTAGAAAACAGATGATAAAACAACAGCTTAGGGATTTGGTGAGCGATTCTTCTTAGAAGCTTGGCTATGATGAGCAGAAAGAGCGGGAGTGACTACATGAAGGAAACCCATTAAGTCCTTAATCTACCGAAGTGCCATTCATTAAGTGAACTCTGGCATCAGACTTTCCAACAATGAATAAACATTTTGGAGGTGCCCTGTATTAGGAATTCTACAAGGTCATTTTACAGGCATGACCACCTGGGATTCTCACAACATACCGACGCATGTGCAATTATTAAAACCATTACATAAAACATAATGGAATTACTTTTTTCCGGAAATTACTTTCCAGAGCCTCTATTCAACATCTATCACCAAATTTGTGCTCTGTCAACCCTCCTCAATGTCTTATGGTCACAGGCGAACTCATCCTGATCCAGATCTTTATACCAGTTAAGTTCTTGTCCTGCCCGCTCACACTCCTGTCCTGGGTACTGTCACTCAACTATCGACTAAATGCCACCTAGGCGTGGTGCTTAATTACCCAGCCCTGATCAGAAAACACTGCAGAGTCAACTTGGATTATTTCTTTAAAGAAAAAAAAAATAAACAACGTGAACTGTTTCAAATTCACCAGTCACCTGCACAGCTCTCCATTTTTGCTTCTACCTCTTAAAAGGTTGAAATAAGATATTTCAATTGTAATGCTGGCTTGGATTTACAGAGTATCATTCTTTCAAAGAGCATAGTGACCTTTCTCAGCTGTCCTCACGGTATCTGTAGAAGAACAAGCATTATTCTCATTTAACAGCTGACAAAACAGACACAGAAGGTGAGGTGAGTCTGCTAGAGTGTGCTCCTTCTCTCTTGCTTGGCCGTGACCTCACATTGCAAAATTCTTTGCAGGGTGTGCACCCCTTAGGAAAAAAGAGGTATCCTAATTACGGTTAATTCCAAAAACCTAGGGGCCTGGGCCAATGCTTTAGCAAAAAACAGAAGGTTGAACGAATACGAAGGACAGAATTCAGTTTATTACTGCTATTACCTATTGCATAACAAATATTAAGAGAATGCAGAACTCTTGTTTACTTAAATTTCTGATTAACTGTGAATGCTTTTCTGGCTTAAGTCTATAAAACAAAATTTTCTGAAATGCGATATTATGGCTCTATGCCTTTTTTTGCCAACCTCTGCGGAGAATGCAGTGAAACAAATGCTTAGAATCCATTAGTTTAACATAATAGTTCCCATTCATCACTCCACACTGTCTCATGGTCAAATTTCATGACACACAATTTTCTATTGATGATATATTTACCTAATATCTTTATGACCTCACCTTTGAAGAGCAGTCTTTCGAGTGGAGTATGTTTGCCTACAAAGTGTTCAAGATGGTCCATTGGGAAACAATGGGACTTCTATTTTTATTTTTATATTAGTCAGTTTAAGCTGTATATTTGTATATGGCTTTAGGATTATTCCTGATGTGTGTTACAGTGACCATCCCAATAAACACTGAAGGAGCAGATAACCCATGTTTGTATTCTCTCATACCCAAAAGAATGCCTTACACACAGTAAATCTTTCCAAAATACTCACACATTTAGTAATTTTTTTTTCCTTAAAAACGGTGATAAGCACCTCTTATATTTTCCTGGATAGAGCTGGAGCCCTTTCTACTAAGTGAAGTATCCCAAGAATGGAAAAACAAGCACCACATGCACTCACCAGCAAATTGGTATGAACTGATCAACACCTAAGTGGACACATAGGAGTAACCTTTATCGGGTGTCTGGCAGGTGGGAGGAGGGAGCAGGGGATGGGTGTATACGAACATAATGAGTGAGGTGTGCACTGTCTGGGGGATGGACATGCTTGAAGCTCTGACTCGAGAGGAGGAGGGGCAAGGGCAATATACATAACCTCAACATTTGTACCCCCATAATATGCTGAAAAAAATAAACAAAAAAATAAAATAAAAATTCTCAAAAAAAAAAAACCTAGATCAGAGAACTTTCATTTAGAACTTGGGATGGAACGATAGAGCAAGAAGAAAATACAAAGTCATCTGGAAACAAGGAAGGGGAAATTCTGTCTTCTAGGTTTGTGGCACAAAGGATGACTGAAATAGATTGGCATTTGAACCAGAATGTTTTATGAAAGAATCCTTCTAGAATATTCTATAAAAAATATGTGGAAAGCCAGGTCTTAGATGCAGGAAGTTTTGTACAGTGAAAGAGATCAAGAGGAACCTGTCCATGCAGAGTTGAGGGAAGGAAGGTGGTGGAGGAGGCCGGGAGGGACAGAAGTTAGAAGGAAGCAAAGCCTCAAAGGACAACCTGGCAACAACAGTACATCAAGTTGAAGTCTCTGCAGGCGGCAGCTGGTGCTGCTTTCTGAGCTGCTCAAAATCCCCCAGTGGCTGTCTTTGGTGGAGAAATCTTGAGTACTGGGCACCAGGGCTTTTTCTTAGACAGCTGCACCGTCTGAGTGCAGGGATATCATTCTAAAGCATCATGATTCACTGTAAATTACTGCAGAAGATTGATCTGAGTTCATATACCGTGTTTCCCCGAAAATAAGACCTACCTATAAAATAGGCCCTGGCAGGATTTTTAAGCATTTGCGCAGTAGAAGTCCTACCCCAAAAATCAGCCCTAGTGCCGGGCGTGGCTGCGCAGCGTCTGCACAACCCGTGCGTGTCGTCGCGGAGCGGGAAAGAACACGAGCAGCCCTTCTCATCCGCCCCGTGACAGCTCTAGTGCTCCACAGGAGAGATCGGGGCCGGTGGTGCTAAAGGAAACAGAGTCGCAAGACATTCAGGATGGGACTCGGGGTCTGGAGAGGATGATGTTCCAGAAGAAGACGACTTCACTCTATTTGAATCAATGTAGGTTATTTATTATATTGTACTTAAAAAAAATAACACGTCCCCTGAAAATAAGCCCTAGGGTGTCTTCTTGAGGAAAACTAAATATAAGACCCTGTCTTATTTTCGGGGAAACATGGTAGATTCCATGACAATCTCACCAAATTCTTTTTTTATTTTTGCATCTATTCCCTGGGCTGGGCCTTTATCCCCTAATTTGCCTCCTTATTCTAGTATCAAATTATAAAAATAGACCGGTTGAAGGAGGCCTTGATAGAAAAAAAAATGGTTTGACTTCAATATTGTTCCTCAGACTAAAACGCTCGCTGGAGTGAGATGCAATGAAAATGCCATTAAGCAACTCTTGGTTTTTCTTCTTATGGAAACAAGTTCAGCCAGCTTTGATTGAAAAATCTGCCATGTGCTAAACACAGTGGGAGCTGCAAGCTAATATGCTCCTGCTTTTAAACTTGGCCACCGTCCTACTAGGCAGACATTAAATCCATTGCAAAGATAATGGAAACTAATAGAATCGGGATGGTCTTTATTCTCCACTGGTATTCCTCGCACTATCTGCTAGAAAACACCAGATCTCTGTCTTTATTTTAAATCTTCCAAGCTGCCTTCGATCATTTCTAGAACATAATAAAAATACAATCCTAAAAATATTAGGTGTGATACTTACAAACTGCAATCCCCATTTTTTTGTTGTTGTTGTCATGAGAGTGAGCGGATATAAAATCATTATCAAACGGCTCTGAAAGTTTTATGGTGCCGAATTCTTAAGTTTTGCATTGATTCCGCCACTGAAGAGTGACACGAAGAATTCGCAGACGGGCAGAAATGCGTGGCCCGCAAGTTGAGGAGCGCAAATGTTTCTGAGACGGTTGCTCTGAGAGCAAGTCTTTCTTTGTGCTCCACGCTTCTCAGAGAGCGTGTCCACGCTTGGCTCCTCTGGGTGAGCTTGCCCAGTGCTGCGGCTCGGACCCAGTGAACTTCAGACTGTGTGCTGATGATTAACCCTTCGCACTCGGCTGTCCAGTGTGACCCGACACAGCTGGCATCGGTCGCAGCTCGTATGTGGAGCCACACTCGACACGTAGCTTCACCACGGGAGGAGGGTGATTTTTGTCTATTTTTCCAGTATCTTCTCTTGTTTTCATTAGCAAGGACATTAGGAAGGACAAGTAAAATGTAAATGCAGAGACGGCACACTAACTTCCAGGGGTAGATTATCAACCACCAACTTAGAGCAACGTTTAGATGGAAAACTCCATATAATCACACACCTCACCCTAACAAAAAACACAAAGACTGTGTTGTCTGTTCTAACAGAAAAATCAAAGGAGGAAGAAGAGAGACGATTTTACATTTGCGAGACACGTGAACGTAAACCAGGTCTTCGTGTGGGTGAATGTCTCAAAAAATATCACACCATGACAAATTATAGAGAGTAAAATGACTCTTTGAATGTATCAATAATTTGAAATATAAAAAAAAATCCAAATAAATAAGTTTGTATGAAAAGAAACTCCAGTTTTTTATTCTACTGCCGTGCTTTATAAAATCTGGGGTATTTAAAAAATTAGATCCCAATAGAATAAAGGAACTGAGAAAAAAAGCAAGCAAGCACAAAGGGTTAAATACAATCACTGGCAAGAGAGTAAATTTTGTATGACTTTGAACCCATAGATATTTTAAATAGTTATTGCAAAGGACTTAGCCTCACTAAAAGAATCTTTCTTGTTTTACGGTTCCTTTCTTGTTTTATGGTTCTTTCTGTCCTCAGTGTGGGGAACAGTAGCTGCCTGTGTGTTTTGTAGTCATAGCTCACTCAAATGCAAAGACAGGAAGCTATGGGAGCATGCCAGTAGTTGAGGAGAAAACACAAGGAGCAAGCTGGGCAAGAATGTCAAGACAGTGGAAGAGGCAGGGTAGCATGGTTTTCTTCCTGAATGACAGGGACAGAACCTGAAAGTTTCCCCTAGGTGAAACTAGTTAAATCCCTCAGGCTTGGGTGTTAATTTGAGAAGAGGCAAGAGTGATTCTTAACAAGGACAAAAAGATGTCTCCCTATTTCATTCCCATCAACTCTTTCGAGGCCCTTTCTGAGGCTAAAGTACTCTACCTGAAAGTGGAAAGCAACTCAAAAACAAATACTACCTAAACCCGGATAAACTGGGTGACGTAAGAACCACACGGAAGAAAGCCACCATCCCCTGATAAGCTTGACTCAAGCGGGACCTACCACACGAGTTTTGTTCCTCTCAGAATGGGACGCTGAGCTTTTCAAAGGAAAACACTGTGCTCATTTCTTTATGAAGAATAAAGATTCTGTCTCACCAGAGGATCCAAACTGAAAAGCCCTCAGCACTCTCAAAAAGAAAAGTCTTAGGAAGCAATTTTTAAAAGCAAATTTAAAAAAATAAATAAAACTAATAATAACAAATTAGTCACTAATTTAATAAATAAATTAGTGACGTTGAACCAGTTGACCACTCATAAGGCAGCTGTTACGGTAGAACCCTTAGAAATATTTCTTTTTAATCAGTAAGCTTGTAGCTTCTACTTGATGTGCAGAATCTGCATTGGCTCTGTCTACAATTCTCAGTTTTTCTACCCCTCCATTATTGCAGCTTGTGTTCTCATAAGGCCAAACAAAAACTATGAGCAACTATCTTGTACTAAGACATTCCAAACTCTCTCATGGTCCAAATCTTGTGGAAAAGAAGAAAGGACAGAGAGAGAAATCAGCTTGATACCTAGTATATTTCCATAGTGACTTTTTTTTTTAATTGTCATATGGCTGTTTTCATCAAACCAAAAGAACAGACCCTATGAGAACAACAGTTTGTGGTGTACTCATGTTGGAACAGTATTTGCAATCTACTGCTAGATTTTTCTGAAGCAACAACTATTATATAAAAGTAAATTTATTAGGACCACTGGTGGTGGCTCATGCTTGTAAACCTAGCACTTTTTGGAGGTAGAGGTGTAGCACTTGAGGCCAGGAGTTCAAGACCAGCCTGAGCAAGAGTGAGATCCCTGTCTCTACAAAAAATGGAAATGATTAGCCGGGAATGGTGACGCATGCCTGCAGTCCCAGCTACTCGGGAGGCTGAGGCAGGAGGATCGCTTGAGCCCAGGAGTTGGAGGTTGCTGTGAGCTAGGCTGACGCCACGGCACTCACTCTAGCCTGGGAAACAGAGCAAGACCCTATCTCAAATATATATATATATATATATGTGTGTGTGTGTGTGTGTGTGTGTGTGTGTGTACATATATATATATATATATATATATATATAACAATTTCCATTTTCAGCATTCATTTGGAATCAATGCAAATCGTTTTATAAGGAGAAAAGCGTGAAGCACATAGAATATGGATTTTGATGCTGCCATATGGAAAGCAAGTTATTCCTCATTTTTCTCAGCGACCTGGGGACTTCACAAAATAAAGCTTGGAAACCATTATTCTGATAATTAACCGTTTTATGAAACATTTAGTGACCAGCTATTCTTTTCTGGATTTGGGTCGGACTTCGAGGATATAAATGTTTTTGAGGAAGGAGAATGCACTCTCTCCCTCCATCTTCCATACAGGTTTCCTAGAAGGAGACTTGGCCCATCTTCTCAAAGGAGACCACCGTGGCAAACGCACACGGCTCCCCCTCAGGATTTATTCCTCTTCCTTCTCTCTGGAAAGCCAGCCACTTGAGTGGTGTGAATGTGAAGTACTTGGAACCTACTGAGCTGAGTCACCGGCCTGAGAAAATGTATGTCTCGCGACCACGCACACGGCACACACCATGTTGCTCCCGTACATTGTCACACAGATACCTGGATCTACGAGAGTATTTTGCTGGAAAACTCTTGCCCAATCCAGGAGTGTGCTTGGCCCGGTTCTCAATCACACCATCCAGACATCCACACTGAGAAGAGTTACCCGACCAGGACACCAAAATGGCCTTGGCCACCAGGTGCAAACATTCGATCCAAGTAGGGCCAATGGCCACTTTCCCTAAAACACACGAGGCCACTTTTCACTCGAGCGGGTAAAGCGAGCAGGGTGGATCCTCTCCATCCCCTCCATCCCTACTTCTCACCTTGCTCTGTTACTACTACCAGCAACTGGATTCTCGCACATTCGGTCAGGTTTGGCCCATTTTGGGGGAATAGTTGAGGCAGGCCCGCGAGGAGATTAGCTATTTTTTTTTTTTTACAGGGCCAAATCCCTAAGATAGTCCCCCACAGAGGGTAAGGAAATCGATAGGAAATAGAGAGAATAAAAGAATATGGAGAGGCTAAGGTATGGTTTATAGTTTTATGTATAAAAAGATCAGATATAACACAGCGGGGTACTCAGGGGACTGGCGTAGCCCCATGAACACCAGCAATACAGTTAGATTTATACAGGTTTTTATAATCAATTACCAGTTGTCAGGGTAACACATTTGCATATCAGGGAACGCAGTTGCTAGGGGATACAGGTAGTGGATTGGGGTCCAAAGTCCTCTCAAGGGGCTTCTAATCTATCAAGGTGAACAAAAAGGTACAAAGTCTTTCAGGGGCTAACTTCTAAGTTCTAAGAGGTAGTTGTCAATTAACAAAGGTATAAAAAAAGAGGTATAATGACTCTGTATTTCTTTGATTAGTTACAGTAGACTTAAAGGTAGACAGACAGGAGAGAGCAGGAAGCCCATGTCTAGTAAACAGGTTGTTTATAACCACCGGGCGCATCTCTGGGCAAAGGGCACTCATTGTCTCCGGCTCCCATCCTGTGGGCCATGTTTGCCTTGTCTTGTCTTTCAAGACACAGGGAAGCTCACAGATTTTGAGATACTGGGAAGCCTTCCTGGAAAACATTCCTACTGGAGATTTGAGAGCTCTCCCATGATAGCAGCCTCTAATAAGTGAACCATTGAGTCCACACATTTCTTTAGGGCAAAACCCTGAAAACTCCTGTTTCTGTCTTTAATATAGCAACATTGGGTTATACAATAAAATAATCATCTTATGAGCCACATTTCATTAATTCCTCAATCATATTTCTCAACAGCCCATGGGAAGTGCTAGAATATTAAAGAAAAAGAGGAAAACAAGGGTGGGGTATTTATTCTCCCAATTCTCTCCCTTCCCGGCTGCAGGTAGGTAGTGGTTTTGTGTTTCTGCAGATGGCCACAGCTCTAGTTCGGCAGTCCTTTCCCCAACTGCAGTCCCTCTGGTACTTGTCACCTCTCCTTCCACTTACTCCTCCAGCCTCGGAATGCAAACAATTCTACCAGCCCAGAGTTCCCCACCCTGTCTCATAGCTATCCATTTATTTATTTATTTATAATCTTTTCATTGAAACATAATATTTGCATACATTAATGGGGCACATGCAAACAAATTTTTTTGAAAACTATCCACATCTTAGTCTCAAAAATAAAGGTGCGCGCATGTGCTCCGTGGTACAGACAGGGTCGCTGGGCTTGGTGACAAGCATGCACCCACCCCCTGGGAGCCCGCAGGACAGCCGGCCACCTGACGCCACACCTGGATGACAGCGGAGATCATCAGGTGATTCCAGGTGGCAGCGACTGGACACGATCTCTAAACTCTCTTCCTCACGCACCCTGGGCTCTCCGCAGAAGACGTGGGTCTGACTGCACGGCCCTGTCACCGCCCTGTCGTGAAGCTGCCGCTGCTGTATGCTTAGTGAACCTCTGCATCAACACTGCAAAGGAACGAGGTTTTCTTTACGCTCAGATGGAGCCTGGATGCCTTGGACCGGCGTGGAGGGTGTCAGCCACGCTGCTGCTCATTTCTTGTATCATGCTGACGGCAGCGTATGAAATGCCGATTATGGAACACGCGGTTGTCCTGTCTTATTTTCATCAGGGCAGAAAAACAAACAAACAAACAAAAAAGGACTTGTGCACGGACCCTACCTACTCTGGCTGTTGAGATAGGAAGTGGCTTTGGCCGGAAATGTCAGATTCTGGGCAGTGCGTGGGTGCAGGGAAGGCGTGGTGCATTTGGTTGTTTGCTTTGTTTTGTTTTCCAGCTCGTGAGTTTTCTCATTTATTTATTTATTTTTTTAATTTTCAAGAACCTGAGATAAAGCGGTTCTGTTTTCTTGGCCAGCTCTCCTTTCCCATGGGAAGAGCCTCCCGCATCCATGCCAACATTAGTTCTCTCTTGATCTGGGAGGGCAGGAGGGAGAGAGTGCAGCTGAGCTTCTGCAGCTATTGTTTTCCCTTTGCTCAGTTGCTCCGCTGGCGACTTAGAAAGTTGCACATATCAGTAACTGCCTCCGAGTATTCGAAAAACACATCTGAATCTATTTTTCATTTCCATGCAATCTTCCAGTCTCTCAGACGGTTTGTCACAAGGATGTTCTGTTTCAGAATCACACATTCGGCAAAGATACAGTACCTTTACACACCATGAATTATCTAAAATGCTCTCCCATTTCTGGTAATAACTTTATTCTAGGATGGCAGGTGCTCTGAATCGTTGGCTGAGACTCGGAGTAAAATGTTCTTATTGTTTTAATTAAAAGATAATATATGTGTAATATATTTTTTTATATTTTCAGTATTATATTTTAGTTTAACAGAGGGGATACTTTAAGGGAATCCAGTAGTAGAAATAGAGATATTATAGTACAAACTGGCTAGCTGTTCTCCAGCCTCTTTTCCTTCCCTCCTAGGTGTGCAGCTAGACTGCATTCCCCAGCCATCCTTGCAATCAGGTGTGGCCTTACAACTAAATTCTGGCCAATGGACTTTAGATGTAAGCTACTTATAATCTTTCCAGATTTGACCCATGGAGACTTCTATCTAGTCTCCTAACTCTCTCTTCCCCTTGACTCTTGGCTGCCTGCCAACAACCAGAGTATTCCTGGGAGCCTTGCATTTAAAAAAAAACAGATTCTCTGTCTGCTTGGATACCTGAATGACCATATGGATCAAAACCCACTCATTTTTACTCCACATGAATTAGAAATACATTTCCATGTGTTAAGATTTCCAGATTTGTCTGTAATATGGACGGCATCTGCTGGACGGTACACAGGTTCTTATTAAAAATCTGCAGACCGAGAAGGGGAGAAGAGGGTAGGTTAATATTTTTTCTGGTGTTGCTTTGCAGGTAACACAGCACACAGTTGGAATAGGGAGAAATCTGGGGTCTGTCCCAAGAAGGAATTTCACCTGCATGCCAATTAGTTTCTTTTCTTTCTTTGCTTTTTTTTTTTAGTTGGTATGTTTTTTAGCCAAGACACTTATGGTTGCAAGGATCATAAACCTATGCAAATTATGTCATATAAAAAGGGATTATTTTAAGGTGCATTGATTTGATTTTCTTTTAAATCAAATTCATGGGCAAAAGCTTTGTGCACAGAAATTATAATCTGTCTGGAACTGAGAGATCTACTGCCTCTGAGATACAGCTGGTGGTGCTATGTCCTCTCTCTAAGTCCCAGGGTCACCTGCTGACCCTTCAGGCTCCTGGTCCAACAGGCCAACCAACCCAACCATCACACCAGGGAACAGCAGCCTCTGAGTTCAAACTCCAGGCAGAACGAAAATGAATAAATCTGATAAAATGAAGATTATCTCTGATTCGGTGAAGCCTTGTACACAAGCCTTAAACTGTGCCTCGAAGTCCTTGGATTGGTAACGTGTTATCCTCTAGACAAATTAGTTTTGGCTGGAGGGGGCTGGGTCACAAGACCCATACTCATGCTTCAAGAAGTCGTACCTTTATGTTTAGAACAAAATATCAGTCAGCTGAGCTGAGCTTTGATTTGTGCTACTGAGGAAAGGAGAAATAAGAAATAAAGGCTGCTAAGTGCTTTTATTCTCAATATGTCGTTCCGGTTTCCATTGCAGCTGCCCCAAACACCGTGGAAATAAGATGGTCCCTTGGAACATAATTATTTATTTCAATTAGGAGTTTTAGTGTAGTTCTTCTAGGAACACAGCCAAGAATAAGCTATTCCTCTTATAGAGCTATTCCACTATGAAGAGGCATAGCTAAGATGAATACTTTGTGAAATTTAATCTCCTATGTACTATATTTGGCCAAAATCACCCAGATTTTTTAGTTGGTTGATGACAACCATCTAATATTGATATGGGTTGTGTCAGCATTTGCATAGATTAGCAATTGAATAGAGTTTAGACGTGGGAAGAGAGGATTAGACAATTATGCTAAAAGTCAATTTTTTACTTGGAATTCTCCATTGCTCACTCATTATCCTTCTCAAATTATGTGTTGGGCTGATCCATTTTCTGGGTCACATTTCATCAGAGTGGCAAACACCCAGGGGTGACTGGCACAGTTAAAGGTACTGAATTGCAGAGACCACATCTTATAGTTCTTTATGTTTATTGTTAACTCCTAGCATAATATTGTATATATAGTAGGTGCTATATTTCTTAGTTAACTTATTCTGATTCTTTCTTATTTTTTTATTTACATTTGAATTTTTTAACCCTTAAGTCAAGGAGACAGGCTCAGTTTGTTACTGAAAGATCTTTAACATCTCTGTAGCCTTATTAATTTTCCTTTTTAACAGAGACAGAAGACCTCAGAGTTAGGACTGTCTGCAAGCAACAGTATCTAGTTAGAATTCAATAACCTTATTTTGTTTATAATGTATTTATGTTTATGGTTTCCTTCTATTTATAGCAAGGAGTACTGGCTTTTCTTTTATAGATTTGGTACAGATGATTTCTTTTTCTCTCTCTTTTTTTTTTAATTTCAGAATATTACAGGGTACAAACATTTGGTTATGCCTCTCTCTCTTCCTTCATCTTCTCAGATTCTTGTCCTCTGAACAATTCAAGATGCTTGATGCCATATTAACTTCTGCAAGTGTTCCCATACCATTCTCTCCCCTGGAAGGTTCTTTTAGCATCTTGATTAGATAACAAGGGAGAAAAAAAAAGTGCTATTCTGTATTTTAAAAGGCCTGGTTCAAATCCCAGCTCTTATATTTACTCTTAGTTTGGTAAGAAAGTTACTTAATCTCTTTGAGCTTTCCCTTCCTTGCTTTAAAACTTGATGATGAAAACGATTTTGCTGGGTGGTCTTTGGAGGGATATTCCATGAGATTGTATGCAAAGTGCTCATTATGTCAGCTCCTGTTCTTCCCCTCGTCAGTCCTTACTTGTCTCATCTACTACCCAGATCAAATGCTGCTATTTCCCATTAAATTTCTCTTTTATCATTTCCTCTGCTGAGACATTTATTTGATGTGTATGCCTAGTTTCTCAATAAAGGCAGGCCAAGATATGAATTTTTAAATCTTTCCTATCACGGTTTCCAGGTCTTAATTGAGAGGTATAATGGCTAACAATAATCAACTCCAGGTTTGAATACCAGCTCGCTCCCTGTGGAAACTTACGCAGGTTGCTTAACCTCTCTGTCCCTCTTATACTCATCTGTAAATATGGGTAATGTTAATATGCAACTACATTAATTTTCTATGAAGATAAAAAAAGGACTTATGAAATCTGAACATTATCTGGAACATAATAAAGCTCTCAAAACACAAACAAATTGCTGGCTATTATTATTGCCACTGTTACTAGTATTATTATATCCATGTTTATAGCTAACAGTTACCCTGTAACTATCTAAGGACAATTCAACCAATATAAAGGAAATGCATGCATATTACGCTGAATTTTCATACACAGCCTTCCTGAGATTTATCCCACATACCTCACACCCTAACATGAGAGATGTGTTCTTTAGGAGTCTGCCCATATGTAAATATTACTGTTTTTATGAAAGCACATCGCAAAATGCCTGTACTAACATGACAGTGAACTCCAAACAAAGCTTAAAGGGCATTAAATTACATTCATGGAAATAGCTTCAGAAAAAGCTCATGGATTCAATGGCAAGATGTCTATAAATCAGTCACCCAGTAGTATGAAAATAGGCGCTTTGAAAGTGGCTGATGCATCTCATGTGAGGCAGGGAAATTGCCTGAGAGATAAACAATAATATGCCATATAAATATCAACACATTCTTCAAAGATGCTGCCTTTATCTTTCCCCATATTTTATTCTTTCCTGCTTTCCTCAACAAATATATGACCATTTCTTCATGTATAGGCACAAGGAAACATATCTAGGTAGTAAATGGAATAAGCATTTTATTTTTATTAGACACGATTAATCCACAAAGCCACTGGAGTCAGCATAATGCTGCTGGCTACAACCAATAAACACCCAAACTGGAGTGGCTTCACATGACAAAAGTTTATTTATCATTCCTGTTCAGCTCATTAAGGATGTCCCTGATTCATGCGCGGCTTTCTTCCTCAAAATGATTCCTTCTACTGTGTATATGGGGGGTTACTCCTAGGGCCACAGATTTCTCTGCATTGCAGTCAGAGAAAGAGAAATGGAAGGCAGAGGAGATTAGAGAAGGCACATGTCTTTCTCACTATCTTGCCCCTAAAATGATACAACATTTCTGCTCCTACTCAGTTGGCAGACACTAGTCCTATCACCCTACTGAAATGCAGGGAGGTGGTGGTCTTGGAGGGCGTACATTTAGCAGCCTGCGGGGAAGTCATTTCCAATGGCTTTATGCCAACCACAGCAAAGAAGGCACGAATCTGGGTAGATGATAGACGCTTTCTGCCACATGTAAGTTGGCTGGATACTCAGAAGAAGATACTAGGAACATGAACCTAAGAGCCCTGTCAATTACTTAAAAATATTAGTTCTAAGGGAGAGAAACAAAAACCGAATGAAAGGGATCCCCTAAGAAACTTGGATCCATCTTCTAAGAAGACCCCTTCCTCTCCCTCCCTTACCCCAAAGCATTCTAGGATATAGGGATGAGAAGGATGCTGGACTGCTTTTAGACTATGTACACTCTACCACCTTCTAAGGATGGTGTCTTAGTCCATGTGGGGTTGCTACAGCAAAATCCCACTGACTGGGCGGCTTACAAACAGCAGTAATACATTTCTCATAGTTCTGGAGGCTGGGAAGTCCAAAATCAAGGTAACGGCAGCTTCAGTGTCTCTAGAAGGCCAATTTTCTGATTCGTAGATGACATTTTCATGCTGAGCTCTCACATGTCAGAAGGGGCTAGCTAGCTCTCCGAGGTGTCCTTTATTAGGGCACTGATCCCATTCATGAGGGTTTCGCACTCATGACTCAACCTCCCCCCAAATCCCACCTCCCAATACCATCACCTTAGGTATTTTAGATACTGTCAGGGCTACGGTCGTCATATACAAATTTAGGGAATGACACAGCATGTAGACCATAGCAGATAGAAAAGAAACTATTTTGGAAAGCATTAAGTTACCTTTCAAGATCTGTTGCAATCTTCTGCAGAAGATTTAGGCTAGTAATCACCAACAAAGCAAATATGAGCTAATCTTTTAACCTTTTGAGATGTCATATTTTTTTGTTACTTATACTAAAAGGATTGCATGGGAAATTTTATACAGCCTTTCCAATAATAAAAATCAGTGAATTAAACAATGATGGGAGTAAATAAAAGAGAAGGAGAAATAGTGTAAAAAGAAGTAGTAAATATCAGCTGTTCAGACTTGGTTCATTGATACAAAAAGAAAACTTTTGCCTTAGAACAGTCAAAAAATAAACCACAGTTTCCCAGTCCTGTCTGGATTCACTTTGTCCTACCGAAAATATTTATTAATGAAACAGCAACAAATACAGATAAACCCTAACCAAATGAATGACAACATTGTTGACAGTCAAAATGTGCCATCTGCATAAAGATATTTGTCTCCCTCAGTAGAACAAAATTGAGCTAACTCTTTCTAAACTTAAACATTTAATATTAATCAATGTGCTATTCTGTATTAACCAATGAACATGGTAAAGAAAGCTTTAGTACAATATTTGTGTTAAATACTTTCAATTGTGAATGCATAGAACAAAAATCAGTAATAGAAAATTATTTTGTAGAGACTTTCTAGAGTTATTTGATAGAACTTTATAGAGTTAGTCTTCAAGAACTATAGGATAGCCTAGAGAAAGAAAATCTATGCTCAATCACTTCACAAAGGCCCCCCAAAACCCTCAGTTTCTGGACTTCAATAAAAAGGAATCTGAATTTGCAAAATGTAAAATGCTGCATGTGTTTATACACATAGAAGTTAAGACCTGAGCGATTCCCTCTAATTCAAATGAGGCTATCAAAATAATTCCAGAAAATCAGATTAGGGCACAGAGGGAAAGCTGACCACATGCTGATTAATGCCTGAGAACTGCAAGACACTCATTATGCAAAACATATCCTATCTAGATACTTAATGAATCCATGGCCTGACTACGTATCTGTTCATTTGCCGAAGCAGATCAATCGACTAACTCGGAGTTCAGCAATAGAGATAGAGTGTGCAGTAGATATGGAGATCATTCTACTGCATGAAGAGATGCTAAGTCACAACACAGCAAAGCAGTAAGCCACAGCGCCCAGCCCCAAATATTGCTGAGCCTCAATTTCCCCAGTTACAAATTAGAATTGGAAAATATTCCAGAGATCAGTTCATCTAACTCAAACATTAAGGTTTTCTAAAATAGATATGCTATAGGTCATTCATTCTCTAAAATTATCACCATTTTTTTTAAATGCAGTGATTTACCACCATTCAATTTTGAAAGGAAAAAAAAACTTGATACTTTGGAAAGGCAGCTCTTGGCTATTTTTATGAATGATATAGATGAAAAATATTTGTTTAAGGAAAAGGTTATTAAATGTATAAAAATAGTGAAATAGTATCTGAAGAAGAAAATTTAAACCATCTGTATTTCTACTATCTAGAAACAACCACTTCACTACTTTTTATTCTACTAATTTGGAAGAGGTTAGTTGAAATGAAGGATTATCTACAAAACAAAAGATATGTATAAATACAGGGGTAAACAGATTTCAGAGGTAATACTTACAAACTATTGTAATTAAATGAACTTCTCAAACATTCCCTTAAGCCTTGAGAAACCTTTATTTGCATAGAAACAACCCATATGTTAATTGAAAATCATTACAATCTACTAATTTCAACAAGTTTCCTAGGGTCTATCACAGACAACACTTACTCTGTTAGCCTAGCTTTTCATACCAAATGGTCTTGAAATAAACCTAATTGAATGTCCTTTTAATATTTTCATTAATTCACACCATGCAGATACAGACCTCCCCTACAAAATCCAAATGAGTACGTTTAATTATACTGCAGGGTAATTTAGAAAATTTAATCAGATCAGAAAAAGAAAATAATACTTTCAAACCTTTCAAACTTAATAAGAACATCTATGAGGTCTACAGTAAAATCAAGCACTAAATTATAAATATTAATATAAGATGACCATTTTAATTCAAGTTAATAATATGATGAAATAGTATGCTATTTTTAGGAGCAAAATACTTCAGATTTTTTTAGTATTATTATTATTATCACACTATCTGAAAATGGGTACAAGAATTTAATCAAATGTGCGTGGCATAACTAATAAACATAAGTAATGTGGCACCCCCATAGTTTTCTTGGAAGACCTCATAATGACGGGATAGCATGGTCACTAGATCTCACAGAAGTAAGTAGTCATATTCCAGAATAGCAACAACATCCGATTCACCTTTGAGCTCCTTCTCACTTGAAGAACTAGACATAACTTATTCCAAAGCGAGTTACAGTGGGGCTTTATTTAAGAAAGCCTGACAGTTCTCCTGACCAGCAGTGAGAGGGGTGAGTGTGTGTACACCCAGTGTCGCAAACTAAAACAAAAACTTTAAGGCTCACCTCCCCCCCACACACACACACACACTGGCTGACTAAATGGACCCCCTTGTGGTCAAAGGAATATCCTAGAACTAAATTGCCTGCCAGGAGGTGGAGGTCAGACAGGCCTCATCATGCCCCCCTCCCTTCTTGGTGACATCCTTCATAACCCATTAACAGACCTAAGGGTATGCGAGACACACCTGCAGGTCCTCAATTTACACAACAAATCTATGTCTGGTGGCTTATCTCCTTATGTTAAAACATTCCAAGCCTTTAGACAAAGCTTCATGTCTTTAACCAATTACAAGCCAAAGAATCTTTAAACCCACCTGTAACCTGTAAGTCCTCCCCCCCAACCGCTTCAAGATGTCCCACCTTTTGGGGCTAACCCAATGTATGCCTCCCACATATTGATTTATGACTTCACCCATAACCCCTGTCTCCCTGCAATGCATAAAACCAAACTGGAACCCAGCCACACTCACTCCACTAGCTCAAGGCCTCTTGGCAGTGGCTCCAGGTCATGGTCCTCAAATTGGGCTCAGAATAAACCTCTTTAAAATTACTTACAGAGTTTGGCTTTTTTCCATTGACAGTATATATGCAAAAGAAACCCAAAAAACTCAGGACCACTACCCCCAATTCCTTAGACAAAAGAGAAGGCAAAGGCCTCAGGCAGCTATAAAGGACTAGCCTCACAGATGACTCACCAAGGAAATTTCCTTGCTGACTCCCATAAGCAAGGGCATGCAAATTGCATCTTTAGGTACATACACCATGTCTAGCTCCAAAAAGTAAAGTCTGTCCCACTCGACACTAATAAATCACAAGTTTATCTTCACAGGTATAAAACAGAGACAAGATAGGATCAGACATCCTTCCACCTGCCCAGGGACATCTACATAAGGAATGCTTCCTTCATTCCCTTTTTCTCTTCTAACATTCACCTTATGTTATGTAAAATACACATTTTCTTGGGTCTCAGGAGAATGTAACCTTTTTGTCTCACTACCTCCATGCCCTACTTTTTTTTTTCCTCTTTCTCTATGCCCTGGTTCCCCTTACATACCAAAAATTTCAAATTCCCCTTTGGGGAAAAACAGCTATAGGTTTGTCTGCAGTTTGTGTTTTTCCCAGGTGCATCCTCAACTTTGGCTTAATAAGTCTTCATTCATTGAGATTTTTTTTTGTTTCAGTCACATATATAGGTTGACGTATATTAATATAATATTTAAGCTCCTGATTTTTATGCATAAACAAGATGATTAGCCCAAGTTCAACTAAATTCTCCTCCACCTGTGAAAGGAAAAATGTTAAAGAAGAATGTTGCAGCAGCTTTTAATCACCCAGCTTGTTTGGAAACCTAAGAGTAGTTATTGGTATTAAAAACAGTCTTAAAAAATAGCTAATGACTTGCAACGGTGTACCCCAAATTTAAAAGGAAGTGTGTGTGGGGGGGAAGGGGGAGAGGGAGAGGGAGAGAGAGAGAGAAAGAAGAAGAAGGAGGAGGGGGAGGAGGAAGGGGAGGGGGAGGGGGAAGGGAAGGGGAGGAGGGGAGGCAGGGAGGAAGAGGAGGGGGAGGAGGAGAGGGATGCTGAGGAAGAGGGGAGGGGGAGGAGGAAGAGGAAGAGGAGGAGAGGGAGGGGAGGGGGAGGAGAGGAGAGGAGAAAAATCCCAGTATACGGTTTCGTACACTGAGTTAAGACATCACCCAAAGGTGATAGATTTACATTTGATCTAAGCAAAAATAAACAAACAGGAAAAGGCAAGAAAAAAAAATGACTGATACAAAAAACCAATGATGGAACTTGTACTTTGGAGCCATGATAAGATAAAATAAACCAGATATATTCCCCCATCTTAAACAACAGAAAAACTGGAATAGAGGTAGTCCAGGAAAACTACTTAGATGAGCCCTGACTTACTGCCACCCTAGAAAGAGACGTTATAGGACACGCAACATGGGGGAGAAGTGTGAACCGAGCCTGGTCATCTTATTGAATTGAAGAGTCAGAAATGGAAGTTCCAGGAGCCCAAGATGACCAGAGTTTTAAGGACAGAAAAAAGAGAAGTTGCTGTGAAGAGGAGAGAGAGAGAAAGAGAAATAGAGAGAGAGAGTGAGAATGAATCCCCCAACCCACTAAAATATCCATTTGGGGCCAAATAATGATCCGCACAGGCATGTGGGCAAGCCAGCAAGGCTGTGAAATACACCGCAGGAAAGGAGCAAATGGAAGAATACTGAACGCTCACAACAGAACCGAGGAGAATTTGTCTTCCAGCTGCACAAGGCATCAAGCAGCAACATCGGAAAGCACTATCTCAGTCTGGAGCCAGATTAACCCTAGACTGAATGTCAAACAGGATCCAGCTAACAAAAGTTAAAAGCAGACCTCAAAAGAATCAAACTGCTTTCAAGAAACTTAGCTGTACACCAGAACAAGACACTACGCTAAAAAAAAAAAAAAAAAAAAAAAAAAGAGAACAACAAATCCACCAAACAACCATGCATACAACATCCGGCATCGAATCAAAATGAACCTATATGTCAAAAAATTAAAAATTAATTAATTTAAAAACAACCCAAGGAGGTAATGGGACCTACAATTAGGTGGGAAAAAAAAAATTACAGAAACATACCCAGATAGAACGGATCTAGCACAAAAGATGTTAAAATACTTATTATAAATATTCTTCATATATTCAAGAAGGCAGACAAAAGCAGGAATATTAGGTAAAAGAAATGGAAAATATGAAAGAGATCCAAATGGAAATTTTATAGGTAAAAATATAATAACTAAAATGAAAAGTACATGGAATAAAATTAAAAGCCTAGGGAAATATTAATGGCAATGAACAGTATGCAGTAGCTATCATCCAAAATCAAATAATGAGACAAAAAGGGTTTGGTAAAAGTAAACAGAGTGTCAAGTTAGTGAACCATTGGAAAATATGAAGCAGCATATAACGTGTTGGATAAGAGTCTAACAAGGAGATACAGCCAAAAAACCCCACAAATATATGAAAAAAAATCAAACATTTCTGCAGTTGATATAGGGTGAGCATCTCTAATCTGAAACTGTGAAATATGAAATGCTTCAAAATTTGAAACTTTTTGAACACCAACATGAAACCACACATAGAAAATTTCACACATGACCGTATGTGACAGGTCATAGTCAAAACTTTGTCTCATGCAAACAATTATAAAAGTATTATATAAAACTACTTTCAGGTTTCATGTATAAGATGCATATGAAACATAATTAAGTTTTCTGGTAAGAATTGGGTCCCATCATTAAGCTAACTCATTATGTGTGTGCAAATATTCCAAAATTAGAAAAAGCCTAAAATCCAAAAAACTTCTGGTCCCAAGCATTTTGGATAAGGGATATCCAATCTGCATAAACTGCAAACAGAGACCCTAGAAACCCAATGAACCCAAAGCAAAATAAACAAAAAGAAAAAAATGGCATATCATCATCAAATTGCTGAAAATTGTTGGTAAAGAGAAAAACATCAAAGCAGCAAATTTAAAAATGTACATATGAATAGAAAAACAAAAATAAGAATGATAGCAGACTTGTCTTCATAAACAATGCACACCAGATGGCTACTGAGATTTTGGAGGCATGAACAAAGAGGCCAGGGTGAATAATTTTACACCAGTTAAAATATCCTTCCATGGCAAAATACATATTCTTTCAGACATGCTCAAATCGAGAGACTTTTTCCCCCTCAAGGAGAGAATTTAAAAAAATGCTAAAGGAAGCTAAAGAAAATCCTTCAGACAGAAGGAAAATTATACTGGGTGAAAATTTGGGCATACACCAAGGAATAAAAAGCACTAGAAATGTTCAAGGTGGAGAAAATACAAAAAACGTGTTTTTTATTGCTTAAATCTCTTCAAAATGTAATTGAATGTTTAATGTAAAAATGACAAGTCTCAATATATTTGAAAAGACTAAAGTCATGCAAAGTATACACTATGAATATATCAGGGTTAAACTAGAAATGCGAAATTAAGAGATAACTGGAAAATTCCCACCAGATCTAGACATTAAACAACACAGTTGCAAAAACACAAAGTCCAAGGAAGAAATCACAAGGATAATTAGAAAACTCCTTAAACTAAATGAAGTTGAAAAATTATGGGACATGTGTGAATAAAGTAATGCTTAGAGAGAAAATTTCATAGCACTAAACATTGATATTAGAAGAGGTGAAAAATCTCAAATAAATCATCTAAGTCTCCACTTACAAAAACTAGGGGAAAAAAAAGTAAATTAACCTCTCCCTCTAGAAAGCAGTAGAAAAAATTATCATATAATAAGCACAGAAATCAATGAATTTAAATAGAAAAAAAATAATGAAACTACGAGTTGATTCTTTCAGAGGCTCAATAAAATTGATAAACCCCTAGCTAGACTGAATATGGAAAAAGAGAGAAGACAGAAATGACCAATATCAGGAATAAAACAGACGCCATAATTGTAAGTTCTACAGACATTTAAAGAGAAATGAGATATAAAAAAAAAAAAACACTGAATTATATCTATTTTTTAAAATTTTATAATTGACAAGTAAAAATTGTACAAATAGTCAACAACGTGGTATTTTGATACACGTATATATTATGAAATGGCTAAATTAAGCTATTTAACATATCCATTGCCTCATGTACATATCTCTTTTTTGTTTACAGTGAGAACACTTAAGATCTACTCTCTTGGTGATTTTCAAGTATGTCATATATTGTTATTAGCTGCAGTCACCATGATATACAATAGATCTTTCGATTCATGCCTCCTATCTGACTACAAATTTGTGTCTTATGACCAATGTCTTCCTAATCCCCTACTTTCTCAGCCTCCATTGACCACCATTCGTTCACTCTGTTTCTATACTGAGTTCGACTTTTTTAATACTCCACCTATAGATAAGTCAAATCATGCAGTATGTGTCTTTCTGTGCCTGGCTTGTTTCACTTAACACAACGTCCTCCCAGTTCTTCCATGTTGTTGCAAATGACAGAATTTCCTTTATGTCAGGGTTAAAAGCATTGCATCGTGTGTATATATACAAGATTTTCTTTATCTATTCCTCCATTGATGGACAGTTGGGTTAGTTGCATACCTTGGCTATTCTGAGCAATGTTGTCATAAACATGGAAGTGCAGATACCTCATTAAGATACTGATTTTGTATTTTTTGCATGTCTTAGGCTATTTAGTGTGGCTGTGATAGAATATCTAAAGCTGGCTAATTTATAAATAAAAAGAGATTGAGCTCACAGCTCTGCACACTGGGAATTTTAAGGGGCATAGTGCTGAATCAAAATATGGCAGAAGGTCAAAGGGGAAAGGTCCACAGGCAAACAGATGAAACAAGAGGGGCATCCTGAATTTATAACAACCCACTCTCTCAGGAACTAATCCACTCCTGTGAGAGCTAACCCAGTCTCTCCAGGCTGAGAACTCACTCGCTACCAGGAGCACGGCACCAAGCAGTTCATGAGGAATGCAACGCCATGATCCAAACACCTCCCAAGAAGTATGCGTGTCGTCGTGGAGCGGGAAAGAACACGAGCAGCCCTTCTCATCCGCCCCCTGAGAGCTCTAGTGCTCGATATAAGAGATGGGGGCCGATGGTGCTAAAGGAAATAGAGTTGCAATAAATTCAGGAAGGGATTCAGGGTTTGGAGAGTGAGGATGATGTTTCAGAAGACGATGACTTCGCTATATTTGAATAAATGTAGATGGTTGTACCGTTCTTAAAAAAAATAACACATCCCCTGAAAATAAGCCCTAGGGTGTCTTCTTGAGAAAAATAAAAACAAGACCCTGTCTTATTTTCTGGGAAACACGGTAGCAGTGGAATTGCTAGATCACATGGTAGTTCTATTTTTAATTTTTTGAGGAACCTCCATATAGTTTTAAATGATGCTGTGCTAATTTACATTCCCACCAACAGTGTACAAGTTCTTTTTTTCTCCTCACCCTTGCCAATAAGTATTATCTTTCATCTTATAATAGCCACTCTAATAGGAGTAAGGTAATATCTCAGTGTGGTTTTAATTCACATTTCCCTGACCATTAGTGATACTGAACATTTTTTCCATGGCATTAGCCCATTCTTTAATTGGTTTTTTTTCTTATTATTGAGTTATTTTAATTCCTCATGTCTTGTGGACATTAGCCCCTTATCGGATGTGTGGTTTGCAGATATATTTTCCCATTCTGTATACAGTTTCTCTGCTCTGTTGTTTTGTTTTCTGTGCAGGAGCTTTTTACCTCGATGTAATTCCATTTGTCTATTTTTTGCTTTTCTTGGCTGTGTTTTTTTGGGGTCACATCCAAAAAAAAAATTCTTTGTCCAGACCAATGTCATTGAGCTTTTCACCTAAGTTTTCTTCTATAATTTCTACAGTTTCAGTTTCTCATACTAAAGTCTTCAACACATTTTCCATTGATTTTTGTATATGGCATGAGATAGGGTCTAATTTTATTATTCTGCATCTGGATATCCAGTTTCTCATGCACTATTTATTTATTTATTTATTCTGTCATATTATGGGGGTACAGATTTTAAGGTTTCAATAAATGCCTATTCCCCCCTCCCCCCACAAAGCTGAGTTTCCAGCATGACCATCCCCCAGATGGTGCACACCTCACTCATATGTATGTATATACCCGTCCCCCTCCCCCTTCCCACCTGCCCAATACCCTATTACTGTAGTGCCTATGTGTCCACTTAGGTGCTGCTCAGTTAATACCAGTTTGCTGGTGAGTATATGTGGTGCTTGTTTTTCCATTCTTGGGATGCTTCACTTAGTAGTATGGGTTCCAGCTCTATCCAGGAAAATATGAGATGTGCTATATCACCGTTGGTTCTTAGAGCTGAATAGTACTCCATGGTGTACATATACCAAATTTTATTAATCCATTCTTGGATTGATGGGCATTTGGGCTGTTTCCACAACCTTGTTCATGCACCATTTATTGAAGATACTGTCCCTTCCCTGTTGAGATTAATGAGATACACACACACACACACACACACACACACACACACACACACACTACTGAACTATAAAATTCAAAATACTGAATTTTATGTTATGTGAATTTTATCTCAATAAAATAAGCAACTGATGGGTATGGGATAATCAATTTTACGTCCACTGCTCAGAAAACTTAGATTAATGGGAAAATTTCTTAAAAAATCCAAATTGCCAAAGCTCACTCAACAAGCTGTATACAACCGGAATAACCCTACGACTGTGAAAGAAATAAATTTTAATTAAAAACTTTTCCTCCTTGGTTGGTCCGAGTGCAGTGGTGTTTACAACTAATTGATCACAACCAGTTGCAGATTCCTTTGTTCCTTCTCCACTCCCACTGCTCCACTTGACCAGCCTTGAAAAACAAAACAACAACAGAAACATCTTTCCTCAAAGAAGACTCCAAATTCTACCAAGCAATTATGGAAGAAACAATAGCGATTCTGCACTAACTCTTCCACAAGACAGATAAGGAGGAATCACTTCTCAACTTTATTACAAGGCCAGTATTACACCGATATTAAAACCGGAAAGATATTGCCAGGAAAAAGATAACTAAGGACTAACGTTCTTCATGAAAACAGGTGCAAAAATCTTCAACAGTGTTTTACAAAATAATAGATTCAGTATTATAAATAAAATAGTATAGCAAGTGAGGCTTATCCCAGAAATTAATGTACGGATACCAATCACTGTAATTTACTATATTAAATGAGAGAAAGAGAGAGAGAAGAGAAAAGCAATAAGAAAATAAAAACACATTCATTTCAATATATGCAGAGGCAGATTTTTGATAAAAATTTAATCTTTGATTATGGCTAAAAATGAAAACTCCAGAAACTAGGAATAGAATGAATTTCCTCAATCTATAAGACAACTTGTAAGAAATAAACAGTAGTTGGTAGAGAAAGATTGAATTCTCTCCCCCTGGGACTGAGATCAAAACAAGGGTGACTGTTCTCATCATGTCTACTTAACCTGGACTGAACATTGTATTCAGTACAATAAGGTAACAAAAATTTTAAAGTATGTAGTCATAAAAGATAAGATAAAAATGTCTTAATTTGCAGACCACCTATTGAGAAAATTTATATCACACAATAAAAGATCAGCATGGAAAAATCAAATGTATTTATATATACTAGCACTGAAAAGTTGAAAATTGAAATAAAAATATTATTTATAATAGCAGAAAATATAAAATAGCTATATACTGAAGAATACATATGAAGCTTATAGAATAAAAATTATAAAACATTGTTTAGGCCCAGTGCGGTGGCTCACGCCTGTAATCCTAGCACTCTAGGGAGGCTGAGGCGGGAGGATTGCTCGAGGTCAGGAGTTCGAAACCAGCCTGAGCAACAGCGAGACCCCATCTCTATTATAAATAGAAAGGAATTAATTGGCCAACTAATATATATAGAAAAAATGAGCCGGGCATGGTGGCACATGCTGTAGTCCCAGCTGCTCAGGAGGCTGAAGCAGCAGGAATTGCTTCAGCCCAGGAGTTTGAGGTTGCTGTGAGCTAGGCTGACGCCATGGCACTCACTCTAGTCTGGGCAACACAGGGAGAGCATGTCTCAAAAAAAAAAAAAAAAATTAAAAAAAAAAAAAAAAACATTGTTGAAATTAGAGAAATTCAATAGCCTTTGCTCAATATTGGTAAGGTATGAATATAAAATTGATTTATACATTTATTTTAGTCTCAATCAAAATTCCAGAAAGATTTTTGTAGGAATTGACAAACTAATTCTAAAATCTGTACGGGAAAGCAAAGGACCTGTAATAGCTTTAACAATTTCAAAAAAATAAAACAAAATTGAGGAATGTACTGCCACCTGACTTTAAAAATTATTTTAAAGCTATCATAAATCAAGACAATGTGGTATTCATCAGCAGAAGAGAACAGATTATGCAGAAATAAAGCCCTATTATATGGTCAGTTGATTTTTGAAAAAGGTACCAAGGCAATCAATCAAGAAAGGGTAATATTTTCAACAAATGGCACTGAAACAACTGGATATCAATAGAGAACAATGGACCTTGGCCCTATTGTATAACATACATAAGATTGACTTCAAATGGATCTAGAGAAAAGCTTGGGAGAACATTGAATTAGGTACAGACTTTTAAAAACAGGGTGCAAAAAGTAAAAACTTTAAAACACAAAAACAGGGATAAATTGAACTTTTTTGACATTTTTTAAAAATGTTCTTTATTAAATACTGTTAAAAAACTGAAAATGAGAGCTGTACCCTGGCAGAAAATATTTGTAAAATATATATCCAATAAATGACTTATATCCAGAATGTATAAAGGACTCTTACATTTCAAAAATAATGGGACAACCAAATTAAACAAATGAATAAAGAATCTGAATAGACATTTTACCAAAAAAAGATATACAAATGGTGAATGAGTGCATAAAAAGATTTTATCATGAAGCTTTAGAAAAATACAAATTAAAACTAAAATGAAATACCAATATACACTAACTGTAACCCTAGCAATATTTGTAGCTCCATAATATGATGAAATAAAAGGAAAAACAAAACAAAAGAAACAACAAAACAAAACAAAAAAACCCTGAAAAAAAATTTAAAAAGACAAAATGCTAAATGTCATTAAGGGTCCGGGTCAATTGGAACACATAATGCTGGCTGGGATATAAAATGAAATAGCGACTCTGGACAGCAGTTCAGCAGTTTCTTACAAAGTTAAACATGGGCTTACCATAGATCCAGCAATAACACACTGATAGGTATTTCCCCAAGAGAAATGAAGACATATGTCCATTGAAATACTTGTTCACAAATGTTTATAACAGCTTTACCCTTAATAACCACAAACTGAAAAGAACTCCAATGTCCAGCACCCAGGGAATACACAAACTGTGATGCATACCAACAAAACAGTACACTCAGCAATACAAAGAAACAATCCACCAAATCTTGCAATAACATAGACACATATCAAAAGGAATACACTGAATGAAAGGAGGCAGACACAAAGATTACATACTCTTACTCTATTTATCAAGCAAAACTGTAGCAATAGAAAACTGACCAATGCTTGCAAGGGTTTTTGTGTGTGTACATGTGTGTGTGTGTGTGTGTGTGTGTGTGTGTGTTGGGTGTGGAGGCAGTTAAATTCACAAATACAGAGGTATGTATAACACAAATAAATTTAGAGGACGATGAAAAAAATTCTTTATCTTGGTTGCAGGGGTGATTTAGATTTTTAAAACTTAATAGGATTGTACACTTACATTAATAAATTTTTATGTAAATCATACCTCAATGAAAGCAAAAGCAGAACAACAACAAAAAAATAAGCAACACCTAAAATTTAATTGCTATTAAATGCTTACTTTTGCACAAGTCTCAAAGAGTCCATTGAATAAACTATCATATGAAACATTTTCTGGAACTGCCGTGAGGCAGGAGGGAGGGTTCTGACCAGCATGATATCTGTTAAGTAATGAAATCCCCAGATTGAAAATAAAAGCCACCAAGCTCAAAGACAAGCAATCATTCATTCAAAAACACATTTTTGCTCCACGTATCAGGTGTTACTTCTCTGTAAATTGGAAGCTTCAAACTTAACCCCCTGCAGCAACATATAAGAAAAAAGAGAATTTCTGAAGCAATGAGATGCCTTTTCCCTAACATAATTTATTATTTTATTAGGTTGAGACTCTGCCAGTCTGGGAAGGGAGGGGGATAGCATCTTGTCCTTTGGAACTAAGAATTAAAAATTAATTAACATAAACATCTTTTACAGCTAAGAGAGTTAATTAGATTAGATTTATTTAGTTTCTAAACTATTAAATAAAGTTGCTCATTAATGCAGAGATTATAGGTTGAGCTGGCAGGTCAGCCTCCCTTCTTGTTTTCATTATCTGCATGGAATCCTTCTCAAAATATTGTTCTGGCTGAATCAATAGGAACTAGTGCAGAATTCAAAAAAAAAATGCTCTTGCACTTTAAGAGGCATTTTAAATTGCTGACTTCATATAGAGCTCTAAAAAAAAAAAACAAAAAAAACCACCCTGAAACCAGACTTTTAAATTATAGCAATGGGGAGGTGGTAGAAAAGGAGGAAATGTCCTGGATATTTAACTCCTTTGGACACTTAAATGGGATTGGAGCAACTTTTCCTAAGGATTCTTTCACCAGTAATTTCAGTAAAAAAGAAAAAGCTGTCCCAGACCCAATTGGTAACATATGTTCTGCAGCTAGCTAACCCTCCACACCTGGACCTTTCTACAGTTAATTTTGCCCTGGGACGCAATTCTACAATTATATCTGTGGGATGATGTGATGAACAGCTTCTATGGCAGTCCATTTTTGGATTGCTATAAAAGAAATTACCTGGGGCTGGGTAATGTACAAGGAAAAGAGGTCCAGGCGGCTCAGGGTTCTGCAGGCTGTACAAGAAGTGTGGCCGCAGCATCAAGTCCTGGTGAGGGCTTCATGGAGCTTCCAATCAAGGTGGCAGGGGAAGGTGGAGCAGGTGTCACATGGCAGGAAAGGGAGGAGGGGAGGAGGAGGAGGAGGAGGGAGGAGGAGGGAGGAGGAGGGAGGGGGAGGGGGAGGGGGAGGGGGAGGAGGAGGTACCAGGCTGTTTTAAAGCACCAGTTCTCCCATGAACCACTAAAGGGAGAACCCACTCATCATCACTGAGAGAGCACCCAGACATTCACAAGGGATCCACCCCCCCATGACCCAAACACCTCCCACCTGTCCCCACCTCCAACACTGGGGATGCAATTTCAGTAGGAGACTCAGGGGGAACAAATATCCAAACCCTATCATCTGCCCCCTCGCTCTATATACATACTACCTGCTACATGAGAACAATGGTGGTGTTCGGTTTGGCTTGACATTCATTGTAGGACGAGGTAGCAATACAGTCAACCCCAATAAACTGTTGGATGAACAAACGTGAGAGGAGTGAATGGGCATGGGTGAGACGTCCCTTGTACATTTTAATATTTATTTGATCTCTGGTGATAACGCTGTGACAATTTTACTTAACTTCTAGAAATGCACAGTCCTTTGTCTGACTGAGGAACAAAACCACTAGCAGAGAGATATTGTGTAAATCACAGGCAGAACTGACGGAAGCAGAGAATAGAAGGGGAGTTGCCAGGGGCTGCGGAGATGTTGGTCAAAGAATAGATAAAACTTTAGTTAGGCAGGAAGGGTAAAAGCTCAAGAGATCTATTGTATAGCACAGTGATGATCAGGTTAATAACAAGGTACTGCCATCTTGAAAATTGTCGAAGAGGTAGACTTTTTAAGTGTTCTCACCACAAAAAGTAAGTATGTTAGTTAATGCATTTGTTAATTAACTTGATTTAACCATTCCACAGTGCACATGTGTATATGTGTTTATATATATTTATATCAAAACATTGTGTTGGACATGATAAACATATACAATTTTTGTCAATTAATTTTTTAAAAGCATGGGGGAAGTAAAGCTCGCCTTTTTAAAAAAAGGTTTTTTGAATTTTTAATTATTATGGGTATATAATAGTTGCATATCTTTATAGGGTACATGTGATGTTTTGACACAGGCATTTAATGTGACTTAATCAAATCAGGCTAATTGGGGTACCCATCACCTTAGGCATTTGTCATTTTTTTGTGTTAGGAAAGCACTTCAATTCCACTCTTTTAGCTATTTTAAAGTAGACCCTAACTTATTGTAGATTACACTTCGTCGCGCTATCAAATGTTGTTTATTCTGGCTAAGTATCTACATATATTTTTGGACCCGTTAACCATCTCCACTTTATCCCTCCCTCCCTGCTACCCTTTCTCAGCCTTCGGTAACTATCATTCTACTATCTGTCTCTGTGAGATCAGTTATTTTAATATTTAGCTCCTACATATGAGTGAGAACATGTGAGATTTGGCTTTCTGTGCTTGGCTTATTTCACTTAACATAATGTTCAGCAGTTCCATCCTTGTTGCAAATGGTAGAATTTCATTCTTTTTTATGGTATATAATATTCCATTGTGTATATGCATCGAAATTTCTTTATCCATTCATCCATTGACGGACACTTAGGTTGATTCCAAATCTTGGCTATTGTGAATAGTGCTACAATAAACATGGGCGTGCAGGTTATGTTTTTGATATCCTAACTTGTCTTTCTAAACTTGTAAACCACATTTACTTATAACTAGGCTAACAGGCCCCAGTACCGCTTTTTTTTTCATACTTTATACATGACAACTTTCACCTTCTTTTGTCTGCAAAACAAAGGTACAAACATCAATTGGGCATAAATTTTAATGAACTGTAATTTGATGTGAACACTTCAGACAGTAATTTTCATGGCAAAGTATTGATTTTCTGTGTACACTTCATTATAGAGAAAATTGCAATGAAAAATCTGAATATTCAATTCCCCAATGTCAGACGCTACCCCAACTCTGAGCTGTGTTTCGACATATAAAAAGGCATTGGCTCAGTTATGCTTGCATCAGGAGGGAGAAAACTTTGAATCCATTACTTTGCTTATCTCCTATGCTTGACTATGTAAGTCAGAGATAATTAAAAATATAGGAAATCAAACTTTTATGGAGGACTCTAATACTCCGAGAACTCGATGCGCAAATTCTGCCTGTTCCATTTAATCTCAAGGTTGAAATCAGCACTAGAATCATTAATTATGTTCGTGTCAGGGAAAGATATTTAACATCAACGTCCTCACATTGCCAATACTTACCACCGTGAAGAAAGCATGGCTACACAGAAGTCTAATTACGCACCATGAGTCTGAATGACACTGGTGGAATTGGGAAGTTGAGATCTCATAGGAATTTAAAAAAAAAAAAATAGATTTTTGAGAGCAAAACCAACTTTAGAATCAAGAAACTTTTTGAAAGATCACTCAAGCTATGTGATAATTCTGACCCCAGAGTTCCTGCCAGGATCTTCATTCAACAACGAGTCCACATTAGATCGAGGTCTTTCTGTTATTACTGGAGATTTAACTATTATGATATCTTTGGATAGAATCTAAACATAGCATTCCACTGTGCATCAGCTCCCCAAACTGTACGGGATGCATGTCAAATACTAGGCAATAGAGACCACCTATCCACTTATAACGTAAGCCTTTTTAAAAAAATCAACTTCTAAAAATAGTACTGGCTGGAACTCTAGAGGCCTGGAGGTTTATTATGCCTTTGTGACCCGGAGCAAGTCACTTCTCTTCTCCTGCTCTTGGTTTCCTCCTGGCGGAGATGCATTGGTTGAACCATAGGACTCCAACACACCACTAAGCTCAGTTCTTTATTTTTTTCTTTGACACGGAGTCTCACTTTGTTGCCCAGGCTAGAGTGAGTGCCGTGGCGTCAGCCTAGCTCACAGCAACCTCCAACTCCTGGGCTCAAGGAATCCTGTGGCCTCAGCCTCCCGAGTAGCTGAGACTACAGGCATGCGCCACCATTTTTTTTTAATTTTTTAATTTTAATTTTTTCTATATATATTAGTTGGCCAATTAATTTCTTTCTATTTATAGTAGAGACGGGGTCTCGCTCTTGCTCAGGCTGGTCTCAAACTCCTGACCTGGAGCGATCCTCCCACCTCGGCCTCCCAGAGAGCTAGGATTATGGCCGTGAGCCTCAGTTTTAAAATCAGATGCTCAGATGCGTATTTCCCAATGGCGTGGTAGCTCCAACCATTGGCACAGCACTTCGGTGACAAGCACAATTCTCCAGGATTCCTATGTTTACTCTGTACAGCCAGTGTTGACAAACTTTTTCCCTAAAAAGCCAGATTGTAAATATTTTCGGTTTTTAGGCCATATGGTCTCTGTGCCACAACTATTCAACTCTGTCCTTGTAGAGCAAAAGGAGATATAGACAACACAAAAATTATTTTCCAATAAACTTTATTTTAAAAAAGAGTGCTCTCTCTCTCTCATATATATATATATATATATATATATATATATATATATATATATATATATTTTTTTTTTTTAAAGAGCCAGATTTGACCCCTAGACTAGCAGACCTTGCTGGACTTTCGTGTATAACACAGCAACTATGACTACAGATTTGGGATAAGAAACCTCCCCAGTTCTGACTCTGGACCTACCCAAATGGCTCAGAAGTGTTTAATAAATTACTCCCTTCCTGTTTATTCAGAGTTTATTTTCTTTTTCTTTTCTTTTTTTATTCTTTTCCTTGCAAAAACCCTCAGATGACCTGAGGGCTGGTAGAAATGCATGGATTTTTATTTTGTCCTTTTCCATCTTTTCCCCGAGAGGCTTCTCCGTGGGAAATGCCTGGCCTGACACCAGAGAGGAGCCTGGGAGCCGGCGACGCCCCCAAGGGCCAGCCCAGGGGCTCAAATCCAAGCTGGCGCAGGGCACGGGTGGGGCAGGCAGGAGACGGCACCAGGGACGTGGCTTCTTAGGGAGAGACCAAAGATTGGTTTTTCAGCAGGTAGCAGCCGTGCCAGAGGGCAGGGGGCGAGGATCCTGGGTGGGAAGGGGGTGAGCGGGGGTCCCCCAAGCCTGGGTGGAGCCCACATTCCCCAGAGAAGTAGCGGCAGAGCTGCGGATCTGCCCCACTAGGCTCCAAGGGCTGGGAGGGAGAATAAGCCAGGTGCTGGCAGAGTGAGGGTTAAGGCTGGCGCCCGCCTCTGCCTCAGTGGGCCTCCCGCCTCTGCCGCTGCCTGCCCTGGGGAGAGAAAGGCAGGGTGGGCAGGCAGTGCCTGGCCTGTCTGGCAGGGCAGGGGGCGGCAGGGGCAGGCTCCCTCTGGGCTCAAGACACAGGCCCAGCCAGGCTGCAAGCAACCCTGCCTTCCTTGTGCTCAGCTGGACGGCTGGAGCTGGGAGTGTGGGAGGGGTGGGAGAGAGCTGGTGGGGGGTGGGAGGGAGGAAAGGGTGGGCTGCTGAGCCCCTGTGGCCCCCACACCTGTCCTGAGGCCCAGCCCGGGCCCTGGACCGCCCTGGCCACACTCGTGGCCCCGGCCGCTGACCGAGCCAGGGGGCAAGAGAGGCCAGGGAGGCCCTCAGCTTTAGGGAAGGAAGGAGAGAAGGAAGAAGGGGACAGAGAGAGACCCAGTGTGGGGCACACATACTTCGGGGGGCACGGGGGAGGCAGCCAGAGGGGCCCTCATTCCAAAATCAAAGTGTGTGTAGTGGGGCGTCTTTCGAAAGCCGTCTCGAGGCAGCCACAGAGCCGGCAAGTCCCACCTTAGCCACGGGTCCTCAGTGTCCTGCCTTGGGGGGACTCTGGGGACCCTGACGACGTCAGGGCTCACTCAGCGCTGCAGGCAGATGGGCCAGAGGGAGATGGGGAGGGGGGCCCGAGGACACCCCCAAAAGCCACAGACTCGAATTGTCCCCTGCAGGGAGAGAGCGCACGGTTGGCACCTCCTGTCCGCACCATCTGGAGAAGGTGTCCCCACGCCGCCTGCCCCGTTCTCCTGGCAACAGCCTCCACCTCCACCGGCTTGACGACAGGGCTGCTGTGGAGCTTGAGGCTGGGCCTCTGCCCGGAGGCAGAGGAGGAGGAGGCGGAGGCCGCCGCGCCAGGCCCATGCGCTTCGTGATCTCTGGGCCATGGTCATGAAGGCCTGCTGCGCGTTGGTGGCGCTCTTAGCGCGGGTCTCCAGGAAGCGGATGCGGCCAGGTCGTGCTTGTTGCCCCCCAGCAGCAGCTCGGACAGGTAGTCGGACTCAGGGTCCATGGCGACGGTGTGGGGGCCGCGGGGTGGTGGGTGGGGGGCAGGGCGCCCCAGGCCTCCTGGCCTGTTCAACTGCGCACCACCCCCTTCCCTCCCTGTTCCAACCAGGTGGCCGCTCCGCCACCTGGTCATTCATTTCTTAATTTTATTTATTTATTTCCCCCCAAGCATATTATGGGGGCACAGATGTTGTTAAGATTACGTATATTGCTCTTAGCCCCCGCCCCCCTCCAATCAGAGCTTAAAGAGAGTCCATCCCCCAGTTGGTGCATATCACACTCATTATGTATGTATACACCTGTCCCCTCCCCCCTGGATTCAGAGCTTCAAGCGAGTCCATCCCCCAGTTGGTGCACATCACACTCATTATGTATATATATACCTATTCCCTTCCTCCCCCTTCCACCTGCCCAACACCTGATGTTATTCCTATATATCCACACTTACCGTGTTTCCCTAAAAATAAGACCTACCCATAAAATAAGCTCTAGTAGGATTTCTAAGCATTTGCCCAATATAAGCCCTAACCCCAAAATAAGACCTGCCAATAAAATAAGCCCTACCAGGATTTCTAAGCATTTGCACAATATAAGCCCTAAGCCCCAAATAAGACCTGCCCATAAAATAAGCTCTACAGGATTTCTAAGCATTTGCCTAATATAAGCCCTACCCTGAAAATAAGACCTACCCATAAAATAAGCCCTAGTAGGATTTCTAAGCATGTGCGCAATAGAAGCCCCACCCCGAAAATCAGCCCTAGTGCCGGGCGTGGCTGCGCAGCATCTGCACAACCCGTGCGTGTCGTCGCGGAGCGGGAAAGAACACGAGCAGCCCTTCTCCTCCGCCCCGTGACAGCTCTAGTGCTCGGCAGGAGAGATCGGGGCCGGTGGCTCTAAAGGAAACAGAGTCGCAAGACATTCAGGATGGGACTCGGGGTGTGGAGAGTGAGGATGATGTTCCAGAAGAGGACTTCACTCTATTAGAATCAATGTCGATGGTTGCACCGTACTTAAAAAAAAAACAACAACAGATTCCCTGAAAATAAGCCCTAGGGTGTCTTCTTGAGGAAGAATAGATATAAGACCCTGTCTTATTTTCAGGGAAACATGGTAGGATAAGATCTTACAGAGAAAGAAAGGGGATCTAGTCAAGAAACACAATCCACCATAGAACAGCAAGATCTTTGTTACAAGAGGTGTTGAGAGGGTGCTCGGTCTTCGCCTGTGTTCTAGAGAGGCTGGGATTAGGATATTTCTAAGCTTCCTTCCAAGGGTAAAATTTAATAATTCCCTGAACTTGAACTTCAAGTAAATATGTTTTATATAAGCTGGCCATCCTGGAACGGGGCACGCTGGCTTAGAGAGACAGACACAAGGGCCGCAGGCTGGGGAGTGACCGACCTACTGAGAGGTCCCACCGGCCACCCAGGCGGCAGGTAAGTATAAGCAGGTGCTTTGCGCTCGGTACAGAAGACACAGCTCTGAACGGGGCCAAGTCATGGTGTTTTTAAAATGCCAGGGGGATGCTATATGTGTTCCTATGCAAAACATTCCGAAACATAGAAGGAAACAGGAGATAACCAGTCTGCGTAGTTGCAAGAGAAGAGTTTCTAGAGAATCTAGAAAAGACAGAGCAGCAGCAGCAGGTCTACTCCACTGTCGGCAGAACAGACTCTAATTTATCTAGGAATTCTCAAAGAGTTTGGTTTGTTTGTTTTCTCAGTTGCTGTGCCAGAATATTACAAGAATGGCATTTCCCTTGAACTACATTTCAACTTGGTCCTGACTGACGATCCCAGGTGGGAATTGCGTGTCTTTTTTTTTTTCCTCCCCCCATCATGGCACATCGGAGGTTCTACCTGTCACATGGGGTTGCGATATTGTCACATTCACAAGCAAAATAATGCCACCGTGGGGTTACTAGCCTATGCATCGCTCATCGCTTTCATCTCTTAAAAGGAAATAAGCTGTCACACGGGCTCCGGAGGAGGAAGGTTTCCTTTTATCTCAGTGTGCTTCATTAGTGAAATAGAGACGTAAATAGAAAATTTCTTAATCCATATATTATACCTGTCACGACACACAAAAAATGCAAGGCTTTCTCATTTCAAACTGAGCCAGTTTTCTCCACGTCATCCCGCATTCCTATACGGTTTGAACAGGGACAGGATTTCAGAAGTCTTGGGTTCTCTCCAAGTTTTTCTTGACAACTTGTTCTTTCTTGAGAAGAGCCAGGCAATTGTGGCAGTCAGAGGCCTATATGAAACCCAGCAAGCTCAGTGGGGGTTATTGATTAATATAAGGCCATTTTCTAATACTTGGACCAAGAAGAGGGTGTTTTCTCTCTTTTCTTTATTTCCCTTCCTGTTTTATTTTATTTTTTTGAGACAGAGGCTCACTGTGTTGCCCAGGCTAGAGTGAATGCCGTGGCGTCAGCCTCGCTCACAGCAACCTCAAACTCCTGGGCTCAAGCGATCCTCCTGCCTCAGCCTCCCGAGTAGCTGGGACTACAGGCATGTGCCACCATGCCCGGCTCATTTTTTCTATAATATATATTAGTTGGCCAATGAATTTCTTTCTATTTTTAGTAGAGATAGGGTCTCACTGTTGCTCAGGCTGGTTTTGAACTCCTGACCTTGAGCGATCCTCCGCCTCTGCCTCCCAGAGTGCTAGGATGACAGGCGTGAGCCACCGCGCCCGGCCTTCCCCTTCCTGTTTTAAAGAAGAGGCAGTGCAGCATAAAACAGTGGTCCTCAAAGTTGCATCACATTGGCCCTGGCGAATTTATTGAACCACAGAGAGCTGGGCCCGCCCCCCAGGTAGGTTGCTCAGTAGGTCTGTGATGGACGCTTACAATTTGCATTTCCAGTTGCCAAGAGATGATGTTGCTGCCCTCTGGGGACCCCACTTTGAGAACGGGCATACAGGTTAAGAAGGTGAGCATCAAGGTTAAGAACGTGAGTATTGGAATTTTTTTTTTTTTAAAAAGGGGTGGGGGATGGAGTGTTTATTCACTACCTTATTAGTTGTCTACACCCTCTTTAGCAAATCATTAAAATTCTCTAAGCCTCAGCTCCCTCAGCTTTCTCATCTATAAAGTAAAATAATAACCGTATCAATCTCTTTTTACTATTGAGAGAATCACGACAGTGCTTGTAACAAATTTATCATTGTTTGGCAGGCTCTAGAGACTAAATAAACATTAGCCAACACATCATCACGAAAAGTAGTTGCAGTAAATAGAGTCGTACAGGTATGTACCCTTTGGAAAGGGTATATCGCACAGGTGAGTATTTTCCTAGTTCTTCAACCTAGAAAGCTCTTTTCTATCTTATCTGGGAGCTCTGATCCCTAAAGCCAAGGGTTTTTGTAGGCAGCAGCTAAGCCAGTGAGCTTTGCTTTTGCTGTCTCTCCTCTGTTAATACAATCCATCCGAGTCAGGTGCCAAGAGAAAGAAAGAGGGAGACGCAGCGGGTGTGTGGATGGTTTGCAGGAAGGCAAGGATTAGCTGGGCAGAGGAAGAACCCGGTCTGTAGGGCTGTGTGTCACTCACTACCTGGGAACCCCCCTTCTTGGCTGGCTGCGCAGAAAAAGCTGGCCAAGCAGAGATCTTTCCTAAACATTCAAGAGAGTTTAAGATCTAAAAACCAATATCCTCCCCCATGTCGTAAGGGTGCTAGGCCATCGGCCTGCTCTCTGAGGTCTAAGCTACTGCAAGGCTGCAATGGATCAACCCACGTTTTTGTTTTTGTTTGTTTTTTGTTTTTGAGATAGAGTCTCACTCTGTTGCTTGGGCTAGAGTGCCGTGGCGTCAGCCTAGCTCACAGCAACCTCAAACTCCTAGGCTCAAGCGATCCTCCTGCCTCAGCCTCTCGAGTAGCTGGGACTACAGGCATGTGCCACCATGCCTGGCTAATTTTTCTATATATTGTTAGCTATCCAATTAACTTCTTTCTATTTTGGTACAGACAGGGGTAGTCTCGAACTCCTGGAGCTCAAACGATCCTCCCGCCTCGGTCTCCCAGAGTGCTCGGATGACAGTGTGAGCCACCGCGCCGGCCGGATCAACCCATCTTTAGTCAACAGAGGGGTCTGTGTACATGAAAAGAAAACTTTTATTCATTTGGATGCCCTTTTTTTAATCAATTGAAATGATGCTATTTATTATAATGCATGAGCAAGAGGGAAAAAAGTGGCTACCTCTTTAATATGGAAAGTAATTAGACTTTATTTAAATTAGCATAGTAGAGCTTGAGTACTTTATGTTTAGAATACATTTCCATGTTTATGAGGTCTCAGTTTGTTATTTAATAACTAGAGACTTGGAAATCCGCTCCAAGTATAATTTCTCCTTTGTGGTTTCTATGACTACTCTTCTTTTTTTTTCCCTTTCATTTTGGGAACACATTGTAGTCAGATCTGGGGCTGTTGCTGCAGTAACAGGTTCTATTTCTTGAGGAAATTAAAATATTTGTACTAAATATATTCCCCCTGTTTCTACAGGCATTTAGCATGCTATCAAATCCATCGCGTGCCTGTGGGCCCCTTCTTTCAATCAGAGATGGGGTATTTAAAGTTCCTTCCAGTTCCTCAAAGAAGTGTGGAAAAATATTTTATATCCCCGCAGAAAAGCACCTCGGTTCCAATTAAGGTGAGAAAAGTAATAGCTAATGCTTATGGATCGCTTTGTACGTGCCACACATCAACTCACTTAATCCTTAAAACAGTCCCAGGGTGTAGTATCATTACTCCTGTTTTTAAGATGAGGAAACTGAGACCCAAGAAGATGAAGTTAAGTAGCATGCCCAAAGACACTCTGCAAGTGATATATCTAGGTTCTAAACCTGTGTGATCTAGTGTCCCAATTCTTTCCTAATTTTGTATGTATGGAGTATATTTCTTCCAGCTTGACAAGCATAACTTTTTTTCTAAATGAAGGTAACAGCCCATTAGCAGCCAGTCAGTTGTAGCTAGTAAACCACAAAGAAAACACTGAAAAACTCGTACAGCTGTTGAAACACTTCTAGAAATTTCACCCAAGGCCACAAAAGTATTCCCAAGTGCTTGGTGATGCATCGTTAAAAACATTAATAAACATTCCAACGCACTAAGATTCGCATCTACTGGTTACCCATCGTACCGTACCAACGTTAAGAAGATGCAGGGAGGGACGGCAGCTGGACCATTTCGTGGGTGGAGAAATCAGAGACTCAAGACAGATCACTCACCCCACTAATCACTCACTCTGTCATGCCCTCTTCAATCCGTAAATTTCAGAAATAGTTGTAGCCAGACCCATTTTGCAGATGGAGCGATTTGAAACACAGGGTAGTTCATGATTCACCTGGATCTTACTCAAACTTTGCCACTGACTTTGTTAATTGTTATTCACAGCGATATAAAGCAATCAAGACTTCCCTACATCTTTGGAAGAACAGTGCTTTAGCACTGCAAAACTGTGGGGCACTAACAAAGAAAACAGAGTTTTACATAGTTTCCATATTAGATGGGGAACCCTTCCTATTCATTCAGTGAAACTGAAGTATAGAAGATTTTAAAGAAAAAAAAGTTGCCCAAATAAAATATTTAATTTACAGTTTACTTAGCTCTTCATTGAATTATAATCGGAGTGTACTCCACCTTCTCCCCTCCCCCAGATGGTATTTTTAATGAAGTCGATGTAAGAGTTAGAGATTCTAGAGTCAGATGGGAGCTCAGTTGTCGACATGCAATTCTGAAGACTGTGACCCCCAGATCTCTTTCCATTTTCAATGTTACTGTTCATGCCATAGTCGAGCAACATGAGGCATAGCCTCACCCCACAAAGCAAGTAAAGCAAGTTCACTTCCATAAATAAAATTATAATTTAATTTCATTATGCTGTAGTATGCTTCTTACTCTTTCCTCTTTTTTTTCAACCTACTTCAAATCATTGGCCATGAGTCAGCTATCAGCCTCTCCTTTATCTCCCTTTTACAGGGAAATTTATTATACAATTCGTAAACCATGATGCAATAACCTCTATAGCGTGGGCTACCAGAACAATTGGTTTGCAGTGTGATAGACCCAGATTTATGTCCCAGCTCTGTCCTCCTCTGGAGTTAATTCATCTCTCAGTCTTGATCTCCTCATCTGCAAAGTGGGAGTCATAAAAACACTATCGTTTGTTGTCAAGAATAAACAAAAATGATGCATGCCATGACCTTAGTAACAAAGCCTGGCACATAGTAGATGCTCAATAAATGTCAGCAAAAAGAAAATACTCATTTAAGCTTAAACCACATGTGTGTCTTAGGAGGGCTAAAAGAACTCATGAATATTTTCAAAATATGAGGGCTAAGAAGGCATCTCTGGGACTTACTTGTACTCTGAAATGTCTCTGAATCCTTGATACACCCTCATTTTTCCATGTTTATGGGCTCATGGGAAAGCAGACCATTCTTACGGTCTGGTATATCTCCTTTTAAAGTATATATAAAAGGAAGCTGTTTCTTTCAGCTAGCTCCCTTTTTATGCATCTCTTTGCAGAAGCCTTGGAATAGCACTATCTTCTATTCCTCCCCTCGTGCCTTTCATACTTTCCCTGCTCTCATAATGACTACATTTTATTCCAGTAGAGATTCTAACATACTGACTAAATCACCTGAAATGACCTCTCTCTCCTAGTTGAGTAGAAACCCTACTTTGGCTTCTTAGCTTCCATTTTTTAAAAATTTATTTTAGCGTATTATGGGGATATAAATGTTAAAGTTACTCCTATCGCACATGGCCCCCTCCCCCCTCGAGTCAGAGCCTCAAGCGTGACCATCCCCCAAACGTTGCACATCTCACCCATTGTGTTTGTATATACCCATCCCCTTCTGCCCCCTCCCACTTGCCCGACACCTGATAAATGTCATTCCTGTATGTCCACTTAGGTGTTGATCCGTTAATACCAGTTTGCTGGTGAGTACATGTGGTGCTTGTTTTTCCATTCTTGGAATGCTTCACTTAGTAGAATGGGTTCCAGCTCTATCCAGGAATACACAAGAGGTGCTAGTCCACCGTTGTTTCTTAGAGCTGAATAGTACTCCATGGTATATATATACACCACATTTTATTAATCCACTCATGAATTGATGGGCACCTGGGTTGTTTTCACATGGGAACACTCCTACACTGCTGGTGGGACTGCAAACTAGTAGTTTAACCTCTGTGGAAAGCAACATGGAGATGCCTTAGCTTCCATTTTTTGCTGTGGCCATTACAGAAGACCAGAGACGGGCTCTGGCGTCCCAGGCACTACACATCTCTGACCTCAACAAAGGATTTTTTTTTTTTTTATCGAGAAGTAGCCCTCTCATTCTTACCACTGGGCGAACGAGTTGCGTCCCAAAGAGACAGCCAGTGCCAGCTTGCCAACTTCCACCTGCTCCCTGGCCCTGGCCGGCCCCGATCCACAGCCCCCACCAAGGACCAAACAAACATCGACTCCCTCGAAGCACATTCTCCGTGCAAGCCATCGGGCTTAATCCAGGCCTTTTTCCTCTGGATCTTTCTCTTTTCTCCAGAGCCTTCCTCTTTCTGCAGGCCTGAGAGATCTTTCTCCACACCTCCGCGCCGCCCCAAAACACTTTCCCTCGGGACCCCAGGGGAGCCTCGCAGGACAGGAAAGGGACACCGATTCCAGCCGTGTCCAGCTCAAACGGAATCAGCCGGTCTCTTTCGGTTGCTTTGGGTTCTGGTTCCTACACACAGCTTGGCTTTCCAGCACTTGGTCACAAATATCTATTCCGGGCTCCTAAATGTATATATACTTTCCAGAGCCAAGAAAAGAGCCTAGCTCTCAAATGCTGTGAACGACTAAAGTCAGGAAGAAGGGGCAACACTGAAGTCTGTACGTGCGTATCAATCTGCACATGGAGATTGTTTTGTTCTAGGGTAGCTGTGAATCACGCAACAAGGCTTCTAATGGTGGGAGTTATTTGCCTAGGAAATGCTAAAACTGCCCTTGCAAATTAGTAAGAGGGGTGCAAGGCGAGAACTGTGGTAAGCCCCTAGCTAAAAAATAAGGCACAGGCTTAGCTAAAAATAATGATAACTAGCCACCGTCCCTCCGTTTGCTTCTCTGTCATTGCCACTCTGGAGCCACCTAGCTGGTGGTCATAGAGATTCTTAGCTCGCTCCATAGATAATGTCACCTTCTTGAAACCCAGGGGGTAGGTCCTGAGACATCTTCCAGGTCCCACATCCAGTGGAAGGGCTGACCCAGCCAGACCAGCAGCCCATACTGAAGAACTGAGACTCAACTGATCTTGTGACACCCCCACCCAAGAACCTGGTCAGCAAAGACCACAATTCCTACTACCCTATGGTTCTGCCCCAAACACAGCCAATTAGCAGACTCAACTGCCTACGCCAAACTGTCTTTGAAAACCACCCTGTCTGTTTTTCCATTCTTGAGATACTTCACTTAGTAGAATGGGTTCCAGCTCTATCCAGGACAATACAAGAGGTGCTATGTCACCATTGTTTCTTAAAGCCGAATAGTACTCCAGCAAATTGGTATTAATGGATCAACACCTAAGTGGACATATAGGAATAACATTTATCAGTGTCGGGCAGATGGGAGGGGGGAGGAGGGGATGGGTACATACAAACATAATGAGTGAGATGTGCAACGTTTGGGGGATGGTCACGCTTAAAGCTCTGACTCAAGGGGGGAGGGGGGCATGGGCAATATACATAACCTTAACATTTGTACCCCCATAAGATGCTGAAATTAAAAAAAAAAAATGGAAAAAAAATTAGCCAGGCATGGTAAGAAATAAAATAAAACCACCCTGGCTCCCGAATTCTCAGGAAGGTGGATTTGAGAAATTTCTCCCATCTCCCTGCTTAGCGCTCTGTGGAATCAACTCTTTCTCTACTGTAAACCCTGCTGACTCAGGGTATGGCTTCCTCTTGGGCAGTGGGAAAATGAACCTTGTTGGGTGGCAACAATGCTTTGGGGGGTGTTTTTTTGTTTTTGTTTTTGTTTTTGATAGTTCAAACTCAGGCCACATATTTCAGTAGCTTCATGCTGTTCTTCCCAAAGTTGGTTGATTATCAGAATCACCTGATGAACACAGATTTTTAATCCCCATCAGAGACCTATTAAATGTCTAGAGTTAAGATCAGAAAATCTTTTCCTTTTTTTTTTTTTTTTAATGTTTCCCAAGTGATTTCAGTAATGAGACCAATTTAGGAAGAAACGATCAATGATGAAATGAGATCATTTAAGGAACCTGGTATAAACTTACCCAGAGGAATACTTCTTCCCTTAGCCTACCCTTGACAAGTTCCTACAAAGTATTGCATGATTCTTTAGCTCAACAAGGTGTGTATAATCGAATCCACGAAGACCATTAGATGAAAGATTTAAACCACAGGACCTAAAAATGGTGCCCAGGCATAGCTGCAGATAACTGCACTTCAATATTTTGATCAATGTTCTATTTTACCTGCAAAGTAAGGCAATTCCCAGAAGGATACAATCCCAGGAATATAACAAATTAGCAAATGAATGCTGCTTAGTCATCTTCACTGTCACCCTCTTGAGTCAATATCCCCTGAGACCCTTTGCAAGGGTGATCAATGGTCCCAGTTTGCCTGGGATTGAGGGGTTTCCCAAGATGGGGGTCTCTGAATGTGGAACTCGAGGCATCCTGGGAAAACCAGATGGTTGGTCACCCCACTCTGCTTCCCTTTTCTTAGGCATCAAGGAAGAAGACTAAGAGACTTGGAAAAGGGGGCAAAGTTAAGTTTGATATGAGGAAGCCAGGTACAGCGTTAGGGGAAAACACATTACAGAAACATTTTGTGTATGGGTAGGCTGGAAAGAGAGTAGATTTCAATCAAGTATGAACCCAAGAATGTTTGTGTTTAGCATGGGAGAAGCTACAGTGTTACAGTTACACACTGGAAGTGATTTCGTCAATGACATTGCATTTGATGTTTACCCCTAAATGATAAAAATAGAGAAAGCTTGACTGTAAGCTTTTCATTTTATATTTTGATAAGTCAAAAATGATCTGCTTTATGTTGTCAGTGGAATAGCATACCCCCCAAACTCATGTTCACCTGGAACCTCGGAGTGCCATCTTATTGGAAATGGAGTTTTTGTAAATAGTTAAAATGGGGTCATACTACATTAGAGTGGACCTCAAGCCCAATGTCTACTGTTCTTATAAAAGGAGAGACACAGAGGAGAAAAGCTGATATGAAGACAGAGGGAAGAGAATGCTGTGACGTGTCCCCAACTCAAGGAAGGTCAAGGATGGTTGGCAACCACCTGAAGCTAGGACAGTGGCATGGGATAGATTTTCCCTGTCAGCTTCCAGAAGGACCCGCCTGTGCTTACACCTTGATTTCAGTCTTCTAGCCTTGATGACGGTGAGGAAATACAGTTCCACTCTAGTGACTGTTTTCTGGTCGTCCTTGAAAATCAATACAGCATAGAACTGAGTAAGTTACAGGACAGTGGGAAGACCCCTGAGATAGGAGAACAGAAGTCTAGATTTTATTCCAAGTTCTGCCTCTGACTCATTTTGTATCTTTGAATACGTTCCACGTATTTTCAAAGAACATGTTCTAATTGCCTTATTTGCAAAATTAGAGAATGAACTAGAACTAGAAGGTTTTCAAAGGATCTGATTCACTCATAATCAGACCGTAGGTTCTGATTATGAGTGAATCATGTTATCATTCTTGTGTTTTCATTGTGTGTATACTAGTCACTTCCTACTAACAACTCATGCAATAGTGTCCTTGAGCAAACAGCTTGAGACCCTAAAGATCTATTAGCCCCTATTAAAAGATATTGTAAGGAATTTGACTGAAAGCATGGTTGGGGAAATAATGCTCACTTGATATGAAGGAGAGAGGATCTGTCTCCAAGTGTACTTCCGAATGATCTTCTCCTAAGCACGAGAGCAATAACAACTAACATTTATGGACCATTTATTAGGTTCCGTTCTAAGTGCTTTGTATCTATTATTTCCTTTAATCCTCACGCAACCTTATAAAATTGCAGTTAAATATAAGTAAAGTTGCCTACCTATGCCATTCACATCCAACCAAAGAACTCACAGGGATAAATTTCAGAGTATGTAAGAACAGTTTGGGCTGCAAGCCACATTTTCCCACAGCTACTTAATCAGTCACGCATTTGGAGATAAAGTATAGGTTCTACATCCCTCTCCGGCAGAAGGCCTACATACATTTCAGACAGTAAAATCAACATTTAAAGTACAAGAACATATTGTTCCCCAAGCTGGCTCACCAAACTAACTACCATAGCAGCTGACATCTACGTGGGATGTCTTTTACATATTTTAGGAGGTCAGGCACTTCCAATGCAATATTAATCTACAAATCCTTCCTTAGACATAGAAGCATTGATTACCATTTCCCTCAACGCATGATCAATGTTAGAGGACAGGCAGGTTAATGGGTAGGGTATGGGTCAGAAGATGATGTTCCATTCTTAGCTGAGTTTCCTTGGCCAAGTCACTAAACTCTCTGTCTCAGTTTGATTGACTTGTTTATTATTACCATCTGTTTACTACATGCCTATTTGGGTCTGGCCTTGTGCTACATACTCGAGATAAATTAGGGCACAAAATGGAATTAGAGCATGCCATCTATATGGGAGACAGATATTAAAAACAAAGAAGATCACATGTCGAAGCGGTGCTATTAACACAACAGTGCATCATGAACACACAATATTAGCAGCATCAGGTTCTACGAAGGGACGTATTTGGAGTGGCATTCTTATGAAGAAGTATTTGGAGTCCGTATTATAATGGGATTCAAGGCCAGTCACTGAGGACAAGAAAGCAGCACCCATACTAAATCCAGGGAAATGAGTTCTAGGCAGACAAAAGAGCATTCAAAGGGAATATTAGGTGTGAAGGGACTTAGCGTTCTGATGGAAGCTAAAAAAGGCAAACACACCAGCGTGTAAAACACAAGGAGAAAGGCAATGGGATGGAGTGATTGGATTTTATCCTGAGTTTAATTGAAAGCTTTACATCTGTAAAATGAAGGTGGTGGTATTTACTTCACCCCCTTTTTTTTTGCTACCTAAGGTATAATGTGATAGTGTCTAGGCATACACTATACATAAATGTCAAACAAAATAAGGTATTTCTTGCTACAAACATATTTTTGCAATACAAATAGTGACTATTCTATTCTTTCTTTTGTTCCAAGAATTGTTCACAGAGGACCAAGGGATGAGGATGGGTTTAACATCTCTCTGCTTCAAGAGAGCCAGAGTTTTTGGTAAACCTCATTCCGAATCATTTGCCTTTAAATAATAGATGCTAGACAATTTTATGACAGGCATATTAATTATTCATTTGGATAATTTAAATTGATTTCAAATTATACTCTATAATTTTCTATTAAATTTCAATAAGACAGCAAGGAATCCATTAAATTCCAAATCGTTATCATTCATTTTCATTAAGATGCATGGGCACCAAATACATTCCAGCTCCTGAAGTCAATGTTTCCCAGGATTCATTTGATACAACGACTGTGAGTATGAGCCAAGTCGTGTCTCCTGTCTTCCATAAATAGCAGTGGCTTTTGGATCAGAAGGCCAGCCTGGGCGTGTGGACATTGTTGCACTGGTATTGCATTAGACTTACTAGTTTCTAACACCCTTTGTTGAGGCAAAATCGAAATACAGCAAGCTTCACATACTTAAAAGTGTTCCGTTTGATGAGTTTTGACATAAGTATGTACCTGTTAGAAAATCATGAAAATCAAGATAGTGAACATATCCATCAGCCCCAAACTTTCCTAGTGGTTCTTTGGAATCCTTCCACCCTACCTTGTTTTGTTGCAAACCACTGACACGTGCATGCAAACCTGCAGGCCGCCAATGATCTGTTTGGCGTCACTACAGATGAGATTGCATGTTCTAATGTTTTCTACAAATGGCATCATAAAATGTAGTCCTTTTTCATCTGTCTTCTTTCATTCAGCATAATTATTTTGCTATCCCTCAATGTTCATGTGTGCCTTAGCAGTCCATTCTACGTCATTGCTGGGCATTATTTTATTGAACAGTTATATCGCAATTTGTTTATCCCTTCACCCCTTGAGGGATATTTCTATTGGCCCCAGCTTTTGGCTATTGCAAGTACAACTGCTATGAACATTCATGTACAAGTTTTTGTACAAATGTATGCTTTTCTCTTGCATAAAAACTGAGGAGAGGAATGTAGGTGAATGTCTCGCTCTTTTATTGCAGCAAAATATACATAGCATATAAAATGTATCATTTTAAGCATTTTTTAAGTGTATTAAGTGGTATCAAGCACATTCACACTGTTGTGCAAACATCACCACAGAGCTTTTTAATCTTTCCAAAGTGAAACTATGTAGACATTAAAAACAAAAAGAAAACAAAACAAAGAACTGTTTCCTCTCTTCTCACCCTCACCCCTAGCAACCACCATTTTACTGTCTGTCACTATGCATTTGACTACTCTAGGTACTTCATTAAGTGGAATCATGCAATATCTGTCGTATTATATCTGGCTTCTTTCATTTAGCAAAGTGCTTCAAGGTACATCTATGTTTTAGCCTGTGTCACGATTTCATTCTTTTTTTTAAGGCTGAATAACATTTCATGGTGTGGATAGACCACATTGTGTTTATCTGTCTATCAATCAATCTTTGGGTTGTTTCCATCTTTTTCACTATTGTGAATACTGCTGCTCTCAACATGGGTGTACAAAGATCTGTTTGAGTCCCTTCTTTCACTTCTTAGGGGTATATCCCCATAAGTGGAATTGCTGGATCAAGTGATATTTTTATATTTAACTTTTCTTTTTGTTGAGACACAGTCTCACTCTGTTGCCCGGGCTAGAGTGCTGTGGCATCAGCCTAACTCACAGCAACCTCCATCTCCTGGGCTCAAGAGATCCCCCTGCCTCAGCCTCCCGAGTAGCTGGGACTACAGGCATGCGCCACCATGCCTGGCTAATTTTTTCTATATAGTTTTAGTTGTCCAATTAATTTCTTTCTATTTATAGTAGAGACAGGGGTCTCGCTCTTGCTCAGGCTGGCTTCCAACTCCTGACCTTGAGCGATCCTCCCACCTCAGCCTCCCAGAGTGCTAGGATTACAGGGGTGAGTATATTTAACTTTTTTGAAGAACTTCCATACCGTTCTCCATAGCAGCTACGCCATTTGACATCCCAGCAGCAATGCACAAGGGTTCCGATTAACTGTCAGACTGTTCTCCAAAGTGGTTGCATTATTATACATTTCCATTAGATTCCACTATTTTTGTGTGTGTGTGTGTGTGTGTCAGTGTAAACGTTTTGTGTGGTCAGTCTTCTTGTTTTAGTGATTCTAATAGGTGTGTATGGTAGTATTTCGTGATTGTTTTAATTAGTATTTCCCTAGTATCTCATCACATTGAGCATTTTTTATGCATTTATTTGTGCAGTAAACTGACAAAATTATAGGGATCACGCTTTGTCTTCTCCATCCCCCAGGAATCTCTGTTCTTAGTTGTCTGATATGAAGTGTATTGAAAACCACCGTTTCATAAATGTGTGTATATATACGTGTATGTGTGTGTGTGTGTGTGTATATATATATATAGTGGTTTCAGGCAAGAGGATGAATTTGGTATCTGTTACTTCATCTTGTCTAGAAGGGGAAGTCTGGATTTGATATTTTGGGGCTAAGGTTATTATCATCTAAAAGTTGTAATACTAACATTACAGATTCCCTCATCCTGGCCTTTTAAATCTATTTATGAATCATTCAATAAACATATTGTCAAATCTCCATTGAACATCCATAAATAGCTCACTGCTTTTGTACTTTCAAAAATTTTTTTTAAATATGCAAAGCCAGGTGTTCACCTACAAGATGCTTACAAACTCATTGGGCAGAAAAAGCATAAATAACTATTACATGGCATTATGACCCAGGCACATATTTAGTAAGCTGACTTTGTAATTGGTTTCTTGCTGTGTGTGGGGTGTTTTTTTTTGTTGTTTTTTTTTGAGACAGAGTCTCACTCTGTTGCCCTGGCTAGAGTGCCGTGGCGTCAGCCTAACAAACAGCAACCTCAAACTCCTGGGCTCAAGCGATCCTTCTGCCTCAGCTTCCCGAGTAGCTGGGACTACAGGCATGCACCACCATGCCTGGCTCATTTTTTATATTTTTTAGTAGAGACGGGGTGTCATTCTTGCTCAGGCTGGTCTCAAACTCCTGAGCTCAAACCATCCTCCCACAGTGCTAGGCCTCCCAGAGTGCTAGGATTACAGGCATGAGCCACCACTCCCAGCCTTTTAATTGTTAATCACCTACATTTGGTCTGCCCTGTGCCAGGGACTGAAAAACAGGGGTGAAAAAGACAGACCAGTTTCCTGCTGTCCTGGAGCTTCCTCTCTAGTGGAAGGAAACAGGAATAGCAGGTATTCCACATATACACAGGATCATGTTAGAAAAGCAGAAGAAAATGAGATAGGATAATGGGGCAAAAAAAAAAAAAAAAATGGGACTTTATATGGGGTAGTCAAATAAGACCTAAATGATAGAAGGAAACAGCCATGTAAAGATCTGGAAGAAAAACAAATGTCTAAGAAAAAAAAACAAAAAACGACTAAGGAGTGAAAAACGTGGAGTGTTTCCCGGGAGAGGAGAAAGAGCGATGGCTGAAACACAGGAGCAACTGGGAGAGCCAGGTCAGGGGGGGGAGGCTATCACAGGAACATGCAATTTCTCTAAATTCAGTGCAATGTCTCTGGGTAGTTTTAACCAAAGGAGTGATTAAGAATCTCTAGTACAGCTTTTGCCTTTCTTGTTCTCCTTTTTCCAGCTTGCATGTGGAGAGTGAGCAGTAGTGAGGTGAAACTACTAAATCAAAGAAACACAGAAAAGGAATAAAGGCTAATTTGCAGGTGATCGCAGTGCCTTTAGAGAGACGGTAATGAAATAGCATAAATGAGTAAAGCTGGTTGGATGTGATCAAACGGAATGGCAGGATCGTTGGCAAGCCAGAGACTAATTGTCTATGCACAGGGCTGGCTGTCACTCAGGTCTGGTCAGCCGCTGCCACTTTGAACACAGGTGCCATGTTGCTACCGTGTTTCCCCGAAAATCAGACAGGGTCTTATATTTATTCTTCCTCAAGAAGACACCCTAGGGCTTATTTGCAGGGGATGTGTTATTTTTTTTTTTAAGTACAGTACAACCATACCGTACTGATTTTCGGGGTAGGGTTTCTATTGCGCACATGCTTAGACATCCTGCTAGGGCTTATTTTAGAGGTAGGGCTTATTTTCGGGGAGAAACAGTAGCTGTTGTCATCTCTCAGAGATCTAGACATCCAGGTTTCTGAGATAACCTAATTTACAAATACTGCAGGGGATGCCTTTAAGTGTCTGTGAGCTGGATTAATCCTGTTGGCCAGTGGGGTGCGGTCCCCGGTGGCAGCCAACAATACGAAAGAGGTTGAAGGCAGGATGTGGGTGTCTAGGCAAAGACAGACTGAACGCCGGGCGCTTGGATCTCTGCAAATTAAAGGCTTGACACAAGAAGATGACAGTCAGGCTTCAAGGAAGAGGCGTCATTTCTGCTGATCCTTGAAGGCTAGGTGCTCTACAGAGGCAGATCTTGTTGGGAGGGCGTGTTAGGGAGAGAAGATGGCAACTGAAGTTTTGAAAGCTCAAGAGATGTTGGGGGAAGACCGGTTGATTGGCAGCCCTAGGAACTTGGTAATGGAGCAGAAGGAAATCAATTGGAGAGGTGGACTGGAGTCAAACAGTAATTCGGGTAGCTTTGGAATCCAATCCAGGGTGACTGCACTGAAAGCCCATATTTTCTGTCGTGATACAGTCGGGGAGAAGTGGCCCACCAGTAGTGCTTTTATCATCAGCCATTACATGAGCTGAGTGAAGAGTAGGAGAGAACTTACTAGCGAGGAAAAAACTGAGTTGGCACCATCAGTGATTAATCTTACATGGGCGTGCGTTTTCATGAATGAGCATTCTTCCCCCCTTTCCTGAGTGCCAGCGAGATGTTTCTCTTTTATATCTGTGCCGTGATGATAAGCATTCCCGAGTGCTTTACGAAAGAGGCAAAATTTAAATCCCTTTTCAAAATCATAGCAGAGAAAACTCCCAGGGATGGAAAAGCCCTGAATTTTCACAACTACCAGTCGTGTTGTTCCAAGAGCATTTATAAAAGCAAGGGTAAGGGAAGGGCAGCTCAAAGAGTCCATTTATTTGGGGTCCAGTCATTCTCCATCCAGTGTGGACAGCAAAGCTATCCATAAGCTTCGGAACGGCATAGATAGATCTGCTGAGCGTTGAGTTGTTGCTACTGGCGTTAGTGGCCAGAGGGTGCTGGAAAACCCGCAGGTGGGAACGACAGTTAACAACCGTGGCTAAAGCCTCAGGTGCTACCCAATTTGTCTCAGACAGCAAGGCCGCATGAGTCACGGTCCCCAAATCACTGGGTTATGTCAGGTGCCACCATGCTCTATGACAGATACGACTCTCCCACAATCCACTCCTTCTGCCTCCTCCCCATGTTGCTTAGGATATCAGGCAGGTGATTGGTCCAGAGAAGCTGCAACTGAGTCACTGTCAGGGGTATTGGGATGACAAATAGTCACAGGGAGTCACCTCGTTGCATCCTTTTATATATTAGCCACGTAAGGCTTTGCAAGGTACGTGTCATGAGATACAGGCTATGAATACATGGACTCACGACTTCCCATGGCGAAGATTCCTACTACCTGTCACCGGTGGTGGGTCCCCGTGCAAGCTGAGATTTGCCTTTTGAATAAAGACACTGCAAGTGTCTTTCAACAGTGCTCCCTTGCTAATCCCCTCTAACAAGGTGTTTGGGTGATGAGCCTTCAGAAAAATCGAAAGAGGCCAATGTTAGAAGGAAATGTAGGCAGAGCCAAACACACAGGTGTTCGAAGGCCATCGACAGAAGATACCAGAAAAGATGCAAGAGAAAGAGAAAGAGAAAGGGAGGATACCCATAGTTCTGTTCTTTTTTTTTTTTTTTTTTTTTTGAGACAGAGTCTCGCTTTGTTGCCCGGACTAGAGTGAGTGCCGTGGCATCAGCCTAGCTCACAGCAACCTCAAACTCCTGGGCTCCAGCGATCCTCCTGCCTCAGCCTCCCGAGTAGCTGGGACTACAGGCATGTGCCACCATGCCCGGCTAATTTTTTCTATATATTGTTAGCTGTCCAATTAATTTCTTTCTATTTGTAGTAGAGACGGGGTCTTGCTCTTTGCTCAGGCTGGTCTCGAACTCCTGACCTTGAGTGATCCTCCCGCCTCTGCCTCCCAGAGTGCTAGGATGACAGGTGTGAGCCATGCTGCCCAGCCACACTGGATTGTTATTCTGTGAGCAAATCCTGCATTGTCACCCTGGGAGTCCTGAGGCATGCTGCGGTCTTTGTCTAGAAGGCTCTCACCACCCACTTCCCTAATAGCTACAGGTCTATGCCCAGGAATCTCCCATTTGTTCTCGAAGGCCCAGTGCAAACACCACCTCCTTCTCTGTCTACCATTTTTCATCTTGGGAAAAATTAACATTTTTGTTTTCCCTATGTCTAATGGTGCTGATGTCTGCAGGAACGAGATCAGTTGGCTTTGCTTTGGAAATGCAGGGATTGGGTTTGGTTTGATGGGGCTTGGCTTGGTTTCCTTTCCTCAGCTGCACGCACAGCAGGATGGCATGGACCGCCCCTCCCTCCCTCCCTCCCTCCCTCCCAGGGAAGGTTCAAACAGTAAGCCTTCCCTGACCTAGATAAGAGGAAACTAGTTTTTCCATCACTAAAGATTCAGGCCGCTGTGAGTGAAATAGGTCTGCTGTAAATAAAATGAAAAGAGGATTGGAGGCAAGACCACCCAGAAAGAACCAGTAGCCAGGGAGGTAAGATTTCTCTGGAATTGAAAAGAGAAGGAAGCAGGGAAGTTTCCGGAGACACTGGGACAAGTTGTGCTGCAAGGGAAGGAGCTTGCAACCCTGGTTTGCACCTGCCTTGCTGGGAGGTCTTGGAGCCTACCTGGAGGCAGAGAACAGGCTGGGCCTCTTGTCACTTTCATTAGCATGTCCCTCATCATCTCCCTTCAGCAGTGACACTACCCAGGCCACCATAGTTTGTCTGGTTCCCTTCTGATTCCCCCATGTAAATAATCTGTTGCGAGTTATTTTGTTCTCCCTCCTGAAAAGCGATGTTGAAATCTTAACCTCTAGGACAGGAGTCCTCAAACTATGGCCTTCAGGCCACCTAGCACATTTATCCTGCCCTCCTGGTGTTTTTGCCGCCGCTGCCTGTCCTGATTAGCAGCCGACTCTTCCCAGGCCCACAGTGCGCACTCTCCAACTGTCTGAGGGACAGTGAGCTGGCCCCCTGTTTAAAACGTTTGAGGAGCCCTGCTCTAGGACATGTGACTATGACCTTATTTGGAAACAGGGTCTCACCGTAGGTGACCAGGTTAAGACGAGGTCATTAGCAGGGACCCTAACCCAGCATGACTCGTCCCTCTAAGAAGACGGAAATCTGGAGAGAGACACGGGGTGGACGGCACCTCGTGATGACAGAGGGGGGACGGAAGTGACCCACAGCTTCAGCCAAGGACGGCCAGAGCTCTCCAGCTGTCACCAGACCCCGACTCTCCCTGGAAAAGGACCAGCACCATTTGCTCCTTGAGTCTGGACATCTGTCCTCGCGCACGGACGGGAAAGGGATAGGCTTCCGTTGTCGCAAGCCACCCAGTTTCACGGTGCTTTGTCACAGCAGCCCCGGGGTGCGGGACTAAACCACAATCCCTCAGAAGGAAACGCACACGCCAAGAAAAGGAGAGGGGCCCCAAGACACCCCTTGGGTAGGGCTGGGGCACAGAGAAGGATTCCTCCAGTCCTTGGGCACACGCTGCCGGGTGCTTTGGAAAACTGAAAGGGGCCTCAGGACCAAGGTCTCCCTCTGACCTTCCCCGTCTTCCTGCCTCTCTCTGATCTTCTGCCCGAAGCACCAGGGACGGGAGGGGTGGGTGGGACTCTCTCCGGACCCTCCTGATCTGATCACGAACAGGCTTCTTCGCAAAAGAAATGCAGCTGTCTCCAGACCTCAGTCCCCAGGGTCTCACGCAACGACCGGAAGATGGGCCTCCGGAGAAGGCCGACACTGGGATTAGTCGGCACAGCCCGGGCAGACTCCTTCATCTATCCTCGTTGGGAAGGCAGCTCCAAGAAGACGACCTGGGAGACTTCGCCCGCGGAACGAGACGACCTTCGCTCATGTGCAGCTCGACTTCCGCCTCCCCGCCATGCTGGTTCAGTCTCCCTAAGGGTTTACTGCCCTCTGACCCGGAAGGGATTGCCTCCATTTCCGCCATCCCTCTCTTCCTCTATGCAAAAGCTCTCTAAGCACTGGCTTATTGGATGATCACTCTGTGATTTCCCACACACACGCACATTAATAAATTTATATGCCTTTTCGCCTATTGATCTGCCTTTTGTCAGTTCCTTTTCCAGGGGAACCTCAGAGGGCTAAGGGGAAGTTTCCCTTTGTCCCTTTGAACCAGGGACAGGGAAGAAGTCCCCCGTTTCTGCTGCTGTGGGCTGCACGATGACCCTCACGGGCTCCAGGCATGTTTGCTTTCGCAGGCCTCTGCTCCCATAAGGAATATTAAGAACTGTATTTTAAGCCGGGCAGGGTGGCTCACACCTGTCATCCTAACACTCTGGGAGGCCGAGGCGGGAGGATCATTGGAGGTTAGGAGTTCAAGACCAGCCTGAGCAAGAGCAAGACCCGTCTCTACTAAAAATAGAAAGAAATTAATTGGCCAACTAAAAATATAGAGAAAAAATTAGCAAGGCATGGTGGCGCATGCCTGTAGTCCTAGCTACTCGGGAGGCTGAGGCAGGAGGATTGCTTGAGCCCAGGAGTTTGAGGTTGCTGTGAGCTAGGCTGACGCCACAGCACTCTAGCCCAGGCAACAGAGTGAGACTCTGTCTCAAAAAAAAAAAAAAAGAACTGCATTTTACAACCACCCTTACAATTCACTTACAGCTATGTAGATATAAAGATGAACACATCAATGTTATATATTCAAACATGTTCTTCCATCGAAAAGATCAGGGTTGTTTCCCCCCCCTCCAATTTTAAAAGAAATTAAAGCATTTTCTTGGGCTCCTAGAAGTATTATGGACTGAATGCAGGTGGCCTCCTGAGCCCAGTGAGTCAGTCCATCCTGGGCGCTACAGAAGTAGAGAGGTTGAAGCTCTCTTAGCTGGGACCAGTGGTCAATGAAATATCCAGACAGTGCATATTTTTTTTATGTCTTTCTTATTGTTTTCTTTTATATCACATTATATTTCATTGACTGTATGGTTCATAGTGTATGTAATTTATTTCTATGTGAAAAAGCCCCTTAGTGTGGTAATGCAGTATGTAACACCATCACACCAAGTGCTAAGCAGCACTAAGTGCCTTGGAAACACTGTATGATATTGCCTATATTTTATCGTATCATGAATTGCCTAGGACCTAAGCAGACTCTTGCACAGAGTAGACATTCAAAAACTATTAGATGAATAAGCAAATAAATAATGCATGCCTATATTAAAACTCCCAATTTACATACAAGATCATTAATAATTGATCCATATATAGTAATCGCTAACCACGTTAAAAAGCAAAAAAGAGGCAGGGTGTGGTGGCTCATGCCTGTAACCCTAGCACTCTGGGAGGCCGAGGTGGGCAGATCGCTCAAGGTCAGGGGTTCTAAACCAGCCTGAGCAAAAGCGAGACCCCATCTCTACTAAAAATAGGAAGAAATTCATTGGCCAACTAAAAACATATATAGAAAAAATTAGCCAGGCATAGTGGCGCATGCCTGTAGTCCCAGCCACTCGGGAGGTTGAGGCGGGAGGATCGCTTAAGCCCAGGAGTTGGAGGTTGCTTGGAGCTAGGCTGACACCACGGCACTGTAGCCTGGGCAATAGAGTGAGAAGTCTATCTCAAAAAAAAAAAAAAAAAGCAAAAAAGATTTTAAAAAACTGTACAATGAAAACATACTTTGTCTTAACATCTTTTAAGCCAAGGTTTGCTCTAAGATTTTCTAGAAGAGGTTCACCTCTTGAGTTCGTTCATCAGAAATATTCCTCCCCCAAGGGAGTCAGTCCTGTACAGAGCTGAGACGGGAGAATTATGCACCACAGCTTCCAGCTGTTCAGCGTCTCAGTCTTCTAGCAATGACCATGCCAGTGACCTTTTATAAGTAAGGAAGGCACTTCCATCACTCAGCGTCTAGTATAACTGAAAGTTCATTCTCTTAACCTTCTCCACGATGTCCTAAGTGGACAATCATGAGCAAGTTACACCTATGCCCACTCTGGGGTGCTGGCGTGGGAGGGAGATCAGTTCAAATCCATAGTTCTGCTCCATTAAGAAGGAAGTGCTCTAGTGCCTGTTAGAAGAGCATATTCTTGTATCCGGCATGAGTGCATCTATATACCTTGCCTAATTGCCACTGAAAACATGCAAGGGAAACAGAGGATTGGCCAATTTAAGGGCCATTCATCTACTTGGGTAGAGAGAGAAAATACATATAATAGCTTGAAAATAATAACCAAAGTACCAGAAAATCATTAAAACATAATGTGTCCAGAATTACATAATCTAGCAGAGTTTATTAAGGTGATCTGATCTAACTACTTTGCATGTATCATCTAAAAAACAGATCTGGTTTCTTCTTTGCTGAGAGACCCTATTCACAACCATAGCTAGGGATGTCCTCTTCTTGGCTCTCAGAAACTATTTTACATTATGTAACGTGACTGTCATCAAGCTGAACTATATCCTGTGTTCTATCCAACAGCATTCTTAGACAAAAGACTTAGACTGAGCATTCTTAGACAAAAACTTATCGTAAATTACCCAGTATCTAAGCAGAGTCTTACACATAGAAGGCACTCTAAAAAGATTGAATAAATAAACAAATGTGGCCGGGCGCGGTGGCTCACGCCTGTAATCCTAGCTCTTGGGAGGCCGAGGCGGGCGGATTGCTCAAGGTCAGGAGTTCAAAACCAGCCTGAGCAAGAGCGAGACCCCGTCTCTACTATAAATAGAAAGAAATTAATTGGCCAACTGATATATATATAAAAAAAATTAGCCGGGCATGGTGGCTCATGCCTGTAGTCCCAGCTACTCGGGAGGCTGATGCAGAAGGATCGCTCGAGCCCAGGAGTTTGAGGTTGCTGTGAGCTAGGCTGACGCCACAGCACTCACTCTAGCCTGGGCAACAAAGTGAGACTCTGTCTCAAAAAAATAAAAAATAAATAAAAAAAAAATAAACAAATGTATCAATGAAGCATAAATCAATTAAACTTGTAAATTTACACACAAGATCACCAGGATGATGTCTGTAGTGTTGAGTGTTGTATTCAACCTATAAAAGAATGCCTTCTACAATAGATTTCACAACTGTATTCCTTTGAATTGTGGTTCTCAAACTTTATTAGCTATACTAATTGTGTAGGTGCCTTGTATGAAATTCAGAGTCTTGGACTCTCAGAAATGATGTCAGTAGATATAGGTTGGGCTCCAGGAATCTGCATTTGAACTATGACGTTCGATGTCCGGTAAACAATTTGAGAAGCAATGCTCTAAATCGTAGGTAGTAGGTTCTCCTTTGGTGTATTTATTGAACATCCATGTTCTCAATATAGAAATATACAGTGAAACAATCATCATATGTTAGAGGTGGGCTTGGATTTTTGCATTCCGATGCTACCAGTGCATGGAGCATACATCTAGTAGCAAAGATATGCTGCATCTCTTTTCAAATTGTGATGCAGGATACACAAGTCTTATAAGATATACCTCACCAAAAGTGTTCTTTCGACAGATAAGCATTTTCAGTGCTGCATGTTCACATTTCTACCGGATAGCACACTGTCTTCAGCGTTGTGGAATGTCCCACATTCTTCTAATAAATCACTCCTCCTTTTTACGTAACTCATGTGGGGTTAGGTGCTTGGAACCGAAAAATCTAACCGGTGAATCTACTAGGACAGTAGATGAGAGGTGTTTGTAGAACTTTTCATTTTATCTCCACTATGCTTCTTCAATGAACATGAATGGGGGAAAAATCAAGACGCACAAAGATGAATCATAACAAAGAGTAATTCTCTAGGTCTGCGGTTCTCAACTCGGGTTGCAAATTAGACCTATATGAGCAGCTTTTTAAAACATTCCAATAATAGGGCTTCACCGCATGCTAAGAAATTAGCATCTTTGGAGGATCAGTATTTTGTAGGAACTTCCCAGGTAATTATAATGAACAGCAAGTGGAGAATTGCGAGCACATCTTATCAACATCAGATTAGGGAAAAGATGACCGTTAATGAAAAACCCTGAGGGTACCATTACTCTTCACTTAGCTGCTTCGGAGTATCTAAGCTATACGATTTTCCTCAATTTCTGCACAATTCCGTTCAACGTGGATTAGCGAAATTGATTTGCTTATCCAGTTCATAATTGACTGATATCCCATGGGCTTTAAACAATGAACTTTGTTTTCCTCTGGGTATGGAGAAGGACTTTTCCCAAACCTCTGTTCTTTGTGGCCCAGCTTAGTTATTTTTTAGTATGATTATTAAAAGTGCAAAATGCAAAACCGTTCCCTCTTTATAACGTCCAACTGGTTCTTACTCTTGTTGAAAATTGTCAGGACAAGGAAGGTGTGAAAACACCAGCAATCTCACTATATTAAGAAGCCCAAAGTTCCATTTTCTTTTATGTACACGGCTTTCCCACGGTTATTAAATATAGAGAATTTAGAATTACTTCATGACTCAAGGTTCCACAGAGAGCACTGTTCTCAGAGCAGTGCGTCTCGAGTATTAAAGTGCAAAGGAATCGGCCAGGGCTCACGCTAACTTGCAGATTCTGACTCAGCAGGTAGGAAACGTGGCCTGAGATTTTGCTTTTCCAACAGTCTCCCAGGTGAGGTTGATGCTACTGGCCCCGAACAGCAAGTTTAGAAAGATGGATTCGAACCTGGGGTATAAAATGAAATTACAACAGCCGCAGTCTGGATTCTGTCTCCACCAGTGGGTGACCTTGAGCAAGTTACCATGTTTCCCCAAAAGTAAGACCTACCCACAAAATAAGCCCTAGCAGGATGTCTGAGCACGTGCGCAACAGAAGCCCCACCCCGAAAATCAGCCCTAGTGACGGGCGTGGCTGCGCAGCGTCTGCACAACCCGTGCGTGTCGTCGCGGAGCGGGAAAGAACACGAGCAGCCCTTCCCATCCCCCCGTGACAGCTCTAGTGCTCCACAGGAGAGATCGGGGCCGATGGTGCTAAAGGAAACAGAGTTGCAAGACATTCAGGATGGGATTCGGGGTTTGGAGAGTGAGGATGATGTTCCAGAAGACGACGACTTCACTCTATTTGAATAAATGGAGATTGTTGTACAGTGCTTAAAAAATATAACACATCCCCTGAAAATAAGCCCTAGGGTGTCTTCTTGAGGAAAAATAAATATAAGTCCCTGTCTTATTTCTAGGGAAACACGGTAATGGGGCAGAAGCGACGGCCATGACTGCTGAGACTGAGTCACAAGAGGCGCTGCGGCCTCCTTCCTGTTCTTTCTTAGATCAGTCGCTCTGGGGAAACCAGCTCCCAAGGTACTAGGACATTCAACCTCACGCCACCCTATGGGGAAGTCCACGTGTCAAGGAGCTGAGCCCTAGCAGGCATCTTTCTTTTCTTTCTTTTTTTTTTTTAAATAGAGATGGGTCTTGCTGTATTGCCCAGGCTGGCCTCAAACTTCTAGGCTCAAGATATCCTCCTGCCTCTGCCTCAGACTACCCACGCAGCCGCTGGGATGACAGGCGTGCACTACCACTCTCAGCTCTGCAGACACCTCAACTGCCACTTGGGGGACCCTGAGCCAGAACCCCCCTGGGTAAGTTTCTCCTGAATTCTTTACCCACAGAAACAGAATCAATGTTCACTGTTTTAAGGAGCTAATTTTCCTGTTCATCTGTTACGATACAGCAAGAGAAGACTGATACATTCCTTATCTGTGTACCTTCAAAGACTGAAAGACAGTTCCCGGCGTAGCATATATTACCCATTTCTTTATTGTATTCCTCATTCTCTCTCACATCCATTCATCCATCACCGAATCCCTATTGAGAAGCGACACTATCTCAGGTGTTCTTTCTAGATCTTGGGGATACAACGGTCGAATACGGCACAGGCTCTCTTCTTAAGAAGTTTACAGTCAAGGCAAGGAGACAGAGAAGTTTTCAATAAATAATGCATAAATGACTTGAGGCAGAATACAGTAAATAAAGTGAAATCTCAGCTATTATTAAGTGTTTTAAAAATAGGCTCCTTTTGCCGATTAAGTCCCACTGAGCCAAACTGTGTCTACTCTTTCCCTGGGTTCAGTGCGAACCAGAAAATCTAGGGTAGAGTCATAAGCTTGCCATGATGCTGTCCAGAGATTTTTGTTTTGAATTCCTTAGTCAATGAATAGATTTAGGCAATTATCATGGATGGATGTCACACATTACTAAAAGAACAGGCATCTAGACCTTCTATGCATTCAAATGGAAGCACACAAAATCACAGACGGCTGTGCATATCTTCTTGCAAAAAAAAAATATATATATATATATATATCAGAATTGATTGAGTCTTTTTATCTAATTGTCAATATACTAGAGCTCTCGTAGGGAAATGGAGATCCAAAGAAACAGAAGAGTTGCTGTTTCTGAGTGTTTTTCTTAATAGTAGGTTGAATGAAGAAAGAATAAATCGTCCCTAGAGAAATATGACAGGGCAAAAAGGGCACGATCTAATGATAGTAAACAGGTGGAAACTCAACAAGGCCCATTTTGTTCAGATTCTGGTCGGAGTCCTGCGTCTTCAGAGATAAGATGTCCCTTTCCTCTGGGCACAGGGGAGGCACCTGTCCCTTAATACAGGTGGAATGGCCTGTCTCAGGGACGGTCGGAACATCCTTCCCAGGTTTTATGACCTTCTTCCGGGGAGAAGGGAAGGCGAAGGTCAAAAACACTCCCTGGCTTCCATCTTTCTCTCAATGTCCTTCAGCTTAAGATACTCACTCTGCCAATGTGGCCTATTTTGGGGTAGCATTTCCTGAACCCCATCATAGGTATTTGGGAAGTCATTAAATACTATTTTCTGCTTTTATATGCGTTTGAAATTCTAATGAACTATTTTTCTTTTTTAAAATTATTATTTCAATGTTTTTAATTTTTTTTGAGACTTGCTTTATGAACTGCCATACAGTCTATACTGAAGATTGTTTATTTTTTTAAATTTTTTTCAGCATATTGTGAGGGTACAAATGTTAAGGTTACCTATATTGCCCTTGCTCCCCTCCCCCCTCAAGTAAGAGCTTCAAGCGTGTCCATCCCCCAAATGTTGCACATCTCACTCACTGTGTTTGTATATACCTGTCCCCTCCTGCCCCCTCCCACCTGCCTGACACCTGATAAATGTTATTCCTATATGTCCACTTAGGAGTTGATCAGTTAATGCCAATTTGCTGGTGAGTACATGTGGTGCTTATTTTTCCATTTTAGGGATACTTCACTTAGCAGAATGGGTTCCAGCTCTAGCCAGGAATATATAAGAGGAGTTATATCACCGTTGTTTCTGATAGCTGAATAGTACACCATGGTATACATATACAACGTTTTATTAATCCACTCATGTATTGATGGGCACTTGAGTTGTTTCCACATCTTTGCAATTGTGAATTTTGCTGCTATAAACATTCTTTTTCAAATGAAGAGATTTTACATCATCGAAAGGGTATCTCTAGGTTTTCAAATCCTCTTTTCAAATGCAAGCATCAGGCCAACTAAAATATATATAGAAAAAATGAGCCGGGCATGGTGGCGTATGGCTGTAGTCCCAGCTACTCGGGAGGCTGAGGCAGGAGGATTGCTTGGGCCCAGGAGTTGGAGGTTGCTGTGAGCTAGGCTGAAGACATGGCATTCTAGCCTGGGCAACAGAGTAAGACTCTGCCTCAAAAAAAAGAAAAAAAAAAAAAAAAGCAAGCATCAGGCAGCAAGGAAATGGAGCTGAGGGTGAGCCTGTCTCCTTCAGCTAGACCATGCCATGCCGTCTCAAGTACCCTGGTCGATTCAAGCACATTATTTTCCTGGAAGCTCAATGCATTTGATCTCTAGAGAAACAAGACTTTTCTGGAACTAGGAACCCAGAGTCCACTCCGGTACTCTAGTGGCAGGGAAAGAAAGTGCAGCCAAGAAGCAGAGCTCAGAGGCAGGGTTAATCTGATTCAGCAGTTTAACCTCTTTCTGAGGTTAATTCAAAAGCTTATTTTATTTTAGAAGAATGCTCTCTCTTCTAGGAACCTTCATTTGCAAGACAAAGGGCAGAATAAAAATGAGCCACGTACACCCAAATGGCTGATCTGCTGTTTCCTAAAGCTTTTGTGGAAGCTTAAATATAAAATGATACCTTTCCTACTGTTTCTATTACAAATTCACTTAACATTTTAAAATCTCTTTTTAATCCTTCAAGACTGAAGAAAAGAGATTCCCATTATCATACCCATGGCCCTCAGTTCAGGTAAGGCTGCCTTTTTCTGTTACTAGGTTTGCTTTCCATTGTTAGTCAATTACAGGAATAAGTTCTTGGTGTTATTAAATGGATTCCATTTTAGATAAAACAGATTGTGTACTGCTGAAACCACTGGCATTGAGTGATAGCTATTTAAATGAAAAACAGGAGATAATTACTCTGGCTCTGTTCTCTGCATTCAACTGGGTAAAAAAAAAAAATCATTCAAAGAATAAAAATGGCCAAAAACGTACCTCATGGTAGTCAAATACCACCAAAAACAAAATACTCACTTAAAATTAAGGCATTGGGTAGAATATGATGAGCATATGAACTTAAAAAATGCTTTGAAAAAGAAAACTTGGCATTAGGAAGGTCAGGAAAGAGATTCACCCACTTCACTAATGATAATAAATGTATTCTCTTATATTTATGGAGAACTTTTTAAAATATGGCTTCAATTGTGTTCACATTAATATTATTAATTATTGTTACTATTGGCAACACTAATATATGTTCCAGGGTCCATTCTAGGTGTATATATGGACGAGTTCACTTCACTTACATGACATTTCTACAAATTAGTTGCAATTTTTACCCCAACCCTTAATCTCCCCACATTTCTGTCAGGTTGACAGAACCAAAGGCTCTGATAGTCAAAACCTTCCTGAGTTTCAGAATTAGCCAGGAGGGGACCCAGGACACCTGGGATTTAAGGACTCTGGGAGACCCTTCTTCTCTTCCTGACTCTGCTTCTGTAATTCCTTTCTTCACTAGCCAATGTCACAAGGGAAAAAAAAAAAAGAAAAAGAACGTTTGTTTGTGTGTCTTCCCATTTTCTGGCAATTCCATGGTTTCAAGACATTCATGATATTGCCAAGAAAGTTCCCTCAAGAGGGGACCGAGCCTTGGAAGAGGGTGCCTACCCTCCTGTTCTCCACCCACCTGCAGGTGACAATGATTCTCTGCTTGACAAACGCTAAGCAGGCTCCTCTGAACCCTCTTCTCAACCAGGCTCTGACTACTGGGTTTCTGTGTTTGTTTCTAAATTCCTCACTCTGAGCAAGAATCCTGCTAAGTCATTTTAGCCGGTGTCTCCCATCCTCACTGTCTGATCACCCTGGATATCCGACCTTGTTCCTCCTCCGCCTCCTCCCACAATTCCCCAGGTAATGTCTCAAAACCTTGGGTCTACCTTCACCAAGAAACCTGCTAGGTCCCTTTAGCCAGAATCTCCCCTTATTGGTATTGTTTCCTTTTGCTAATTCTCCATCCAGTGACCCACACTCTGTTCCTCGGCTGTAAACTCCCACTTCTCCTTGTTGTATTATTTGCAGTCAAGCCTAATCTCTTTCCATTACTGCAAACCCCTATTCCACGGCCCCCTACACCTATCACGATGGTCCTTAACCCTTCGCATTCGCTTGCTTTTTTCTCGATCCCTTTATTCTACTTGGGATCTAATTTTTTAAATACCCAGGATTTTACAAAGCGCGGCAGTAGAATAAAAAACTAGAGTTTCTTTTCATGCAAACTTATTTATTTGGATTTTTTATACTTCAAATTATTGATACATTCAAAGAGTAATTTTAATCTCTATAATTTTTGCTCACCGTGTCAAATCACACTCAACATCCGAGTGCAAAGGGTTAACAAAGCCTGCCCTATTGTTCTTTAACAAATATCACCATATATAACAAATATCACTACATAACAAATATATATTCAGTGATATTTATATATAATATATAGTTATAAATTTTTAATTCTTAATAAATATAAAAATTATTATTTTTATTATTAAAAATAAAAAATTTAATATTAAATATATTTTTATATAAATATATATCATATATATTTATATATATGTATATATATTTTTATATATATTTATATATAAAAATATATATACGTATATATATAAATATATATATTTTAGCACAGGTCTGGGTTTGCAGATGTAGCGGTAAATCTAATTGCTGTGAACGTCTTGTCAAGGCCAAGGGTTGCCTTTGATAAAGACTAACGTTGCTAGATATGAGTCTTCTTGGGTCTTAACATTTCGGAGTCTAATCTGAGAATCTGTGAACACGACTCAACCTGTTGCATTCGACTTCAGAGATTTCTCAGATTCCCAAAGCCCATGCAGCGTTCACTTAGAGGGTCATGGACTCTCCGTTAAGGACATTCTTCTCTGGTGACTACCCAGTAGAAAGTGTCCAAAAAGTGAGCCCATTTCTAACAACCAAAGGCAGGCAGCGCGCAGGATCGAACACGTAAAGTGGGATGAGGACCTGGGCTCTGTGACTTCTCAGCTTTGTGATCTCGGGCAAGTTCTATAAACATCATTTTCCTCATTTTTAAAGAGAATGTGTTTATAATAGTTCTTGCACCGTAGATGTTGGGGGAGTTAATTCTATTCACTAGTTCAATGTTTAGCACCCGGGAAATGCTCAATGCATGTTATCAAAGTGGCACAGAAAGGGTGACACAGATAGTATCATCATTGTGACATGAACAAGCCTTACCAAAATCAAGGAAAGGACGGGGAGAAGTTTGGGCACCAGTTGTTTTCTTTCCGAGGACAGAACGGGAAGAAACTGGCTTAACCCTTTGCACTCGGATGTCGAGTGTGGATAATGTCGAGTGGATAATGAGAAAAAAGCAAGTGAGTGCAAAGGGTTAAATGAAGGAATCCATTTGCCTTGGGAAACACGAAGGCCTCCATGACAACAAGAATGAACAATTCTGAAATTATTTCTTTAAAGAAGTCATAAGCTCACAATCACAAAGACTCACAGTTTGGGAGAAGGTGTGTTTACATTCGTTGTTGCATCCAGTCCTCAGGTAAGTTATGTGAGATAGCCGTTACTATCACCTGCAGTTATCAGATAAGGAAACTGAGTCTGAAAGAAGTCGGCTGTTTCAGCTGCTATTAGTGCAATTGATGGGGGCGCGGAGAGAATCTGAGCCCTTGTCATCTTTCGCTAAGCTCATTTCAAGGAAGAAAGAGAGAGGCCAAGGAAGAAGCAAAAGATGAAGGGAAGAGATTAGCAGGTCCACCCACTCAAGCCCTGAAGGCCACTTCTAGCCCTAAAGTGCGGTAATAACAACTGAGTCCTTTATTCAAAATTGTAGACATAAACTTGGATTTGAGAGGGACACAAACTCATCATCAAGTGATGATTGCTTCTTTCTTTGCAAACCCATTTTTCTCTAAGAAGACGGCATTTTAATTCTGTTTCCTTTTGTTCGTTAGAGGAGACGTGAATTTCCAACAATTGAATATTTCCTTCAGCAACTTTCTGCTGGGTGAAGAGAGTTTTCTTAATTAAATGTAAACACATTTGGCGAATCAGCGCCATGAGTGTCTAAGGGCCTCCCAGGATGATGTGAGTTGCCATCAGAGTTTTCTAGCAGTTGTGAGTGTTTGCTTTGAATGCCAGATGATTTCCTTAAGGACCAGGCCCTAAACGAAGCAGGAGCTCGAATCAACAGCTATCTAAGTAGGCCATTCTTGACAAAGGCAATAGAGAATCACAAAGACAACTTCCACTGAGCAATGAAAATGCTGCATGAAAGTTCCAGAGACAATTACCGTGTTTCCCCAAAAATAAGCCCTACCCATAAAGCAAGCCCTAGCAGGATGTCTAAGCACGTGCGCAATAGAAGCCCCACCCCGAAAATCAGCCCTAGTGCCGGGCGTGGCTGCGCAGCGTCTGCACAACCCGTGCGTGTCGTGGCGGAGCGGGAAAGAACACGAGCAGCCCTTCTCCTCCGCCCCGTGACAGCTCTAGTGCTCCACAGGAGAGATCGGGGCCGATGGTTCTAAAAGAAATAGAGTCGCAAGAAATTCAGAGTGGAATTCGGGGTTTGGAGAGTGAGGATGATGTTCCAGAAGAAGACGACTTCACTCTATTTGAATCAATGCAGATGGTTGTACCGGACTTTAAAAAAATAACAGACCCCTGAAAATAAGCCCGAGGGTGTCTTCTCCAGGAGAAATAAATATAAGATCCTGTCTTATTTTCGGAGAATCACGGTAGCTCTGTGACTCCTAGGTCACACCGGTACCTTGCCATAACTAAATCATTCATTCATTGTAAATGATCCAGTTAAAAAGGCTAAAGGGCAGCTATAGACGAGTATACTTATCTTAAAAAAACTGCATCCTCATTGTTGTACATACGCATCTTCCAAACAAACACTATAGCAAGCCTGTACTGTTAATGGAAAAGAAGCCAAACTCTGTAAAATAATTTTAAAGAGATTTACTCTGAGCCAAATTTGAGGACCATGACCCGGAGCCACGCCCAAGAGGCCTTGAGCAAGTGGGCTCACTGGGCTGGGTTACAGTTTGGTTTTTATACATTTGAGGTAGGCAGGGGTTACAGGTAAAGTCGTAAGTCAATAGGTGGAAGGCATACATTGGTTTGGCCCCAAAAGGTGGGCCATCTCGAAGCAGGAGGCTTACAAGTTACAGGTGGGTTTAAAGATTCTTTGATTTGTCATTGGTTAAAGACATGAAGCTTTGTCTAAAGACTTGGAATGTTTTTAAGACAAGGAAGTCTGTTAATCACAAACAAGACACTGGACACCTATTTCGTGTGTAAATTGAGGACCTGCAGGTGTGTCTTGCATAGCCTTTCGGCCTGTTAATGGGTTACAAGGGATGTCTCCAAGAAGGGAGAGGAGCATGATGAGGCGTGTCTGACCTCCCTCCTCCTGGAAGGCAATTTAGTCTTAGGATACCCCCTTGGCCAAGAGGGGGTCCATTTAGTCAGCCTGTGGGTGGAGGGGAGCCTTAAAGATCTTATTTTAGTTCGAGTACCAACTTTTGCTCTTTTTCCATGTTAGATGTTAGGACATTTGGCTAAGCAAAGATTATGGTCTGCAATAATTCAATGTGAGACAGAACGAGAGGGGGTGTTTTGAACATTCCTGTGTCCCTTGTCCTGCAGGGAGAGTTGGGCCACGGAGCCAATGTCCTCAGTGCTGTCAGTCAGCCAGTAGGTGAATTACCTGTTTCCCAGCACCGCGACCTCTGTGTGCGCTTCGGAGTCCGGATTAGATCTGAAGCTACAGCTAACTCCTTTATGTTACAGGCTTAGCATTTTCTTCCTTAAGAAACGAACAACCTATGGGTGAACTTGCACATTTTTGCGGGGCATCCGATTATTTAAGACTCTTTCCTAAACGATAATAAGAGGAAAATGCGAGCCAGATTTTCCAGGGCAGAGCAAACTCAGACAGGAATTGAGTTTGTGAGTAACTTAGTGAGTAACTTAGAACATTCCCCATTAGTTTATGGGACAACTTCTAGGCATAGGAGTGGGAAATTAAGAAAGAAAAAGGAACTTGAGATAAATCGTGTTCAGAGACCTTGGACTATTCCAAATATTAAGAGAGATTTGGTAACAGGCTTCCCCAAATCTCTGTGCGTCAGCAAGATGACAGACACTGTGTCTCTATTTTTGGAGCATATTAAAGAATATCTGCCGGAAAAAGATTTACAAGGAAGATGTTTAAGACCAAAAACAATGTCGATAACTAACGCTTGTAGTGATGCTTCCACTGTTTTACATAAACTGTTCCATTTAATCTTTCTGACCACTCTACAGACAAAGGCATGACCATCACCTACATTTGATTGACAAGGAAACAGATGCTCAAAAGGCCAAGGGCACTTGCTGAGGGACACACAGCTGCCGTCCAATGGCAGAATAAGGTCACCTGCCTCAGTGCTGACCTTTCTTGGCATTAGCTACACTGTCACTAATCGTCTGAGCAACCTAGTTGAAGCTGGAGAACCAAGCAGAAATACCTTGGACCACTCTACTCAAGTCTGTCCAGAAATAATAGCCAAATTACCTCTATTAACTGGTCTATCAAGGTTTGTTGTTTTCCTTAATAAACACTCCCTCTCATATTCCTTGAGCTATTATGTATTGTTCGAACTTATTTGCCTATGTCTTATTTATCATTATCTGTCAACTGCCCTGAGGGTAGGTCGCCTGTTCTTTCAATCCTTAGATCTCCTTCAGATCCTAACACATATTAGGTATTCAGTAACTCACCAATTAATTTGTATTAATTCATTAGAAATACTTAAAGACTGTGAACCAACATCAATGTCTCTTCTGCCCTTTCAGTTATCTATACACACACATAAACACATATTCACACACAGATCTTTATGCATTGCCGTTTCATTTATATGAATTATTTTCAATTATATTTCAATTATTGTTTTCAATTATGAGAATTAATTTAATAAAAGTATCCTGATTTCTCCTTCCCATATGATTTCATGTGGTTTACACTATTTTTGTAAAATTGGACATTGAATAACAGTCACGAGGAAGGTGAAAAAGGATATGATAGCCACAAAGACCTGCACTGAAGCTGTCAGAAAAGAGGCGTCCTCTTTATGCAGTATGCAATGGAAGACAGCTTCGGCCTGGGCTGCCTATGAACAGGGTCAGCAGAGAGAAATGCAGAGTGCCTGCAAATAACTTGCTTGTCATTTTTGGTGCTTCTTGATTCTCCCATCTCTCAAGTAATCCTGGACGTCTGAATTTAAATTTAAATTGACTTTTTAACAGCTGCTATTATATCAAAGAGCCCTCACTAACAATGCCTACTTATCGATGTTTTAAAATCATACAGGCCTCGCGCGGTGGCTCACGGCTGTAATCCTGGGAGGCCGAGGCAGGCGGATTGCTGGAGGTCAAGAGTTCGAAACCAGTCTGAGCAAGAGCGAGACCCCATCTCTACTATAAATAGAAAGAAACTAATTGACCAACTAATATATATAGAAAAAATGAGCTGGGCATGGTGGCGCGTGCTGTAGTCCCAGCTACTCGGGAGGCTGAGGCAGGAGGATCGCTTGAGCCCAGGAGTTGGAGGTTGCTGTGAGCGAGGCTGATGCCACGGCACGTACTCTAGCCTGAGCAACAAAGTGAGACTCTGTCTCAAAAATAAATAAATAAATAAAAATAAAATCATACAAACAAACCTTCCCAGATGAGCTTCACGATCAGCCCAGTTAGAAAACGACCGCATGCGACATTCTCACGAAGCCTGTCTTAGTACCTCCGCCAACGCCCAGTTGGCATATACTGCTGTTGCACATAAGTTGATTCATAAAGTTCAGTGAAGTATTACTGAAAAGTCTGGATGCTCTCAGAAATTTAAAGATGCCAGGATCATAGGATGAAATTCATGTACCAAACCCTTAAATAGACTACGTTTCTCGTGGGCTATGAATGAGTTACAGGTTTGGCGAGAGAGGTGAGTCCTGGGTCGTGCGGGGTGGAAGTGGAGCCAACTAGCGCCGGGTGGCCTGAGTGCCCTGGTGGTCTCCTCCGGCTGGGAGCAGAGTCTCCAGGCCTCCACGGGGCGGTGACCCCGGGAGGAAGGACTGAGGAAGCCCCTCGTCCTTACTGGCAGTGAAAATGATGATTAATATCCAGCATCTGCTGTTCCACACTGAAGCGTGACTTGGTCATGGACATACCATCTGTGCGTCTGTCTCAAGACCCAGCTGCAGATTGTGGCCTTCCTGTTGTGGACAGGATGCTCTACCAAGATGCCCCTCTCACAGAGCCTGCTGGAGGACTAAATGCCCTGTGCAGAGGGGACTCTCCCCAGAGATGACAGCAAGGACTCCCGACACACACAGCTCCAGCCAGAAGCCAGAAGTCTAACGCCTTCTCATGCATTGGTTCGCTGGTTCACTGTCCAATGTGTTTTTTTTTTTTTTTTTTTTTTGAGGCACATCTGATATTTCTTTTTTAGAGGCATCCAAGCTTGTCCTAGGGTCCCTCATCCAACAAGGCAGTGCATATGTTTGTAAATTAGAGCTTCATCGTTATATTGAACCACTTGACATGAAAAAAAGAAATGATTGGATTTTAAACCTATTCGCATTTTCACAATAAATTGAAAAGAAAGAGTGGTTACAACCTTTAAACGTAATTTGATATGTTTTCAAGGGTTGTAAAAAATGATTTTAATTATTATATTATCTACTTGTGTGAATGGAGTTTCTTGTTACAGAGGTTTATATCAAGAATTTGAAGAGATCATCATTAAAAAAAAATTCTGATTTTTTTTTGGAAATTTCATGTAACCACTTCAAGCATAAAACAAGTTCTTAAAAATCATCTTGTTCGCAAGGGGAAGTCAAGTTTCTCACTGATAATAACCTAAAAAGATTTTATCTAAAAATGTTATCCAATTCAATATTTTATGTTTGTCCCAATACTTATGTTTTATCATTCTAACCAAAGATATATCACTTGCAAGAAAAAAAAAAAGATTGTTTTCACCAAACCTCAAATGTATACTTCCAAATCCTTCTAGATCACCTCAATATATCATATATATATATATATATGAAATTCTTATTTTTAAAAAAATGTACTATGGTCTCCAACCTCTAAAATGGACCCACATGATGCTCACTTCCTGTTATCCTTGCTCACATGTATTTCCCTGCCACACTGAATATGGCCGACATGTATAACGTGAGATATTGCATGAATGATGGAGAATGCCCCAGTCGTAGAATGAGCAAAAGTCATAAATGTCAACGAGCCACATTCCAGAGTTTGGTATGGTACAATCCTGAGGACGACCCAAAAATGTTAACTCTTCGTACAACAATGATCTACTGCGTGTACTCACTGCACAGCATTATAACTTTAATTAACTGATTAATTAGTATTTAAATTGATAAATTATAATTGTATATATTTGTGGGATACAACATGACATTCAGACGTAGGAATACCTTGCAGAAATATTAAATGAAGCTAATTAATGGATTTATTTTCTCACTGACATATTCTTTATTTTTGGTAGTGAGAAGGCTAGAAGTTTATTCTTTTAGCAACTTTGAAATATTCAATACATTATTATTAACTGTGGTCACTATGCATTGCAACAGATCACTAAAACTTATTCCTCCACTCTAACTGAAACTTTGTATCTCTCCTTTCCCCATGCTGTTCCCCCTCCTCTACCTTCTGGTGACCACCTATCTACTCTTTGTTTCTTTGAGATCTACTTTTTTTTTTAATTCAACATATAAGTGAGATAATACAGTGTTTGTCTCTGTGCCTGGCTTATTTCATAATGTCTTCTAGGTTCATCTGTGTTGTTGCAAATGACAAGAAGAATTTCCTTATTTTTAAAGGCTGTATAGTATTCCATCATGTGATACATCACATTTTCTTTTTCTATTCATCTGTTGATGGACACTTAGGTTTATTCCATACTTTGGCTACTGTACATAGTGCTCCAATAAACATGGGAGTGCAGATACCTCTCTGACACACTGATGTCAATTTCTTTGGCTATACACCCAGAAATGGGATTCCTGGATCATATAGTCATTCTATTTTCAGTTTTTTGAAGAACCCCCATTACCATTTTCCAAAATGGCTAATTCACATTCCCACCAGCAATATATTGAGAATTGTAGATCAATGCCTCTACCCTTAGGCTAGGGGCCACTCTTGTTTTTCCATATTTCTATATCCCCAGTGGCTAGGGATAATATCCTTTAATGTATTCATTCAAAATATATTTAAGTTTCTCACATGTGTATATTAGTGATTCTTTGTCAGTATATGTATTTTTTAATATCATGTAATCTTTGATTTTTAAATATCATGTGATTTTTTTAAGTGGCACATAACATAGAATCTGTGCTTTTATGAATAATACTGTTTGCTAGGCATATAGTTTATATTCAATTTTTTTTTATTTTCCAGCATATTGTGAGGGTACAAATGTTAAGGTTACGTATATTGCCCTTGCCCCCACCCCCAGTCAGAGCTTCAAGCGTGCCCATCCCCCAGTTGGTGCGCACCTCACTCATTATGTATGTATATGCCCATCCCCTCCCCCCTCCCACCTGCCCGACACCCGATGAATGTTATTCCTCTATGTCCACTTAGGTGTTGATCAGTTCGTATCAATTTGTTGGTGAGTGCACGTGGTGCCTATTTGTCCATTCTTGGGATATCTCGCTTAATAGGATGGGTTCCAGCTCTAGCCAGGAAAACACAAGAGGTGCTCGATCACCGTTGTTTCTCATAGCTGAATACTACTCCGTGGTGTACACGCGCCACATTTTATTAATCCACTCATGAATTGATGGGCACCTGGGTTGTTTCCACAGCTTTGCAATTGTGAATTGTGCTGCTATAACTAGCTCAGCCTCTGTGGAAAGCAATATGGAGATACCTCAAAGCGATGCAAGTTCATATTCAAATTTAATCACCAGAGCAGCCCTTCTGTTGTTTTTCAGATGAGGAGCCTGAGTCTAAGAAAGGCTCCGCAGAATTTCCCCAACGCGAACGGAGCACGATTTGAAATGCGGCAGGTAAGTCTGATTCTGAGCCTGTGGACCTACCACTCCGGGAATTACTTCCCTTCAACATTCCTAATGGTTCAATCTTCAGAGAAAATCATTTGTCTTTTTTCCTTCTTCTGATTTCTTTTTAAGAAAACTAAAACAATAGATATAAGAAAGTCTTCCAGATTGCCTAGAATGTTTCCCACTAATTAATTTGGAATGTCGGATCTATAACGTAAGATTATTTTTACCGTTAAAGTATGTGATCACAGATTAAAATGAATTAAATATCTCAACTAAGTGATCGGTTTAAGGGACATAATGGACAATGTCACAGACACATGCCATTTGTTGAAGTGAATCTATGTGCAGATGGGACTTACAACTGCAAGTGGTATTCAATTCGTATTTATTATAGAGAAAAGTTTGATGTGAGGGCAACAAATGTGAAAAATAAAGTTTTGTAATGGATTTGTTTTTCATTCAAAAGAGTTAGTCCAAAGACAAATTAATAAACGCGACTTACACTGAGCACATTCTGTTCAGAAATAAATTAATTCCAAAGCCCCTAATTTGGTTTCAAAAAGTGAAACCACTCTAGTAACTCAATTTATCTGTAGCTTACTCTTTTTTTCAACTCAATTTAAAAGTTAATCTTATTATATTTTCAACTCCGCAACAAGCTGTTCTTCATATGTGGGAAGAGCTCGTGTGCCAATTTACAAATAGGTGTGTTTTTTCATTTGTTTTTAACAGATGTACAAATACATTCATAATTCAATAGCTCGTCTATAAATTACACACACAGAGGGTTAACATGCATGCTGCCTCTCCCAACCAGAGCATATTCCCACGCACACAAGCGTAGCCTTTAAAAAGACTTTGCATGACTATGCCTTCTAGAATTGTTTCCTCATTCTGGGTTCTGTTGGAAGGCTAGGGTATCGGTTATCACTATTATTATTAGGCCTTTAGGATTTTCAGCAAGAGGCCATTACTCCACGGAGTCAACCCTGGCTTGGCAATACCGTTGCAGCATATTACAAGTTTTCTTATCATTGGTTCCCCTTTTCCTTTCCGTTGATCTGCGCCTTGACAGACCCTCAGACACAATTCCATCCCGTGACTTCCTCCACTCAACGCAATGTGAGCAGAGATGACAAGGGCCATGTTTGAGCAGAAGTTTGGCTCTGTCTTTTTTTTTTTTTTTGAACTCTACAGTAATAACTGCCCCCAATAGTGGCCACCCCTAGAGCCTGATCCCCAGAAATAGAAGAGAGAGACATTGAAATACCTCAGTCAGTCCCCAAATGCTAACTTATTTCACAAATACTCATGCTTATAAGCCACTAACACCTCAGGATTGTTTTTTAAAGCAGTTGACTAATACAACCATCTTTATTATTATTTTTTTTATTTTTTTGAGACAGAGTCTCACTCTGTCACCCGGGCTAGAGTGCCATGGAGTCAGCCTAACTTGCAGCAACCTCACACTCCTGGGCTCAAGCGATCCTCCTGCCTCAGCCTCCCGAGTAGCTGGGACTACAGGCATTCGCCACCATGCCTGGCTAACTTTTTCTATATATTTTTAGTTGGCCGATTAATTTCTTTCTATTTTTAGTAGAGACGGGGTCTCGCTCTTGCTCAGGCTGGTTTTGAACTCCTGACCTTGAGCAATCCTCCCGCCTCGGCCTCCCAGAATACTAGGATTATAGGTGTGAGCCACCACACCCAGCCTACAACCATCTTTTAATAAGACTCTTATACAATATAAATGAGGCAATGTTTTAGGAAGGAATGAGGAATTACCAATTACTGTCTACTATCCCATTTAATCCAGACAATCACCATGTGAGGTAAGAATCTGTATCCCCATTATATAGATAAGAAAAGGAGGCTCATCAAAATTAAATGGCCCCAGATGACAAAGCAAACCAATAGCAGAGATGGAACTTGAACTCAGGTCTAATGGACTCTACCTGTAGTCCGTGCTTTTCCTATTATACTGCGACAATTCATAATGTGCCTTTTAAAATGTTGAATCCTGTATCATTACTATTGTGGTTGCATTTATGTTGATAAAAAAATAAAAAGTGTTATAAAAAATCTTTTAGCAGGACAGAACAAATCTTGACAAATATTATGTAAGCTCCTATACTATGTCACATCTTATAGAAGGAATCCAACAGTTTATTGTTAAAAGCACATCTTATGTTCTGAAGTTTAATTTGAAAACAAAATTAATAGATCATTTATTTTAAATATAATCATATTCATTTAAGCTATTATAATATTTAGCTAAAGTTTCTGTTAAAAAGAGGTAAGATAAGTTATCTCTTTAGAAAAGTAGTCTCATTATGGCACCTGACCAAGAAAATATTAATTGTCTAATATAGCTAATAAAACCAGCTTCAAAATGGAAAAATAAGAGAAAGAAACAAGAAGGCAATAGAGCTATAAAATAATGAATTAAGTACATGCATATTAAGTCTTTAACCTTTCCTCACAGTGAGAAAAGAAATAATTAAGAACAGGATTCTAAAATTGTTAACATATTTGTTTCTTTGCTTTTAATTCCCAACTTCTTACTGTGTTGCAAGTAGCTGATCATCTTCCATTCTGAAGATTTCATCTGCATTCCATATGTTTGTAGCTAGGTCAGGGAATTGCATGGCTATTTCTCCTTCTTGACTTCCTTTTGTGCTTGCCAGTTCTCTGGCTTTTCTTTGAGCTGTGGGGATTTGTTTGCCAGGGATTTTGATTTTGGTAAATAAGATCCTCAGCTCCCATAAGGAACCCTTGGCTCAGGTTTCCTTTGCATGAAACAGGAAAACAGCAATGTGAATGACAGAAGGGAGATAAGAAATAAAGGCTGAAGGGAAGGAAGATACCCTTTGCTTTGGGGACAGAAAATTAGAGGGACGTAATCCATTTGGCCAGGAGGGGCTTCACTGCTCATGGGCGAGGAGGGGGGGAATTGGGGCATTTTCTTCTCATCAAACAGATATCCATGATTTATGGGATTTTACTCCAAAGAAGCAGCTTCTTGGAAAATAGGGAAGTTTTAGAAAATAAGGGAGCTTAGAAATTAAAGGAGCAAATTCTCAATTGTATGACATTGCCCATTGATTGTATGCTACCGTGTTTCCCCGAAAATAAGACCTGCCCATTAAATAAGCCCTAGCAGGATTTCTAAGAATGTGCGCAATAGAAGCCCCACCCCGAAAATCAGCCCCAGTGACGGGCGTGGCTGCGCAGCATCTGCACAACCCGTGCGTGTCGTCGTAGGGTGGTCTAAAAGACCAGCAGCCCTTCTCATCTGCCCCGTCGTGACAGCTACTATCCCAGAGGTGACCGGAAAGGTGCGGGCAGCCCCACCAACAAGGTCGGCTCCCCTGTCAGGTCCCGGCCACCCTGTGCGTGCTGCAAGCTGAGGCTTTGAGGGGAAAATGACACATGCCCTGAAAATAAGCCCTAGGAAGTCTTCTTGAGGAAAAATCAATATAAGACTTTGTCTTATTTTCGGGGAAACACGGTAGAAGGCTGAATTTTATTGATGATAACAATCACACTTTATAAATCACCTTTAAAACCAGGTTGTGCATTTATGACATAACATTTCAAAAAGGATTTCCTTCACTTAAGTTCTTTAAAAAATTATATTTTGAAAACTTTTTAATCAAAGTATAACATGCATGCAGAAAAGAAGACATCATCAGGTATACAACTGGACGCGTTCTCATAAACTGAGCACACCTACGGCACTAGAACAAACTTAAGAAATAGAAAATAACTAGCATCCCAGAAGCCCACCTTTTGCCTCTTTTTAAACCTCTATAATTACAATTTGAACTCAATTATTATTTGTGTTAAGGTTTAAGTGATAATAGAAGAAGTCAGGAAATGTCTTTTGCTGGACACTTGTTTCAACATGTTCTCTAAGTACTACTTCCCTAGAGATCATTATAGCCTTTTAAAATGGATTTCTTTTGGTGTTTTTTCCCCCTGTGTGTTCAATTTTGAGTGTAAAAAAAAGTCTAAATGTTTGGCTTATTTAAAAAAACTAGCTGTCCCATTTCGATTTTTTGTTCCTATTTCTTTGATTCCTGATATGATTCAGTTAGATTAAACAAAGATCTGAAACTAAACAAATTTTGCATAATCCTATTTTAACAAATATTCTCATAGAGAAGCACAAAATAGACACAGAAAGAAGTAAAAATTGTTGGAAATCAAGAAGGGAGGAGGTGGGAGAAGAGAAGGGTAAAAACCTACCTGACAGGTACAATGAACGCTATTTGGGTTATGGGCACACTCATAGCCCTGAATGAAGCATTATAAAGGCTATTCATGTAACAAAAATATTTGTAACCTTCTAACATTTTGAAATTTTAACAATCGCCACTTCATCTCTTAAGTTCTCAAACAAATTTCCTTTGTAAAGTGTAGCGGTAGTTACATCCGACAGTATAGTCTAGGTTGTAGGCTGCTGTAACAACCTCCACAACTCAAGGGCTTAAAGCAGGAGTGAATAAACTATGGCTCCCGGGCCAAGTATGACTACTCTCTGCTTTTATAGATAAAGTTTTATTAGAACACAGACATGACCGTTTGTTTACTTTTGTCTATGACTATTCGTGCTACAATAGCTACAATGGCAGAGTTCACTAGTTGCAATAGAGATCATGTTACCTACAAAGTCAAAAATATCTACATTCCTTTACAAAAAATAAGTGTGGTGACCTCTGCTTATACCAGCAAAGATTATTTGTCATTTATATCTCATGTGATTGAGAGAGACTATTTCCCCAGCAATCACTCAGGGATCTGGAATGAATGAATCTCCGCCATTTTACGATGCCAACAAGGATTGACCAACAAAGAAGAGAGCATGGAAAACGGCATGCATTCTTTCGCTTACTTTTCATTAGCAAAAGCAAGTCACGTGACTAACTGCAAGATGGCAGGGAGTAGACTGAAAAATAGCAACAGCTCACCCATAAATAAAATCTCCCTTTCAACATCGAAATACAAACATTCAACTTACTCCACCATCCAAACACACAATCTCATCATCAAATGCTTTAGAAAAACAATAAAAAATATTTTTAAGCACCAGCAGTATGATCAGGGGATATAACTACTAAAAAAGATAATAGAAAGGATGTTATGTCTCTATCACTGCCAAAGTACGTAAAGGTAAAAATCGCACCCAGTAAGTAGTAAGTTGTCTTTAAAAAAAAAAAAAAAGCTGTAATTTTTTTTTTCATGCCTGTTTCAATGTCCTTCTCTGATAATTCTAATGTCTGTGTCATTCTGGGTTAATTTCAATGGATTGATTATCTCCTCATTATGGGTCTTGTTTTCTTGCCTCTTTGAATACCTGCTAATCTTTGATTAAAATGCCAGACATTATGAATTTTTCCTTTGGGGCACTGGCTATTTTTGTCTAGGTATAATCTTTGCTTCATTCTGACATGTAGTTAAGTGTAATATTTTATTTTTTTATTTATTTATTTTTTTTTGTAAGATACTGAAATTGAATAGTGTAATATTTTAGATAAAAGAAAGAATCCACATGTCCAGAATCAATGGCTGGTAAGTGTTTTGTTTTGTTTTGTTTTGTTTTTGTTTTTGTTTTTGTTTTTGTTTTTAATGTTCTTTTTAAAATTTTCAACAACAAAAAAGGGGCTTCACCTTTCTGCTTTAGTTATTAGGATATTTTGGCAACTTGAATACTTGGTAGGGTCACTTCTGGGAAGCAGTGTCTCCCTCCTGTGGACTCTCGGCATGTTGTTCTTGCATTTTTATTAAGGACAACTAAGACTGTATTTCATTTATACAAAAAAAAAAAAAAAAACAGGCAGAAAATACGACAATAAGAGGATTGCTTCCCCTCTCTCTGCCAACACGCTGGGTCTCCCCGATCAGAGAAATAAAACCAGTGGCCGTCAAATGGTCTGAACTTACAAGGAAAATCTTTCTCCTGCCATTCCCCTGCACAGGGTCTGTACTACCCACAGCTCCGGCACCATCAAAGTCTCAGGAAGGGTAATTTACATAATTGCACAATCCAACAGTCTTCCTCATTCCTGATTCGTCTTGGAAATGTTTTACCTTGAAAATGCATCTTTCTGGGGCCTCTGTGGGACACAGTATTTTCTCCTGTTCTCCCGCCTCAGAACATCCCTGTTCTACATCTTGCATTGATCCCTTTATATATAAATCACACCACTGGGATGCTGTTTGCTGAATTCCCAGTAATACATCAGTGACCATCTTCTATTCTTGGAAACCCCACGCCCTCCCAGGCCGCCGCCAACTCCCTCCGGTCGACTCCGGAATGTGCAAATTCAGGCCTTGCCCCATTCCTGGATCTTCCATCTGCCGGTGCAAGTAACTGGGAATGAATTCACCTCTTCTCCCCTCTGTTCTAGTTCCTGCAGACTTCCTATGTCTGTGTGTTATGGAACGACATGGGTTTTATTTTCACGTCCCCTTCTGCATCTAATCCATGGCTAAGCCCCCTTTGGCTGCAGAACCATGCTTTCCTGATCTCTCCCCACTGCCAGATCTGTGCTGCTTCCAAGCTATCGTTTCAGATGCTAGTTCAATCGTTCCAACATGCTTCTCTTTGTAAGCTCAGACCATGTGACTCCCAACCACACGACAAGCCACCCAGCTGGGCAGCTCATAGGTCACTCCCTTTTTTTTTTTTTTAATGACAACAAACTTTTCATTTTTTAAATATTTTTTTCCTAATTTTTATTTTTATATTTTTAAATTTTTTTTTATTTAGCATATTATGGGGGTACAAATGTTAAGGTTACATATATTGCATTTGCCCCCTCTCCCCCCTCGAGTCAGAGTTTCAAGCGTGACTATCCCCCAAACACTGCACATCTCACTCATTGTGTTTGTATACACCCATCCCCTCCTCCCCCTCCCACCCGCTCGACACCCGATAAATATTACTCCTATGTGTCCACTGAGGTGTTGATCCGTTAATACCAATTTGCTGGTGAGTGCATGTGGTGCTTGTTGTTCCATTCTTGGGATACTTCACTTAGTAGAATGGGCTCCAGCTCTATCCAGGAAAATACAAGAGGTGCTAGATCACCGTTGTTTCTTAGAGCTGAGTAGTACTCCATGGTATATATATACACCACATTTTATTAATCCACTCATGAATTGATGGACACGTCACTCACTCTTAAGACTGCTCACCTGACACACACCATAGATTCGAGCCAATCCGGCTTGCCATCCTTGAGTCTTCGCTTCCTTGCCTTTTCTCAATCTGTTCACACCCCTAGGAACGCCCTCCGCTGAGATGACCATGACATTCATGTTCTAGGGGCTTGTATCATTATGTGACTTGCTCCTTCTTGACAACTCCAACATGGGTCTCTGTTAGCTCATCCTCAGATCTCTTGCCATCTTTCCCTGCCCTGAGCCGTGCCCCAGGACCCCGCATTATCTCGTGGCCTGCACCTTCTAGACTCTCACATCAGCTCACTTCAGGCCGGCCCAGCTGCTGGAATGTCGAGGCAAGAGATCAGAGGGTGGGAAGAGAGAGACAGCTGGAGGTATTTCTTCCTGACTTTCTCCTGATTCTAACACACCTCTCTTGGCAGTAGCTGATTTTTCTCCCTGGTTACAGCTCCTGTGAGGAACACTCTTTCATGCCTCTGCCCTTACTGGGCTTCAGAGACACTATTTCTTCTCCTGGCCCCTTTAGGGCCAAGATTGCTGCTAACAGCTTCCCATGACTGCTGGTCTCAGCAACCTCATCCCTTGCTAGTTCCCTTGGACCTATCCTCATCTCTGTCAACAGTTCCTTCATTAAAGTTTTCAGAATCACCCGAACTGGATTCTGTCCTCTGCTGGAAGCCTTATCGAACGTGAAGAGGTGCCATTACCCACTTACTAGCTTGCAAAGGCCAACTGCTCCTGTTTTTTGTCACTTGCCTCCAATTCTGCATTACATTTCAGTTGCTTGTATGTGCATATTATCTCTTCTCCTTGATTGTAACTTTGTCGGGGTTAAATATTTATCTTTGAGGACTCCAGAAAAATCAAAGCACTCAGCCCGTCTTATGTAGAGAGACTCAATAAGTACTTGCTGAGTTGAGTGTAAGCCATGCCAACGAGCACATAGCAAGACAGACAGGGCAAGAAAGGAGTACTAAGAGAAATTTTCCCGGACAAAGGCTCACCTTTGAAATTGTCTGGCACGCAGCCTGTGGCCGCACCCCTATCTTCCTCCCATTCTCTTTCCGCTTCTGCCTCTCTTTTTCTACGACTACAGTGTCCTCTCTCATTTACTGTTTCCTCATGGCTGAACCTCCCTCCAATTTCTCCTTAAACTGCAAACACTATAGAAACCAAATGTTTACCAACATATCTGTGTTTCCTGCTAGTAACCTTTAAAACAGGTACAATAGTAATAACTTTAAAGATCTTCCTTTGAAAGGATTTCAAAGACCTCCATCCTTTCTCATCAAAGAAGAGACAGGGAATCTGCCCACTCACAGAGCTCACCACTGCTACAGCCAACAGACAACTAGCAACTGAGAAAACCACCACACTAAGGATATCTATAACCAAGGCACCCATCCAGACCTAGATCTCCATCAAAGCAACCACAAGCAATGCCAAATGTTCTTACCCAATATATGCTACAGATACACCCTTACAAGTGTGTGCGGGGAGGAGCCCTATCTAAATCAATGCAAATCCCAAAATAAGAAGCAACAGCTGCTCCAAATGAGAAGGAATCAGTAAAAAAAACCAAACTCCAGAAGTATCAAAAATGAGAGCAAAAGGACACCCTGAAAAGGGAACACCAGCTCTCTAGCTATGGATACCAACGAAAATGAAAATACTGAAATGACAGATAAAGAATCCCAAATATGAATTGTAAGGAAGCTCAATGAAATCCAAGAGAAAATGGAAAACCAACTCAAAGAAACAAAACAAAAAAAAAAACAAAAACAAAAAAAAACAATTCAGGAAATGAATGAAAAATTCCCTAAATGGATCAAGGGCTGATAACCAGAATCTACAAAGTACTCAAGCAAATCAGCAAGAAAAAAAAACATTAAAAAGTGGGCAAAAGACATAAACAGAAGCTTTTCAAGAGAAGACAGACAAATGGTCAACAAACATATGAAAAAATGCTCAACATAATCATCAGAGAAATACAAATTAAAACCTCAATGAGATATCTCCTTACCCCAGTTAGAATGGCTTTTATTTAAAAGTCCAAAAACAATAGATGCTGGCATGGATGAGGAGGGAAAGGAACGCTTATACACTGTTGGTGGGACTGCAAATTTGTACGTTTATGGAAAACAGTGTAGAGATTCCTCAAAGAACTAAAAGTCGACCCGCCATTCAATCCAGCAATCCTGCTACTAGGTATTTACCCAAAGGAAAAGAAGTCATTTTATCAAAAAGACACCTGCACTTGAATGTTTGTTGCAGCACAATTCAAAGATGCACAATTGCAAAGATGTGGAATCAACCCAACTGTCCATCAATTCATGAGTGGATTCACAAAATGTGGCACATGTATGCCATGGAATACTACTCAGCCAAGAAGAAGGATGGGTTAATGCCTTTTGCAACAATTTGGATGGAACTGGAAATCATTATCCTAAGTGAAGTATCTAAAGAATGGAAAAAGAAATACCACATGTACTCACTATTAAATTGGAACTAATTGATGAGTCCATATGGGCACAGAGTGAAGTAAAACTTAGTGGAAATCAAGCTGGGGAGCCGGGTGGGGGTTGGGCAGAGGAGGGGATGGATGAAAACCTACCTAATGGGTACAATGAGCACTATCTGTGTAATTGGCACACTTATAACCCTGACTCAAGCATTACAAAAGCTATCCATGTAACCAAAAACACTGACACCCATGTAATATTTTGAAATAAAAAAATAGAATAAAAAGTAGAATACTGAATCCCATTTCTGACTATGTTATGTGTCACCTTAGACAATTCACCGTACCCTAATGGCTCTGAGTTTTCTTTCTTTTTTTTTTTTTTGGGACAGAGTCTCGCTTTGTTGCTCAGGCTAGAGTGAGTGCCGTGGCGTCAGCCTAGCTCACAGCAACCTCCAACTCCTGGGCTCAAGCGATCCTCCTGTCTCAGCCTCCCAAGTAGCTGAGACTATAAGCATGTGCCACCACGCCCGGCTAATTTTTTCTATATATATATATATTAGTTGGCCAATTAATTTCTTTCTATTTTTAGTAGAGACCGGGTCTTCCTCTTGCTCAGGCCGGTTTCGAACTCCTGACCTAGAGCGATCCTCCTGCCTTGGCCTCCTAGAGTGCTAGGATTACAGGCGTGAGCCACCGTGCTCGGCCTGAGTTTTCTGATTTATAAGCTGAGGGTAAGGGTAACCTTAAAAAAAATTCCAGATTTCATGAACCTACTATTCTATTTTTGTCTGTGTTGTTGTAATAGCATTAGCCGAAGTGTTGAAGTATATAAAGTATATGAAAGGGGAAAAAAAGCATATTATTTCCTTTGGACTGCAGAATTACCTTCCAGAGTGCCATTTGAACACAGAAATATCTTCCAATGGGACCTCTTGATGTATTACTTCTAATTGCTTTGTGACCAGGGTTCCCTGGTGAATTTGTAGTTACTTAGATAAAGCTGGTATATTCTATCCACTCCGGACCACTTGAAGAACCTCATAGCACATTCTTGTTCTAAAGGATTTAAGTAATCTCATGCTAAAGAAAACTGATTCGGTTTGACCTAACATTAAAAAATGATAGGAAATCAGGAAATTTTTTTTTGCAAGAATACCTATTAATAAATATCTCAAGAGTAAAATTGAGCCTTTGGGAAACATTGACTTAGGAACATTTATTTACATGGCCTGTATAAATAGGCCTACTTTTGGTGTGCACAGAATAAAGAAATAGCCAACTTACATGGTGGCTTGCAACTCAAAGACAGAAAATATAAATGATTTGGGTGTTATACAGCAATGAAAATTTTGGCACTGTAGGAGTACCTGTTTTGGGGAAGATTTGCAAATTAAAATTAAATCTTAACACCCCAATCTCTGCTTCCATTATGTGAAATAAAAAAAGAAAATGATAGGAAATATGACAGAGTTTTGGTATAGGAAACAGCAAGAACAAGAGCAGCAAAAACCAGTAGCTCATGGCGTATGCCTGAGCTACAGACGAGAAGCATTGGTTCTCTAAAAGTTTTTAGTCTTATGTGATTGTATTCATCAAAGCAACATTAAACCACTGTGAGACTCAGTCAGTCAACAGGAAATACTATAAGAAAGATAATTCCCTGAGCGACTGATGGGCATTCTTGGAGAACAATGGGTCCATCTGCTGCAGGGTGGAACTCCTGCTGGCCACCCAACAGACCCAGCTTCTCAGTCCTGAAAGAGTGGTCCCTGGACACCTGTGAGAGCTGGGGCCATGCAGTCTCCCTAGATACCAGACTGGTGATGCTCACGGGCAGTTGATGTGGGGAAAGAGTCTAGCTCCCCGGGCCTGCGTTTCTCCTTTAAGGATACATTGCTCTTCTGGAATGAGAGTGACATTATCAAACAGACAATCTCCACTCCCACTGCCACCCCACTGGCCCAGGCCACTGTCAGATCTCCCGTGGACCAAGTATCCTTTCCTCGTCTCCCTGCTTCCAGAAATCTCAGGCCTCAATATACCCCAGCCTCCCCTAGAGCAGCCACTGTGACTTTATTTATTTATTTACTTTTTTGAGACAGAGTCTCTCTCCGTTGCCCGGGCTAGAGTGAGTGCCGTGGCATCAGCCTAGCTCACAGCAACCTCCAACTCCTGGGCTCAGGCGATCCTCCTGCCTCAGCCTCCCGAGTAGCTGGGACTACAGGCATGCGCCACCGTGCCCGGCTAATTTTTTCTATATATTTTTAGTTGGCCAATTAATTTCTTTCTATTTTTTTTTAGTAGAGACGGGGTCTAGCTCTTGCTCAGGCTGGTCTCGAACTCCTGACCTCGAGCGATCCTCCCGCTTCGGCCTCCCAGAGTGCTGGGATGACAGGTGTGAGCCACAGCGCCCGGCCCTCTGTGATTTTTAAATATCACAACCTGACCATGCCACTTTCCATTCAGACTCGCTCTCCTGGCTTCCCGTCGCACTCAGAAAATAGTGCCTAAGCGGAACTAACAGGATCTAGTCTGAATCGCTCTTGAACTTGACCTTGGTGTACTGCTGCTGCTCTCCTGACTGCTCCTCGAACGCCCCACGCTCACCACTCCAGACTCAGAGCTTTGCACTTGCCCTCACCTGTGCCAGCAAGGCTGTCCCCTCGCGCCACTCACCTCTCACCCCAAATGGCTCTCAGAGGGGTCTTCTCTGACCATCACGTTGCAAGAAGCTCCAGATACTTTCTGTGACTTTATCACATTTTAGTCTTTTAGCACCATCAATTTCTAGAACCGTCTTGTTTACTCCTTGCTCACTATCTCTCTTCCCCCACTACCAGGATGTTAACGATGCTCTGAACGCAGGGAAACGGCCCGCACTTTTCATCATGTTGCTCTTGCAACTCATCGCTGTCTCTGCTGCAGAGTTAGAGCTCAAAAAACACTAGTCAATAAGGCACAGGAAAAGTCTAGAAGGAAAAGGGAGGAAGGAAAACAGGGAGCTAGGCAAAGAGGGATGAAATCGAAAGGAAAAGAGGAGGAAGAGCACGGTGCAAAGAAGCTGGAAAAGAGAAGTATTAGAAGAGAAGGGCAGCAGACAGAACTACTGCTGAGTAGACTAAGAATGAACTCAAGCCAGGCGCGGTGGCTCACACCTATAATCCTAGCACTCTGGGAGGCTGAGGTGGGAGGATTGCTCAAGGTCAGGAGTTCGAAACCAGCCTGAGCAAGAGCGAGACCCTGTCTCTACTAAAAATAGAAAGAAATTAATTGGACAACTAAAAATATACATAGAAAAAATTGGCCAGGCATGGTGGCCCATGCCTGTAGTCCCAGCTACTCGGGAGGCTGAGGCAGGAGGATCGCTTGAGCCCAGGAGTTGGAGGTTGCTGTGAGCGAGGCTGACGCCACGACACTCACTCTAGCCCCGGCAACACAGTGAGACTCTGTCTCAAAAAAAAAAAAAAAAAAAAGAAAGAAAGAAATTAACTGAATAACAGAGACCAGGAAAAGTGCGTCATTCCTTTCTTCCTTCCTTCATGTATCATTTAACTGCTTATTAAGTAACAGGTACGATGTCATATATTACTACTTCAATTACTACATGAAGATCTGAAAATCCAGAGGGAAAACACTAATACTTAAAACTAATTTGATCACTTTAAATAACAATGATTACTATGTTTATGCACATCTTTTCGAATAAACACACACACATACATGTACCCCCACAAGGATTATATTATATCTACAATTTTATAATATTTGTATAAACTTAATAATATTCACAAGCATCTTTCCAAGTCAATGTAGCTGTGTGTCATTTTTAGTGTGCTATCCTAAGGAATTAGTTTACCCAATCTCCCTTTTTTGGACTCTGGAGTTTTATGATTGGCATTAACTCCATATAACGGAATATTATGCAACAATTAGAAATGCCCCCATTTTTTTTGACATTTAGGTTGTATATAATTTACAGATCATGCTGTTTAATATATTGCATTTAAACAAAAAAGAAATGTTTATGAGCATGCATCTCCTGGGAAATCATGTTGGCAAGCCTCCACTGACATTTAGCGTGAATCAATTTGTCAGCTCACTTCACTCACTGCCGCCTAGGTGAGAGTAGGTTCACATTTGAATTGGGTTTTTATGAGGTCAAAGGTGAAGGGAGACTGGAAACACTTTTGGAGGAGAGTGGAGGAGAGAAGTCTACAATTATGGGGAGGAATGTTGATTTAAGGCAAATATGTGGCATGTTTTCATATGAGTCTCGCAGACAGGTGCAAAGATGAACGATAAACTTTCTCTGCTTCACAATTCTCATGGGACGGGGCTCTGAATTAGAAAAAGTGAGATGAGATATCAGATTACTGCACATACCTATACACATATAAACTGAGAATATACTAACAGCAACACTAAAATGCAGGTATGGTGCTTTTTAATGATCCCCATTATAAAGATAAATTGAAAGAGGTTCAGCTAAGAATGACTTATTAAAAATCTAGCTAGTGACTGGGAGGAAAACCCCAGGCCTTTTATTGCAAATATAGAGTATGAGTACATAGAATTATTTCTATAAATGTGTCTCCACACTTCTTTAAAGTTTTCTGACAACCTGAAAAAGCTTGAAACAGAAAGACACTGAGATTTTTAACCCATCACATTTGGCATCTCGCAAGTCAAAGAGAAAGTGGCTTTGGCAGGATTGAGAAGGCAGGAGAAAGGGTTGAGATTCTTGCAGAGTTTACGTTTAACCTATTTCTGACTCAGAACGGATGGCAGAAGGTTATTCATGCATGTTTTTCCCACTTTTTTCCATACTCAGAACAAAACTCAGCATGGTTTTTCCCCACCAGCTCACCCTCCGGACTTCTCGGTTTCTGACAGTAACACCATCATCATTCTCCCTGTTGCCCATGTTTCCTGGCTGTTTGGGGGTTGTGATGACACAGTTCAATTCAACTAGACAAACGGCTGTTGAGGGACCCTTGCCTACCCAACAGAGCTTGCACCTGACCCCCAGTGGCGTGTGGCCTCACGCTGCACAGTGATGAACTGATCAGAGCACGGATTTCGGCCAGAGTGGTGGCAGTAAAAGCAGAAAATGCAGGACAGATAAAATAGATGAGGGTGTCCTCAAACTTTTTAAACAGGGGGCCAGTTCACTGGCTCTCAGACCGTTGGAGGGCCGGACTATAGTTTTTTAAAAAAAAAAAAAAAACTATGAGCAAATGCCTGTGCACACTGCACATATCTCATTTTGAAGTAAAAAAACAAACGGGCAAAAACACCCACATGTGGCCCACGGGCCGTAGTTTGAGAACACCTGATATAGACATTTAGAAGAAGGCATCCACGGCACCCAGTGAATAATCAGACTTATAACAAAGTCAAGGGACAGGAAAAAAAAAAAAAAAAAAAAAAAAAAAAAAAAAAAAACAACCAAAAATGGCCCTGAGATATCAAACACAGGAGACAGGGAGGATGAGGATGGCATTGCTGTCAGATAGCAAGAAATCTGCAGGGGCAATGGGTACAAAAAAATAAAAAACATAATGAGTTTGGTTTGCATTTGATGTAAAAACAGAAAAAAAAACCCAAATCAAATGTAAAAGGTCATCAGAGAGAGGCCATCGTTCAGGACAGAGAGGTGACAGGAATCACTCCCTGAGGATTACTTACACAGAGGCTCACAGCTGAAGACGGGAGATTTGTTGATTCCTGGAGAGAAGAGCAGAGAGTCGGAGACTGACTCGTAAGCCATGCCCGTATCACGGAGGCTGGTGGAAGAGGCAGAGTCAGCGAGGAAGGGACCAGATAGATACGTCTGAAAACCAGGGCAAGCTGTCATAAGAGGCAAGAGAGAGCTCGCAGAGGAGGAGTGCTACGACTAAAGGTCTAAGTCCCCACAAGATGCGGAATCCTCAGGAATAGGACTAGTTCCCTAATAAAAGGAGCTCCAGAGAGCTCCTGCGCTACGGCTCTTCTGGCCAGCGAGGGCAGGAGAAGCTGGCAGTCTGCAACCCAGAAGAGGCCCCCACCAGAACCCAAGCACATGAAACTCTGATCTTGAACTTCCAACCCTGCACTGTGAGAAAATGTCTCTGGTTTGCAAGCCACCTTGTCTACGGTTCTCTGTTACAGCCGCCCCTCACGGACCGAGATAGGGGATGTTTGATAGCAACAACAGCTATCAAGAGGGCTTTGAATTTGCTGATTCAAATGCACTTGTGGATCTCCAATAGAGCACTTGCACTTAAATGTTGCACAAGGATTTGGGGGAAGGAGTGGCCAAGTGGTGAAAACAGGGAGGTCACGCACAGAGACGCAAGTGGTGAAAAGCAATGCAGGGAGATACGGGAAGGCATTGAGGTGCCAAGAAGAAACTTTTGCAAAGTAGAGGAAAAATCCAATAAAGCTTCAGCTTGGCAAACCTGACGAAACGGAGATTTAAAAAATAAGCGTGCATCTTCTTATTCATACCGAGTGTATCCTTAGTATTTATTTCATTGATACCAGGGTGCCATCCTTGTAAGTCCACCGTTACTTTACACAGGAAAGGAAAAACACTACCAATGAAACTACCATTATTTTACATAAGAAAGGAAAAATACTACCAATGAAACTACCCTGTTTCCCGAAAATAAGCCCTACCCATAAAGCAAGCCCCAGCAGGATGTCTGAGCACGTGCGCCATAGAAGCCCCACCCCGAAAATCAGCCCTAGTGCCGGGCGTGGCTGCACAGCGTCTGCACAACCCGTGCGTGTCGTCGCGGAGCGGGAAAGAACACGAGCAGCCCTTCTCCTCCGCCCGTGACAGCTCTAGTGCTCCACAGGAGAGATCGGGGCCGGTGGCTCTAAAGGAAACAGAGTCGCAAGACATTCAGGATGGGATTCGGGGTTTGGAGAGTGAGGGTGATGCTCCAGAAGAAGACGACTTCACTCTATTTGAATCAATGTAGATGGTTGTACCGTACTTAAAAGTGACATAAGCCCTAGGGTGTCTTCTTGAGGAAAAATAAATATAAGACCCTGTCTGATTTTCAGGGGAATAAGGTATGACCCACGTGGATTGTAAGCCATGCCATGATTTCAGAAACGCTAAACGTGTACACGCATTTTAGAACAGATGAAACGTACCGGGCGGGACTACAACTCTTTTTTTCTTCAGTTAATGTCGGCTTCAATCACTCGCAGGGACACACTGTGTAGGCGGTAATCTGCCCGTACACCCTTGTCCAGGATATAGCTTGAGAAGCATCTGCATTCTGGCAGGACTACTACACAGGTGTTTTTCATTATACAGTAGGTATGTGGGGTTGCTGAGCTCAAGAATGCAGGAGTATCTGCCCATGAAAGTTCTTAAGAACCTTTAAGTTCTGAGTTTCCTACACGGCCGGGATTTTGGCAAATGATTTACTTCTCTCCTGGCAAAACTGCAGAGCTTTGTGTTTATGCTGAAACAGCAGCTACGCCCACTTTGCAGATCACTGGCCACCTGTGAAACATCCCCAAAGAAAATGAGGGCTCCCATAGACGCCCAAGGCTCTTTTTAATCTTATTTATAAAAGCTGCAATTACACGCCGCAGAGAAACGTACTACGCATGGGTCCTTTGGCAGTTTCCCAGAGAGGAAGGCAGTTCCCCCTGCATTTAACCTTGAAGCAGACTTCCTCACAATCGCTTCATGATTGATAATAGCTGGAGACGAGTAAACAGCTTAAACTTGAAAAGTAAAATGATTACAGTGTTTGTTCCTGTTTTTTTTTAAGGAAGAAATCCTCTCCACTTTATTTTCCTACTGAGTTGTTTGTCTTCTTGATAAAACCTGGACCTATCCACCTCCTTCTCTACTACTTCGGGAGTGTAATTCATGCTGCAATATAGCTTAACGGTTGAGAGCAAGGGTCCCAGTCTCAAATATGTATGGCTTTCCCCCAACCTGCAAAAAATATATGACTCTATTGTGCCATGCAGGCCTTGTGGTGCATAAAATCCAACCTGCCCCTTCTCTCTTCAAAGAGAGATCGCCCTACACTATCTCTTCCCGGTTTGCAAACTGATATCACCAGTAAAAGCTTCCTGCTATTGAGTCTTCCTGGTGGTCTTCTGAAGAACAGATGGGATGGCAGCGCAGCATGCCTATACTCCCGTGGGAATAAGCGACTCGGAAATTAAACACACAGGAGAGAAGGGAATCACGGTGTGGGCACAGGGCTCGAGAAGGACAGAGGGGAGGGACCGCATTACAGAAGTGGATGGGTCAAGGCCGGGCGCGGTGGCTCACGCCTGTAATCCTAGCACTCTGAGAGGCCGAGGTGGGAGGATCACTCAAGGTCAGGAGTTTGAAACCAGCCTGAGCAAGAGCAAGACCCCCGTCTCTACTAAAAAAAAAAAAAAATAGAAAGAAATGAACTGGCCAACTAAAAAGAGATAGAAAAAATCAGCCGGGCATGGTGGCACATGTCTGTGGTCCCAGCTACTCCGGAGGCTGAGGCAGGAGGATCGCTTGAGCCCAGGAGTTTGAGGTTGCTGTGAGCTAGGCTGATGCCACGGCACTCACTCTAGCCTGGGCGACAGAGTGAGACTCTGTCTCAAAAACAAAAAAAGAACAAGGAGATATTGTCTAGGGTAAAAGGCGGCTGGGATGCTGGAGTTGGTGCTAGCAAGATAAAGCAGTTTCCTTTCGACATGGCTGTGCTACTTTTAAATGAAATAGCGAGTGGAGTCACTGGGCGTACAAGCGGGAGCAGGATGGGGTGGATGTTGGGGTAGAGAGAAGGCGTGGTTGATGGAGGCTGTGGAGGAGACGTCCGACCAGCGTGGAGGTCCACCGTGCCACCAGCGCGGGGCTGGCCGGCACACCTGCGCCTGTTTCTCCGTCCACATTCTGCTGCTTCAATTTAAGGACCTAACAGATGGAGGGTCACAGTGGGGCTTGGCGGGCACGCTGGACAAACGGACGGAAAGGAGCCGAAGGAACCAGAGGCGAGAACAAGGAAGTGATCATCAAAATTACGGCAGTCAAACAGGGCGAGGAGAAACTGACAAGGGTTTCGGGATCTGAAAAGGGGTCAGCGAACCCTAAGACTGGGAGCATTGCTGTGGCGGGAAGTTAGGCAGGAGGGGGCTGTGAGGACAGAGACGCTGGCGACTGAGGTTTGGGAAACTGTGATCTTCTTGATGATGACAAGTTCTAGGATCCGTCTGAAGAAATAGATGACTGAAGCCACGTGGAAGAAAAGATCGCCAAACGTAGGAAAGGTCAGGCAACTGAGAGAATGGGGTGTGGGGCGGGTGACCCATTTAAATGCTGAAATCACCAAAAATAGTGACATAAAGACAGGATGCCGCCAGCAAAAAATATTCAAGTAATGAATAAGATTCTGCAGACAACTATGACAACCAGAATAGTACATTTTGTTGGCATGTGCTTAAAACATACTGAGTTTTTTTTTTTTTTTTTTAATTAGGAGAAATGTCTTAGAAAAAGCAAGGAGGAAGAAAGACAATGAGAATTTAGCCCCTACGTGCCCTTCCACAGGTAGAATAGAGGTAGAAAAAGAGTTCTTCTTTTGGGGGACAATCATGGAAGCTGTGTCATCAGGGGAAGTCAGTATTTTTTTTTTTTATTCAAGTCAGAAGTCAAAGGAAATAGTAAGAAAAAATATTGGAGACTGGTAATTTTGCTAATGACAGACTGCATGTTCCAGAGAATATATTGAAAGTTCTTTTTTGAAGGGTGAGGGACTGGAAAGAAATGGGAGGTTCTGTCAGATGAAGGGAGCTAACAGGTTGCAGAGAGAAATTCTGGGTATTTAAAGATCCTGGGATGCTTGAACTCTCGGCGAGTACAGGTAAAATGGGAATAAAGGTGTAATGGGATTAATCCTGGTGGTATTTTGGTGGAAGAGGAATTAGAGGTGAGAGCAGAGGAGGTATAGAGAGACCCTGATTGGGATTGGTGGGATTGTTGGTTATACACAGCGCTTAGTGGGCTTCCAGGTGCTAAAGTGATGTCATAGCTGTGGAAGAGAAACTCTTTTTTTATTTTCAGCATATTATGGGGGTACAAATGATAAGGTAACATATGTTTCCCTTCCGTCCTCCCACCTCGAGTCAGCTTCGAGCGTGTCCATCCCCCAGAGGGTGCACATCACACTCATTATGTATGTATACACCCGTCCCCTCCTCCCCCACTAGCCCAACACCTGATAAATGTCATTCCTATATGTCCACTTAGGTGTTGATCCATTAATATCAATTTGCTGGTGAGTACATGTGGTGCTTATTTTTCCATTCTTTGGATACTTCACTTGATAGAATGGGTTCCAGCTCTACCTAGGAAAATATAAGAGGTGCTAGATCACCGTTGTTTCTTATAGCTGAATAGTACTCCACGGTATACGTATACCAGATTTTATTAATCCACTCATGTATTGATGGGCACTTGGGTTGTTTCCACAACTTTGCAATTGTGAATTGTGCCGCTATAAACATTCAAGTGCAGGTGAGATATCACTTATCTCCAGTGAGAATGGCCTTTATTAACAAGTCCTAAAACAATAAATGCTGGCATGGATGCGGAGCGATAGGAACACTCCTACACTGCTGGTGGGACTGCAAAGTAGTTCAACCTCTGTGGAAAGCAATATGGAGATACCTAAAGAGATACAAGTGGATCTACCATTTGATCCAGCAATCCCACTACTGGGCATCCACCCAAAAGAACAAAAGTCATTCTATGGAAGAAAAACTCTTCATCAGGACCACAGGGAATCCTTTGAGACTTTCTTAAATCTAAGAGGGTGAAAGATACATATATATATATATATATATATATATATATATATAGAGAGAGAGAGAGAGAGAGAGAGAGAGAGAGAGAGAGAGAGAGAGAGAGAGAAAGAGGAGGTTGGGAATCTTCCAAAATGAGGAGGTTGGGGTGAGCAGAGGAATGCATTGGGATGGATCACCTGGAGTCATTGCTTGCAGTACACTTTGGGGCCGGAGCCACCCCTTAGAAGGCAGGGCTGGGAAGCCCACGTTTGCTTAATGTAACATTAGAATTAATTACTTCAAGCACAGTATTATAAGTTTAGGGTTCTAGCTGTCTATCGATCACTCAAAAGTGTGAATAAAAAAAAATTAATCTCCCAGGAGAGACACCACATTTTAAACTCACCCTAAGGAAGATGAGCACTGATCGTGGGCTGATGATCTATAACACTTATAGTCAGAAAAATAAATGGATTCTAAATAGATCTCGTGATACATTCTATTTATGTGTCTGGGATTTCCAATTTAAAGAAAAAAAAAAGACTATGGACTCATTTGAGGGTTATAAATTCCATGCAATTAAAGTGATAACAGGGCCAGGTGCGGTGGCTCACCCCTATAATCCTAGCTCTCTGGGAGGCCGAGGCAGGAGGATCGCTCAAGCTCAGGAGTTCGAGACCAGCCTGAGCAAGAGTGAGGCGCCTGTCCCTACTAAAAATAGAAAGAAATTAATTGGCCAACTAAAAATATATAGAAAAAATTAGCTGAGTGCAGTGGCTCACGTCTGTAGTCCCAGCTACTGGGGAGGCTGAGGCAGGAGGATTGCTTGAGCCCAGGAATTTGAGGTTTCTGTGAGCTAGGCTGATGCCATGGCACTCTAGCCTGGGCAACAGAGTGAGACTCTGTCTCAAAAAATAAATAAATAAATAAAAGAAAGCGATAACAGCACCCCTCCAAGAGCCCACGTGGGGCAATACACTATCCAGTATCAGCGTTCTGCCCTGGCCACTTGGCAGGAATTACTGTTTCCTAGAGTCCGATCATAGCCTCAAAGGGGAACTCAAAGGGTCATGTGATCATTGGAATGCAGTTCCAGAAAAACTTCATTTATTTGGCATGATTGCAATATACCTGTTTCTGCCTTAAGTGCTATTTTAGAGACCTTGGCCATCTCCCTGGAGAATTCAAAACTTGGAGGAAAAAAAAATTCTGTTTCTAAAATGTATTAGGTTCTTACTAATTTATTACTTAGTCTAGGCAGGCTAGACTAGATTACTTGATTGCTTAGATTAGGCAGGCTAGGGTCATGGCCAAGAGGCATGCAACCAAGATATTTAACTTCTCTAAGCTTTCCTTTTCCTCCTCTGTACAATGTATCAATACTTCCTTCATAGGGTCATTATGTGAATTAAATGAGATAATAGGCAGAGAGAGCTTAGAGTCACTCCTAGCATGTCGTGCACAACCAAGGGTAACTCTCATTATCAGTTATCTCATCGGATCAGCATTTTCATTTTTTCCATCAAACATTTCCTCCTCTTTAACCAAATGATTCCATGAGGGCTATATGCCCCAGGACACAATATAGCTAGCTCTAAACCACTGAAGTTTTGAATTATAATTTCACGCTTTTCAATATCATCACTCTTTTTGCTGTGGATTTTCTGCTTCTAATATGCTCTGGTATAAGAAACTTGCTATCTATCTGGATTTACTGGAACAGTCTAACGTGAGTACAAAATAGATTTTGAAGGAAAGCCGGAAGGACTCTCTTGAAGAAAAGTCATGGATTTTAGGGTATGAAATTGATAACATCCATATTGGTTATTGGGCAAGTCTCTTCGGATTTAGTTTAACTCAGCTTTAATTCTCAAGTATGTCTCGGACATCTGTCCTGGAAGGTTCTAGACCACTGTCATTGCCACTTATTCAATGACGAAGTGTCTTAAACAATGACATTATGTCCCAGCAATTCCACTCCTAGACAGTTACCCGAGGGAGATAAAAGTATAATGTCCACACAAAGACTTGTAGACAAATATTTGTTCCAGCTTGATTTAAAATAAACAAGCCTGAAAATAAACCAAATTGCCTATCAGTGGTTGGACAGATAAACAAATTGTGGTATATCCTCACAGTGAAATACTATTCAATAATATATAAATGAATAATCAAATCAATCAATAAGAGGAATGAACTATTGACAACATGGATGGATCTCAAAATCAAAAACTTTGGGGGTGATCATATAGTTGACATTTTGATTGTGATGATGGCTTTGTGGGTGTAGACATATATTAAAAAATCATCAAATAGGTTACTTACATATGTGTAATGGATTATATGCAAATTTTACCTCTCTAAAGTTATTTTAAAAAGTCCAACGGAGGCCAGGCAAAGTGGCTCACACCTGTCATCCGAGCACTCTGGGAGGCCAAGGTGGGAGCATTGCTCAAGGTCAGGAGTTCGAAACCAGCCTGAGCAAGAGCGAGACCCCATCTCTACTAAAAATAGAAAGAAATTAATTGGCCAACTAAAAATAGATATAAATTAGCCGGGCGTGGCGGTGCATGCCTGTAGTCCCAGCTACTCGGGAGGCTGAGGCAGGAGGATCGCCTGAGCCCAGGAGTTGGAGGCTGCTGTGAGCTAGGCTGATGCCACAGCACTTTAGCTGGGGCAACAGAGTGAGACTCTGTCTCAAAAAAAAAAAAAAAAAAGTCCTTCTGTTCTCCCCTGATCACCTGTTTCCAAACCAGGTGACCTCCTGTGCCCCGTTCTATGTCACATATCATAATAACCTATGCCTTATCGTTACAAAATGCATCCAATTATGTTTTATAATTAGTGGCACACCTGTTTGTTTATCCTCCTCCCTCCTCCCTAGATTGTCAACTCCACGTGGACAGGGAGTACGTCCCTCTTGCCCATTGTGTCCCCTCAACATTTAGCACGCTGAATGAATGGATGGAACATTGAAGGTCTCCCTTGTGCTGGTTAAATATCCGGGAAGGAATCTCCTTTCTTATCAAGTCAGGTCCCCTGAGGACAGAGCAGTAGGGGACGGGCCAGTGGTGGACACGAGGAAAGGTGTCCACTTACTGCGCTGTGTGTGGGGTGCCAATGAGACGGGGGTGGGTGAACGAGAGTGGGAACAGGAGAGGTCTGCTTTAACCTGGGACATATGCGAAACCCAGTGAGACGAATGTACACGGAGGCGCAATACAATTCAAAAATATCCTGTGCAAGATGCGCAGCCTATGGGACACCAGAGAATAAGGCTTACACTTTTGCATCAGTGTTGGGAAGGCAAGTGCAGAAGAGGAGTTTGTGCAGATGTCAGGTGCGGCCCTCCAGGGGACAGTCCTTCTGCAATGAAGCAATGTCACACGTCGCACTGGGCTTCCGCTGCCACTGAGCTATGCTCTGAGCTCCCTGCCCTCAGCAAGCAAGCCGGCAGGTTCGTCACCTTAATCAAGAGTGGAAAGCTCTGGAAGTCCTAGGAGAAATTCCTGCAGCAGAGAGATTAATTTTTAACTAAATGGAAACAGCTCCTGAAATAAAAGCTAAGAGTGAGCCTTTATGGAAAATTTTAGCCTTGCGTTGCGTGGCAGTCCCAAGATGGTACACTGGGGTCCAAAGGTAATCTTAAAGAGATGCTCACAGGGTCACTTCACGCACGGAATGGACCTGCCATGGAAAATAAAATCCTAGTGGCCAAACCCTTACGCTATATCTAAACATATCGATGGAAGGTTCAGATAGTATCTAGCTATTTTTAGATAGTTTGATGCAAACTTGATGTCATTCTCAGGAGCAGTCTTATGAAGCACGGCTGCATGTTTTTCTAATTGAATTTATATTTGCTTAGCTTATGCGTTCGTTAGCATGGGGTTTCAAATTGTAATTTGAAATATAATCAATGTCTACCTTCAAAGATTAGCCTCTCCTTCCAGAATGCATCTCCTGGCCCCGTGCTACTTGATGAAGGCGTAGTAACGTGCATACTAAAATAATATGAAAGATACACTGAGCTGAACACTCAACTGTGAGGTATGAACACTTTTTTCAGGTGTTCAGAGAGGAGAGAGATTCCCGGGAGTGGGTGAATCCGCACAGAAATGGACTTCGAGCTTAGTCTGGAAGGATGCTTAGGATTGGGGAAGGGAGATAAGACAGAGGAAGGACATCCACATAGAAAAACAGAAAGAAGACGCCAGGGGTGGTGGCTCATGCCTGTCATCCTAGCACTCTGGGAGGTCGAGGCGGGAGGATCGCTCAAGGTCAGGAGTTCGAAACCAGCCTGAGCAAGAGGGAGACCCCGTCTCTACTAAAAAATAGAAAGAAATTAATTGGCCAACTAGAAATATATAGAAAAAAATCAGCCAGGCATGGTGGCACATGCCTGTAGTCCTAGCTACTGGGGAGGCTGAGGCAGGAGGATTGCTTGAGCCCAGGAGTTTGAGGTTGCTGTGAGCGAGGCTGACGCCACTCACTCTATCTAGCCTGGGCAACAGAGTGAGACTGTGTCAAAGAAAAGAAAGGAAAGGAAAAGGAAAGGGAAAGGGAAAGGGAAAGGTTAAGGGAAAGGGAAAGAAAAGAAAAGGAAAGGAAAGGAAAGGAAAGGAAAGGAAAGGAAAGGAAAGGAAAGGAAAGGAAAGGAAAGGAAAAGAAAAGAAAAGAAAAGAAAAGAAAAGAAAAGAAAAGAAAAGAAAAGAAAAGAAAAACAGGAGGAGGAAGATGTGAAAAAGATGCCACAGAACACCCTCAGGTTTTCTTTTTGTACAAAAATATTAAAAAATTAAAAATAGAATCGTATGGTGCCTGAGCTCGCCCCAGAGTCTCAGAGGGAAGTGTGTGAGAGTAGCAGGGCACTCTGCAGTGACACCATCCTCCAATTTGAATTAGAAACCACCTCGGAGCAGAGGCGGGGTGAACAGGCAGTGCCACCTGACCTCTCCGCACTAATTCTCACTGTAGAACATTAGTTGTGAAGTCCCTTTTGACCGCTGACTTCAGACTTGTCGGAATCTCTACCAACACGGCGCAGAGTCCGAGAGCTGGCCCATAAGGGACAATCTGTTTGCCATCCCTTGCTTAGGGGGTCACTTTTGCTCTCGAACTGCCTGGCACCACGGCGTTCCACGGCATAGGCGAGTTTTATCCCTTTCCGAACGTCTTGTGACGCCTTTCCCAACATTTGCACTGAGAGATGCTCTGGCAGGGTCCTCAATGTCCAAACGAAATTTGTCTTTGCTAATGATTTAAAAATTAACCCGGGGTAGGGCTTATGAGATCAAAGATATTAACATTTCCCTTCTTTGTGATGAAAGCAATCCACGCCGTACCACGTGTCTCAGAAATGTCACTGCACAAATCCGCCAACAGTCTTCTTCTGTAATTTCGGCGGTCAAATCCTTCAGACAAAGGATGTCATCCTGTTCTTAAATAATAATGATGGTCCAGGACTCTTCTTTATAGTTGTTTAAAGGTTCATTTTGTTTTATTTGGTTTCACCAACAGCAAGGCATAATTAATGTGAAAGAGGAATCAGTTTGACTAAGGCCACACATACTATAAACGAAGTGAAGAATTTTAGCATGTATTTGGCATTTTGCACGCTTGAGGCAATGTCCTGTCCACTTTCACACACCTTATAACAGAATTATTCCACGAACCCTGTGAGGGTGATTTTTTTGGCCCATTTTACCGGTGAAGAGACTGAGGCACGGCGAAGTCGAAAGCAACAAAACATGGACATAAATTTGAGTCACCTGACCCCAATCCCAATATTCTATGTACTACATGTTACTGCCTCTTTTTACGGTCATATTATTAATTATAATAACACTCATTAGGTACTTACTATATGGCATCTTCCTTACTAAGTGCTTTACCTATATGGTGTCATTCCCATCCTAAAGTACCTAGGAAGGTAGACCATTGGCTAAATTTCACAAGCTTGGAAACAGAGGGTGCTTAATTTCACACAGGTAGTAAGTAATGGAGCTAGTTGCAGAAAAAGTTCTGCTGTTTGATAGCAGAGTAGGGTGGCTATAGGTAACAACAATGTATTGTATTTCTCCAAAGAGCCAGAAGAGAGGACTCGAAATGCACCCAACAACACATAGATATTATGTAATAAATACTACCGTGTTGATACCTTAAATATCCTAGTGGACCATTACACATTTTATGCATGTAACAAAATTTCACAGGTCCCCTTTAAATATGTACAAATATAATGTATCAAAAAAATAAATTAGCTGCAGAAAGCAATCCAAAATATTACTTTTTCACTACATTATCACTGTCCTCAAGACGTGTACTTCGATTTTTGCTTAATATCCTGCCCTTAATTTAATAATTACAAGAGATTCAATTATGGATTGCTCTCTATATGTGCCCAGGACCACGCTTACCACCTCACACACGTCATCTCATTTGAGCCTCACAACAACTTATCCACTAACAATAAAATCCTGAGCTCTCCACTGACTGAACAGACCCCCTCCTGGCCAAGGGGACCCCAGCTAAACCTTAAAACTGAGTTCCTAGCCAGGAAGGGAAGGAAGGACGAACATGCCTCATGATACCCCCTCCCTTGTAGAGTTCAGACACAAAAATTGACCATCATCGATGTTAAAACAAAGATCATAAGACTAACAAGACAGACCCTTTATGAAACTAAAATTATTAACAGGGCCTAATGCCATGCATGCCAAAGGTTAAATCACCTGCAGGCGATCAATTTGCTTGACAGACCACTCTGAGCACATCGTGAGTGCTCTCTGATCTCTGTTGACCCCCCCCTTATCGCAACTGAAGCATTCCTATCTACTGACTCCGAGTTTTTAGACAAAGATTTATTCTTTAACCAACTAAAAAAAAAATCAAAGAATCTTCTAACTCATCTATAACCTATAAGCTCCTGCTTGGGAATGTCACACCTTTTGGGGCCAAACCAATGTATACCTTCCATGTATTGATTTGTGATTTTTTTTACCTGCAATTTCTCTCTCCCTAAATGCATAAAACTAAACTGTAATCCGGATACCTCAGGCACATTTTCTCAGGATCTCTTAAAACTATGTTCCTCATATTTGCCACTGAATAAACTTCTTTAAATTATATTACAGAATTTGGGGTTTTTTTTCCTTTGGCACACCGCATTCAGTTTATGATTTCTTTATTTCAGTCAAGAAAGCAATCTACCAATCCCAAAGAACTACAGCAGGTATTAGCCTACCTGGTTAAAAGGAACCCACCCAGTAGGTCTGCCCCCGCCCAAGTGCCTTGGAAGCCAATCACCTCTTCCTTTCACAGGGACTCCACAGTCTTGAGATTAGTCAGCAATCACCTGGTGAGATGCAATGCGTGGATTTGATCTGAATGTGGAAAATTTGCTATGAAAAGAAATCCAGCCTGCTTTGCTTGTTGTACAGGAGAAGAAGGGCCCCTTGGCGGCAGGAGCGGACAAAAGATTGAGGAAACATTCGGGATGCTTCCCAGGGTCAGAGTTGGAGGGATGGGGGAGAAAAGGGAAGCCTAGATTTTCAAAAGAGGTTAAAGGACCACTAAGTTCCTTGTTTGTCAAGAGAGGGGGAGAAATTCAGCAAAGAGCTCGCTTGCCTTCCAAGTCGTAAAGCTGCTGTTAGATGTTGGTTTGTTAGGGCTACATTTCCCAGAGCCCTCTGCATCTAGACCCAGTCAATGGACTATGAACCGAAGTCCCTCTTCTCTGTCTTCCAACTATATTAAAAACAACAATGATGACAATAGCAACAACAACAACAACAACAAAAAGCCACTTTTGAGGACTTAGGAAATGACAGAGATAGCAGATGAAAGAAGTCCAGGTCTCCAAGCCATGCCATGGAGAACAGCCCTTAGCAAATCAGAAATGCCATGTTCTAGTATCCCATGAACAAGACACAAACCTTTTTTCACATTCAGTCACTAAAATCTAGAGAATCGTCGTTACACCAGCTCGTATTACCCTCGCTGATATAAGGTAGAAATGTTAATCTTCTTTATTTCCTTAAGAACAGATGTTGCATTGTGCAGTCAATTATCCATTGTCGTTGGAATTCTGCATCACGACTACATTAGGGAAATCCACAGGGAAACGTGAAACTTCGTTTTAACCATGGGGATGTTGGTAGCAAAGTAATATAGGAAGGGAAGTCATATGGTACCATTAATTCGGTTTTGCATGCTCTCACGCTCTCTATTCTAGCTAGCTAAGATGTAGTATTGGGGGCTGGATTTAACCTCTTACCTGAAACACTAAAAAAGAAAAACATATGAAGCAAAATTTAAGAAATTAATTTTGAGGCCAAAAAGCAGGGAGGTTAAATGAGGCAGAGCCCCGCATATTCCTTGAGTTGAGGAGCCCACAGCCGAGAGCTTGGACAGTTCATGCAGCTAGAGATTATAGACAGGGCACCAGAGCAGAGGGAGCCACACACACAGATGCAGATGGAGCCCCAGACTTCTGCACAGGGTTTCCCTTCAGCATGTGGCCGAGCACTGACTGGTGCATGGAGGAAAGAAAGCAGAAAAAGAACAAAAGATTTAGAGGTAACAGAGCCAGGTGCAAAAATTCCCTGGCATAGGACCTTTTCACTACCCAGACCAGAAAACCTCATGAATTCATGAAATATTGGGTAGAGGTCTCAGAAAGATCTTGCCTAGGCTGTGGGGAATACATAGCCTCAAAGAAAAGATGGTTCTGGTCATTCCTAACAACTCTTGAAAGCCGTACTAGAAAGAATGAAATTATTTCTAAGCAACATCCCTGCATCCCAACACGAAGCTCAAGAATATTAGAAATCCTCCGAGACAAATAGAAAACAGACAGCAAGATGATAGACTTCAACCTAACCGTGTCGATACTGAGTAGGCAAAGAAAACGAAGCAGTTATCTTAAGGCCGGGCAACGTGGACTTCAGAGCACAGAATATTACCAGGGATACAGAAGATCATTTCATAATGGTAAACAGCTCGATTTATAAAGAGGATAGAATAGTTCTCAATGTCTATGCAAAATATAACAGAGCTACAAAATACATGAAGCATAATAATTAATGGAATAAGTAGATAGGAAAATCAGTAAGGTTATTTGGACTTTTACAACACTAGCAACGAACTTGACCTTATCGATATTTATAGAACACTCCACTCCATATACGTATAATATGTATATGTATGTATTTTTTTTCCTGGAAAGTACACCTGGAACATTTACCAAGATAAGCCATGTTCTTGGCCACAAAACAAGCCACAATAAACTTAAAAGGATGTAAGTCTGCAAATTAGAAATCAATCACAGAAAGATCTCTAAAAAAGAAAAAAATCCCAAATACTTATGAACTAAATAATGCACTGAGGAATAACCCAGAAGTCAGAGAAGATATTGCCAGGGAAATTGTAACTGTTTTAAATTAAATGTTAATAAAAACACAACATATCAGTATTTGTGGAATGCCACTAAAGCACTAGTTAAGGGAAAATTTACAGCACAAAATGTTTGTATTAGAAAAAGAAGAAAGATCTCAAATCAATGACCTCAGGTTCTATACTAAAATTAGAAGAAGAAGTGAAAATCATATCCAAAGTAAGCCAAGGAAACAAAATGATAAGGATAAACCTGAAAATAATAGCATAGAAACAAGAAACAATAAAGAAAATCAATCAGGCAAAAAGCTGATTCTTTGAAAAAGCAATAAAAATGATAAACTTCTAGTCAGACTGATTAGAAAAAAAGAGAAGATACAAATTACTCATATCAGAAATGAGAGCAGTAACATAACTACAAATTCTACAAATATTGAAAGGACAATAAAAGAATATTATGAATACTTAATGTCAATAAATTGATATTTTAAATGAAAGACTCGTGTTACAAAAGCTCATGTTAAAAATAGCGAATGTCTGGAAGGTGGCTCACGCCTGTCATCCTAGCACTTTGGGAAGCCAAAGCAAGAGGATCTTGAGCCCAGGAGTTTGAGATGAGGCTGGCCAACACAGCAAAATCTCATCTGTACAAAAACTAAAAAAAAATTTAGCTGGGCATGGTGGCATGCACCTGTTGTCCTAGCTACTTGGGAGGCTGAGGCAGGAGGATCACTTGAACCCAGGAGTTTGAGGTTGCAGTGAGCTATGATGCTGCTGCTTGCACTGTAGCCTGGGCAACAGAGCAAGACCCTGTTTTAAAAAAAACAAATGGAGAAAGTTAATAGGCTTATGTCTACTGAAGAAATGGAATTTGTGATGGAAAACCTTCTCACAATAAAAACTCCTGGCCCAGATGGCTTCACTAGTAAATTCAATTAAGTGTTTAAGATAGTAATACCAGTTCTACACAAAATGCACAAAATTTAGGAAGACAGAATACCTCCCAATTCATTCTATAAGGCTTGAATTACCGATACCGAAATTCAGAGGGAAAAAAGGCATTATAAGAAAACTACAGAATAGTATCTTTCATGAATACATATGCAAAAATTCTAAACCAAATTTTTTAGGAAATCAAATCCAATAACATGTAAGAAGGATCATATATCATGAATGAGTAGGTTTATTCTAGAAATAGAAGGCTAGTTTAATATTCTAAAATCAATCAATATAATGCAACACATTAACAAACTAAAAAAGAATGCCAAATCAACTCCATAGATGTAGAAAAATCAGTTAACAAAACCAGCATCCACTCCTGATAAAAATTCTGAGAAAACCAGGAGCAGAAGGGAAATTTCTCAATCTGATAAAGAGTATCCATGAAAAATCTACAGATTAGATCATACTTAATGAGAGCTTTTTCCCCTAAGATCCGATACAAGACAAGGATTACCTTCCTTTGCCACTTCTATTCAATTTTGTACCAGAGACATCAGTCTGTGCAATATAGCTAAGAGAAGAAATAAAAAGCAACCCAAATTGAAAGCCTGTCTTTATTTGTTGATGGCATGATCATATATATAAAAATTGGATGAAATCTACAAAATTTATAAAATTAAAAAGCAAGTTTACAAGGATTACAAAATGAAAGGTTAATATACAAAATCAAGTAGATCATATTTCTATATGTTAGATACAAAGAATTGTGAGTTTTTTAAAAAATATCTTCTCCTATAGCATCAACATTTTAAAATACTTAGGGGTAAAATGTGATAAAAAGAAAAAAGTGTGCAAAACCTGTACACTGAAAGCCATAAAACATTACTGAGGAAATTTTAAAAGATTAAATGGGGAGAGATCTCTTTTCATTAATCAGTAAACTCAATATTATTAACAAGATAATTTGCTCAAATTCATCAATAAATTCAGTGCAACGCCAAACATAACTCAGCAGGTGCTTTTGTCAAAATTGACAAGTAGATTCTAAAATAATGTGGACATGAAAAGTACTTAGAATAATCAAAATAACCTTAAAGAAACAAAGTTAGATGATTTACATTAGCTGACTTTAGTATTTGTTATAAAGCTACACTAATTGATGGGCTGGCGTTAATATAAACAAATGCACGAATGAAACAGAACATAGTGTATAAATTGACCCACAGATGCACTGGCAATAGAATTTTTCTTTTTTCTGGCAACAGATTTTTAACAAAGATAATCCAACGGAGAAACAAAAGTCTATGCAACAATGGTGGCGGGAAAATTGGATTTTCATATGCAAAATATTTAATTTTAATCCATAATCACATACAAAATTCAATTAAAATATTCTATAGACCTAATTGAAAATTGTATAAAACTATAAAACATCTAGATCAGAGCATAGAAGAAAATCTTAGAGTCTATGATTAGTTATAGATTCCTTAGACACCACACCAAACACATTATCCATAAAAGAAAAAAACTATATGCATAAATTAATTTTTATCAAAACTAAAACTTCTGCTTTCTGAAAGACCCTGATAATAGAAAGAAAAGACAAGCCACAGCCTGGAAAAAAATTTGCAAAGCATATATCTGATAAAGTACTTATCTCTAGACTACATGAAGTATTCTCAAAACTGAACAATGAGGAAGCAACTACTCAACAAAAAGTAGACAAAGATTTGAACAGGCACTTCATCAAAAAAGACATATGGATGGCAAAAAAAAGAAAGCTAAAGAGATAATTAAAATTGTTCATCATTAGGGAAATTAAAATCAAAACCACAATGAGATATCACTGCACACATACTAGAATACCTAAAATTAAAAAGAGTGACTAGACAGCTTGGTGAGGGTATAGAAGAACTGGAATTCTTGCGTGATGCTGGTGGGAAATGTAAAATGGTACAGTGACTTTTGAAAATAGTTTGGCAGTTCCTCAAAAAGTTAAGCATCTGATCTCTACCATGTGACCCAGCCATGTCTCTTGGGTGCCCTGACCCAAGAGAAGTGAAAGCGTGCAGCCACACAAAGGCTCTTACACAAATTCTCATAGCAGCTTTAGTTTCTTAATAGCCTGAATAACTGGCAATAACCCACGATCCCATCAGCAAGTAAACGGGAACAAACTGTGGTATGTCTACACAATGGAACACTTTTGCTTAGCATTAAAAAGGACGACAGGCATAACATGGATAAATGTCAAAGTAATTATGCTGAGTAAAAGAAGCTAACAGTGGCCGTGTGAGCCCTTTCTTATACACGATTTACAAAACGTGAATTCATCCGTATTAGCAAAAAGACACAGGAGGAAATTTTTGTGGGCATCATTGCGGTGATGGGTTTTACAGATGTATAGCTCAGTCAAGACTTAGATTGTGCATTTTAACTGCATGTAGTTTATTTTAAGCCAATTGTACCGCACAAAGCTGCTAAAAATCAGCCCCTTAAATGTGTTCAATCATTCCGTCCTCACAATCTTACAGATAGAAATTGTGGTAGTATTGCCACTTTACAAAAACAAAATCCATATAAGGGGAAGAGGAAAATAGGGGTGGATAGTTAACAAATAGCTATAAATATATATTATATATATAATATATAAATATATATATTTATTTTTTGAGACAGTCTCGATTTGTTGCCCAGGCTAGAGTGAGTGCCGCGGCGTCAGCCTAGCTCACAGCAACCTCAAACTCCTGGGCTCAAGCGATCCTCCTGCCTCAGCCTCCCGAGTAGCTGGGACTACAGGCATGCACCACCATGCCCAGCTCATTTTTTCTATATATATTAGTTGGCCAATTAAATTCTTTCTATTTATAGTGGAGACGGGGTCTCGCTCTTGCTCGGGCTAGTTTCAAACTCCTGACCTCGAGCGATATGTCCGCCTTGGCCTCCCAGAGTGCTAGGATGACAGGCGTGAGCCACCGCGCCCGGCCTATATAGATTTAATAGTTACTTATTTGCAAAGCATTTGATAATGCAACATGGTTAAAATAAAAGTGATTAAAACATGGGTTGTCCCCTTAAAATCACAACTTTTATTAAAAGATTTTGCACATTGGGCAGGTAAGTAGTCAAATATACAGCAAGACTGAATGAAATTGTCGTCTCCCAGATATTCCATTCATATGATTACAACGGCACTTGTCAAATTGTGAGATAATTATGTATTAACCTATAGGATTCCACACAGGACTGACGGGGTCTCCAAAGTGAATATAATGACCTCTCTAGCCCAGCACCTAGATCAATACCAGGTACAGAGTCCACCCCAACAAATGCACGTGAATGTATGAATGAATATGTAAATGAGTGAATGCATGAATACAGGTACGAAAAAAATGAATGAATGGACAGACTGGGATATACAAAGAACGTAACTATTATTTTCATATCAAGACCATTCAAAATAATCTCCATTTGACTTTAGAATGCCTTTTCGAGCTTGTATTTACATGTGGTTGTGCCTGAATCGGCCCCAACTCATTCAGATAATAGAATTAAATCAAGAGATCGGAGGTTAGATCTAGCAGGACAAAAAAAAGGTTGTCTATTTTGTTCTTCACCCTCAGTTTCTCTCCATAAACCTTTCTGACCAAGGTAAAGCAACAAGCTAACTTGAATTGCCCTATTCAACCCAAGTGTGCTAACTTCCTGCTGATTATCTTAAATATTAATGAAAGACAGAAAATACATGTGTTTTCAGCATAAAAAGTCAATGTTTTCAGCTCCTAGGAGACTGCAGGTTTAGTCTAGATAAAGGGCAAAATAGAGAAGTTTGCCGTTGTGGTTTTACTTTTTTGGGGTATTTTTTTTTTATTATTTCAGCATATTATGGGGTACAAATGTTAAGGTTACATATATTGCCCATTCCCCCCACCCTCCTTCGAATCAGAGCTTCAAGCGTGTCCATCCCCTAGACGGTGCACATCTCACTCATTATGTATGTATACACCCATCCCTTCCTCCCTCCTCCCACCTGCCCGACACCTGATAAATGTCATTCCTATATGTCCACTGAGGTGTTGATCTGTTAATACCAGTTTGCTGGTGAGTACATGTGGTGCTTGTTTTTCCATTCTTGGGATACTTCACTTAGTAGAATGGGCTCCAGCTCCATCCAAGAATATACAAGAGGTGCTAGATCACCATTGTTTCTTAGAGCTGAATAGTACTCCATGGCATACATATACCACATTTCACTAATCCACTCATGTATTGATGGGCACTTGGGTTGTTTCCACAACTCTGCAATTGTGAGTTGTGCTGCTATAGACATGCGGGTGCAGGTGTCTTTTAAGTCCTTCGTGGCTATTTTAAATCATATACCTAAAACTGGGCATTCCCAGCAGTCTACCTGGGCACACCGCTGGGAAACATACGTGTGTAAGGGGGGCGTGAAACAGTGATCGCTCAACCTTGGGGTTTCTGGGATGGAGGCTGCCTCACACAGAGTCACATCCAGCCGTGAGTGAGTAGCAACTCCACAGTCTCCCAGGACGGTGGCCCAAGACAGGGACTGATGAGGCTTACGTGGCCACAGATGGCAAACACAATGGGCTGCATCCACACCAAGGGGTCCAGCACCATTGCTTGATATTCAACCACCCGGACATACATGTCTGCAACAGCCAGCTCCCGTGCACACCAGTGCTCACCGTGAACAAGGGACTGCTGGGCTTTCTAGAAGGACTCATGCTCCAGGACACAGCAGGTCAGGGAGAACTTAGGTGGTGACCCCATCTCTGTCTCTGCAGGTAAAGATGATATGACTGCTGAGGGAATGTCCAAGCTGGATAGAAAACAGGGGCTCTAACTGTTAGCCGGTGCTTTCTAGAAAACAGAGCACCAGCATCATTGTGACACACTTGTAAGAATGACAAACTTGGATTGAATTTAATTTTACACACATTATCGGGAAATGTTTCAATTAGTGTGTGTGTGTAAAAGAAGGAATTGTAGATTTTTGTTTTGCTTTTTTTTGTGTGTGTGTGTGTGTGAGATAGGGACTCATTCTGCCACTCAGGCTACATGCTGTGGTGTCACCATAGTTCACTGCAACCTCAAACTCCTGGGCTCAAGAGATCCTCCTGCCTCAGCCTCCTGAGTAGCTAGGACAATAGGTATGAGCCACCATGCCCGGCTAATTTTTCTATTTTTTGTAGAGACAGGGGGTCTCACTCCTTTTGCTCAGGCTGGTCTCAAACTCCTGGCCTCAAGCAATCCTCCTACCTCAGCCTCCCAAAGTGCTAGGATTACAGGCATGAGCCATCACCACATGCATGGCCAGAAACTGTAGATTAAAAACAAAAAACAAACAAACAAAAAAACACCTCTTGTAAATTTCAAAATGGTTGTAAAAATGATTAAAATTTTCTTATTGAATGTGATTATCAAGAATTGGAAGATAATGTTATAAAAGCATATTGATCAAAATTGCAGGTAACAAGTTAAAGCATAAGATCGGATAGCAACACTTGTGTTTGTGGAAGTAGGAACAGATTTCTCATTTAAAAATTTGAAAACATTGTTTAAAAGTTTTATGTAAATTAAATAGCTGGTATCTTCCCAAATACCCTATATGGTATTCTTATGAAAGCTGTGTAATCTAAGAAAAGTATAATGCCATTTTCACCAAGCTCCACTTAAATCTCCCCCAGTTTACTCCAGTGTGGAATATAAATGTTATTATTTTCTATTCCATGAAATGGAAACAGTAAGCAGTAGTAGCCTAGGATATGAGTAACACATTAACATTGACCACTAGACACTTCGCTCTAGATTGGAAGGAGACAGAAACCAGAAAACACTCTTAGCCTGCTGATTAGGTAAATATTCAATTTAAGATTACATTTTCCCTAAACCACACAAAAAATAAATACCAGGATAATAATGGGATTTGAGATCTGTAATTTTATCTTGCAATGTTGCCCTTAGGGCAGTGGTCCCTGGTGTTTTATGCATTAATTGCTTACCATGGAGCCTTTAGACACAGAGTAGAAATTAATTTCATACACCTCACTATTCTAAAACTTACTTACCTTTTTCATAACACATACAGAATCTAATGATTTATAAATATGCAATAGATAGGCTTTTCATTTAAATGTGGCAGCGAACTATTGCCCTGCGCCAAAATAACAATGTGAATAACTCTGGTAAAAAAAAAAAAATCCCAGATTTAGTTAATTTTTCTTTTTATTATTCATTCTCTTACCCACTTTTTTCTTTTCTTTGTTTTTTGAGGTGGGGGGTGGTGGTGGTATTGCCTTTCGAAGCCAATCTGAAGTATTCTATATTCGAATCAGGTTTATCAATTGATGGTAAGGTGAATGAATCTCAAAAATGGGAGGTAGTACAATTGGATATTTCTGGTTACAACCTCTTTATAATTTTTTTAGTTAAGTCTATACGAATCAAGTCACTTCTCTTAACTAACCTAGCGTCTCTTCATCTCTAAAAAAAAAAAAAAAGGTTTGCATGAAATATTTGTCCTGTCTCCTGGAACATCTTGTGATTTTGTGATCCTGTATAAGTTGTGCAGGAAGAAAAAAATGTAAAATATACAGAATCCTAGCAGTAGGGTTACTAGTCACACACTCAAGCAAGGGGGGCTGCTGAGTTTATGCACGAGCAGTTTTGATTTTACGCCATGTTGCCTATTGATGGCTAAACAGCAAGTGCCCCAGACAGGGGTTCTATGATGGGATGGGTTCTACAATCAGCAGATTTCCCAAGTTCGGGGATTAAGAGATAAGGTTGTTTCTAAGATACAACTTTATGATTTGCTACCTGCTCTACCTCTTATTATTATCAGACTTTTTAAGCTCTGAGCAAAAGCTTCATGCTGTAGAATTTCCCAGGGTTGGCCCATCTCTGAAGAGCAGAGTTCCAATTAAGAAACTTGAGAACGGGCCACACTCAGCCTTCCCTGCTGACATGTCCTTCTACCCACTTCCCTCCACTCTTCCTTCCCTCATGATTGAAGTGATTTTGTCTGTGCTGTCTCTCTCAGGCTGTTTTATTATTTTTAAATCTCATACAAGCCTACCTAGACTGATCCAGCCCTTTGCAAGTTAAAGGTGCTCAAATCTATTTGTGGAGCCAGCATGTCTCTCTCAATTTCACTAGACTGTAAATCTTCAACTGCAGACTCTAGGATCCGTAAGAGGCAAAGGCGTAGAGTTGGCCAGGTGCGGTGGCTCACACCTATAATCCTAGCACTCTGGGAGGCCGAGGCAGGAGGATAGCTTGAGCCCAGGAGTATGAGGTTGCTGTGAGCTAGGCTGACGCCATGGCACTCTAGCCCGGGCAAACTCTGTCTCAAAAACAATAAAATAAAAAAAAAACAAACAAAACAAAACAAAAAAGAACCTGGTGTTCCCAGGAGTTCATTCAAAAAAACAACTATAAACAAATCAGAAACATAACTGTAGAACTAGGATGAGCACTATCAGAACCAGTGTCTGAAGTATGCTTGGTTCTAGAAGGCATTGCCCCCAATGTCCTTGTTGGTGGGAGAGAATTGTCAATGGGTGCCAGTCAGGATCACTCCCTCATTGGTTCAAATTAACTCGAAAGGTCCTCGAAAGGTAGTTCAGGTATGTTTGGCTCAAGATTCAAGGTTGTTTACACCTGGGCTGCAAACATGTTAGGAAAACAACTGGGCCAGCACATCAGCACTTCCGGCCGAAGCTACAGGGGATGTTTTCTCCAAGCACAGGAAATCGGCTAAACACAATTTGTTTAAGATGCTGAGCTTAATAATTTGCTTTCTTTCTCAAAGCACTCCCTCCCAAGAACAACCAAGATCCTCCGAATCATTTAATCCTTCCCACTCACCATCCTTTTGATGAGGTGAATTCCCCAATTGTAAAACACAAGGAAAACATTTAATCAAAGAAGCAGCTAGAAGTGATTTATGATAATTGATATTTAATGGCTCAATCTCAAATCTGGTTTCAGTTCTCCTGTTACTCGGGAGATTTCTCCAATTTCTGCTATGAACTTGTCAGCAGGAGACAATGAACACCAGGACTTCCTTTCTTCCTATACTTCTTTCTGATGTTTCACTGTACCACTAAATAATGCATTCAAGACGCCCCTGGAGTTAGACGAAGTACTTTGCATAGCGTGTTCATCATTTGCCGTCAACTAAAATGTCCAAATGACTACCAGTTCATTGTAAGAAAATCATTACGGATACGAGCAAAGATTTATGTTCAAGGATGTTCACCAGAGCACTGTTTACCATTTAAAAACATTTTATATGTCTAACAATTAAAAATGAAACAGTCTATACGTCTAATAATAGGAGAAGGGAGAAATGATGAAGTATGTACAATTATTATGGACTATATTATGAAACTATTAAAATAATGACATAGAAACTCATAGAATATTGTGGAAAGGGGGCCTATGATTCTTTTAAAAATTAAAACAATAATACAGATATTATTAATAATACAAATAGCGGGTCAGAGGACTTACCAGTTATCATTCTGCGATAAATGTGATGGGCTCTGTAGATATCCCAAGTTTTAGGGATTAGGAGTTAAGGTTGTGTATAAGACCCGACTCTATGATTTGCTGCCTGCTCTACCTGCTGTCACCTCCACTCCCCTTCATTATTTGGTCAGACTTTTTAAGCTCTGAGCACAAGCTGCATGCTACAGGATTTCCCAGAGGTGGCCCGTGGTTTTCCAGGAGGGAAAAGCCATGCAATAACGTCAGCACGAAAAGTTTAACAGAAAGAATTATTAACTATGGCAGGGAATTAGACTAATGAGAACATGGATAGAGTTAAGTGAAGAGAACCCTACGAAACAGGAGTAGCAGATGTGAGCAACGGCCACTTCACCTTGGGCAGAGAAGACACCCAGACCTGGTTGAGAGGGCATGCATGACTGTGGCTCACTGAACGGCAGAGAGTTTCCGCAGTACTGTACTGGTGGAACCTTCTGGAAATGTGCCCTTTGGAACTTACTGGAAAATCACCCTCGAGGCTTCCAGGAAAAGCTACTCATGGGGAGGTTTCTTGCCAGAGGGACTGTACTACAGAAGCTCTTGATAGAAGGTTCTGGAGGAACCTAGAAGGCTGGAGAAACCACATGCATTGCAGAGCTGGGTACTGAGGTCACAGGTGCTTCATGGGCTGGATACTGGAGAGGCCTTCCGGAGATTTCCAAGAAAGCACACTGGAAATGCAAAGCAAAGCCTCTCCTTCTGCAAGGTCCTGCCAGTGCCATCCATTGGCAAAGCTTAATACCGCCTCAGCTGGCCAAGGAAACACTACGTAAAAGGCCCAGATCTGGTAAAAAGAGTAAATTTAGAGCTGAGAGGCAATAAATAAATTTAAAAAAGAACTGGCATAAAGAGAATATATTGAAATGCTAACAATGGATCTCTCTGGGGGGCGGGGGTGGAGATTGCAGGTTACTTTCACCTTACTCTTGAGCAGTGCCATATTTTGACAATGTGAATGTAAATCATTGATTTCCTTTGTAAAAAAAAAATTAAAACTATCAAGTATGCCATAAACTTAATATCCATTCCCTCATTTTTACTTTGCATCTAATTATCCATAGTGTAAAGCATAAGCACTCGTACAGCATGGATATTTCACGTTTATGGGCATAATCTATTGATACATTTTACTCATTTTGTCGAATCAAGTAAAAGATCATTCAACTATCCCTGCCAATTCCTCTTCCATTCTACTACCCAACACTCCCTTCTAATGTGAACCAGGCTCCAGTTCTCCAAGTCAACTGTGTGTAATGTATTTTCTGGGGTTGGAGCTGGGGACAGGGGGGTGCAAGGTGATCAATGAGCCACAGGGGAACAGATCTACCTATGACTGGGCCTCTCGGAACTGCTGAAACAATGATGTTCATTAAGGACCTTGAGGAGGGGCGGTTAGCTCATTGACATTTCTCAACATAATTCTATTTGGGCAAAGGCTGCCATCTTCAAAGATTCTTTCTTTCTCAGGTCATGATATAAACATCACACGAGGCAAAAATCTAGGATTCCTTGTTGAAAACCCCCAACTAAATCCAAACTTCACCTATTCTTATTGGTCTTTCCCTCCCAAATATATCTCTAACCTGTACCTGTCTTACCTTTGACCAGCCACCACCCTCACATAGTAAACCATCTCCCACCTGCAGTGCAACCACCTCGTGGTCTCTCCTCCCCTCTGCTCTCAGCCATATCTATCCTCCATATTATGGCAGTCAAAGATACACCCAGTTACCTATACCCCTGCAGAGACATACAAATATTCACATACACTCATTCAAATGCCTGCATATCAATTTTTTTTTTTTTTGAGACAAAGTCTCACTGTGTTGCCTGGGCTAGAGTGCCGTGGCATCAGCCTAGCTCACAGCAACCTTAAACTCCTGGGCTCAAGCGATCCTCCTGCCTCAGCCTCCCAAATAGCTGGGACTACAGGCATCCACCACCATGCCCAGCTAATTTTTTCTATATATTTTTAGTTGGCCAATTAACTTGTAATTTCTATTTTTAGTAGAGATGGGGTCTTGCTCTTGCTCAGGTTGGTTTCAAACTCCTGACCTTGAGCCATCCTCCCGCCTCGGCCTACCAGAGTGCTAGGATTACAGGCGTGAGCCACCGTGCCCAGCCCTTCATATTAATTTTAAGTGCCATAATATTTAAGGTGAACTAACCTTGGATTGCAATGATATATTCTCTAGTTGGTTTTGTTTCTCAATATTGCTCCTAATATAATTAAATTCCAGGAGGGCAGGGGACATCTCTTACGGCAGCCTACTATTGTATCTGGGCCCTGCACAGCCCTGCACAGAAATGATATTAAACAATACTCATTAAATGATGAGTGAACAAAAAATGAATGAGCAAATATCACTGTGTGCGTCTTAGTAAACATACTTCCTCATGGTTCACCCATTCATTCAGCAGATATTTATTGAGTGCCTAACATGCCCCAGAGATCATGCTAGAAATTTCAAGGATCTTCCATCACTAGTGAATGAATAATAATCAGGCTTGGACATAATCAGCAGTCAATCCTACCCTGGTTTTGTAGACTGGATCATGGTGCGTACCGACCAACAGCAAGAAAAATCTTCCCCATACTCAGAATAAGTGCCAGGAACTCACTGAAATTGGCTTAGCTTTGAAAGCTCCTTTCTTCCCCTCACTTAGCCCATCCTTGTCCTTGTTTAAATTTCACCCTAATCTTATTGGTTCTTTTTCTATGTAATCACTGAGTTGGAAAAAAAATAGTTTATAAGTCAGTATTTCCTGCCATTTATATAGGCAAAGTAAAAAAATAAAAAAAATAAAAACTTATTCTTCTGGCTTGATCTTTTCTGAGTAATAGCAACAAGCCCTAATTACCACATTGGTGTAGTTTTTTTTTTCACCTGAATCTGAGAATGACTGGCAACGCTTTTGTTTCTTGCCAGTCCTTTCTCAAAAGACACTTTTGGTAAACTGCAGCTTGTCTGATTGCAAAACAGGCATTAGGCACACAATTGATCTTTTTAGTCTTTCAAGAAGAGGACTGAAACTTCTGGTTTGATCTTGCAGGTCATGGCGTGCCGTTACCCTTGTTTCTAGTTTAGTTTTGATTTTGAACAAGTTGCAAGATGTGTTTTATACCCACGTCCTCCTGTATTTCAAATAAAATAGGGGATGAAGATGGAACTGACTCTGCATAAATTTTTCCACTTTAAAATTCATTCAACGGCTTTCGTCTTAAAGTAAGCGGCATCGTTGGATTTAAACGCTGCCTGGCTTCTCTGTGTACATGATGTGCGGGTCCACACGCACCTGTGATCAGGTTAGGCTCCAATTAAAGCCTCGGTGTGATCCTATTTCACCAGCCCAGCGAGGACACTTTCCTTTGAATGTGACTGAGATAAGGTGAATGAATATGTTTTGGGGAAATGACAGGGCCCTCCCCAGAGCACTACGACATCTCTCGCAAGTGCCATAATATAATTGTAAAAGCCTTTTGTTTTCAATGACTGTTGCCTTTCGGCCTTCCTTCCTGTATTTTATTTAACTCCACCTTATTTTAAATGTGATTTAAGGAAATGTTTTGCCTCATTCTATCTTTTTTTTTTTTTGAGACAGAGTCTCACTGTGTTGCCCCGGCTAGAGTGCCGTGGCGTCAGCCTAGCTCACAGCAACCTCAAATTCCTGGGCTCAAGCAATCCTCCTGCCTCAGCCTCCCGAGTAGCTGGGACTACAGGCATGCGATACCGTGCCCAGCTAATTTTTTCTATATATTTTTAGTTGGCCAATTAATTTCTTTCTATTTTTAGTAGAGATGGGGTCTCGCTCTTGCTCAGGCTGATTTCGAACTCCTGACCTTGAGTGATCCTCCTGCCTTGGCCTCCCAGAGTGCTAGGATGACAGGCGTGAGCCACTGCGCCTGGCCCCACCTCATTCTTTCTTCATTAAATCCTTCCCTCCCTCCCTTCCTTTCTACCCTATAGAAAGACAAGCAAATGAACAAGCCAAAAGTATCTAGCTCATTTCTGAAAAAAAGCTACAAGTGGAAAGTAACATGTTACATCTTGCTACAATGAATATGATACCTAATAATTTAGCATTGAAGATGTGAAAAAGTCTGTGTTGTACTTAAAACTGTCTTTTATTTTAAATATCCCTTGCTGTACTAGTAATGATTTTCCCTTTATTGTCCCCAAATTATGCGTATTAATCTAAAGGGAAAAAGTAATTTCATTCCTCTAAATTATTCTGCTATTATCAAGTGTTCCCAAACTGTAGGAGATGCTTGAATCATTTTTTGCTTAAAGTTTCAGAAGCGCTGTGCTCATGTAATTCCTACAGACCTTCTACAAATGGACCAAGGGCCTCTGTCTAAGCTACTGGATCAGAACAATGAATGGATACAGCAAGGAGAAAGCAGGATAAAGAGTTAAGACTAGGCAGGGCGCAGTATAGCATCCAAATATAGCATCCAAATAGAGAGCGCACGTTGCAGTGTTTGATTTTTCATAAGTAGCAATTTTCTTGAGGCTCATTTTCACTTCTTATTCTTCAAAACCTAATCTTACCATCCCCTCTGGGGTCCTGTCCCAACCCTGTACCCCCACCCAAGCAACAATATTCCCTCATACTATATTGCTTTTATCTCATTGCATCATAATCCCTTATTTAATCAAGTTCCTCCTTCGCTAGAATATGAGTTCCTTGCAGCCAGCAAGTCTGTTCTATTAAGTTCGAATCCTCAGAGTTTAGTGCATTTATTTTTTTTTTCCACAACTATATGTCAAACATCTATTCTCTTCCACACGTGTGTGCTGGGTCTAAGGTGATTGGCCAAAAAGAGAGATCTAGTTCTTGACCTCAGACAGGGGATAATAAATGCACACGTAATCACACCCAGGAATGATTACAAATTCCTATCCTTTCTGTACCATCCAAAAGGAGGGTGTCATATGGCATACAGCAGTCTGGAGGAGGTCCCGGGGGAAACAGTGCATGGCCTCTCTCCAAATACTTTGGATTATGGGATGCTCAGCCGAGCCTGGAGGCTCAGGGAACAGAGCGAGTGAAATTTCTGAGTTAGGAGGATGCAGCAGGAATTAATGGAGAATTGAAGGGGAAAAAAATGAATACTTGGGAAATGAACTGTACAGCAACAGGATAAAAAGTTGGGATCATGTTGGTTTCCCAGAAAGTTATACAGAGCAAGGACAGGAAAGGAGCCTGAGATCTGCCATCCTGTCAGTCTTCCATGTTATTCTTCCTACCATGTTTCCCCGAAAATAAGCCCTACCCATAAAATAAGCCCTGGCAGGATGTCTAAGCACGTGCGCAATAGAAGCCCCACCCCGAAAATCAGCCCTAGTGATGGGTTGCACCGTACTTGAAAAAAAAGTAACACATCCCCTGAAAATAAGCCCTAGGGTGTCTTCTTGAGGAGAAATAAATATAAGACCCTGTTTTATTTTCGGGGAAACAAGGTGCTTCTATTCTTCTTTCTTTCACCCAAGCAGACAGTGCTAATCCATCGTGGCGTTCTCCCCCACGAAGGCTGGGCAAAGCCCTGAGACCTCTCTGCGCTTTTCTGCTAAGAGTGTTCCTGGCAGCCACTACCGATCATTCAGGAAGGGCCCTCAAGACGATACCATCTTGCCCTTCCTGATTTAAGTCATTAATATTAATATCATTTTTTTTCACCTAATGAGGTCTAGGTTGCTATCTGTTTGAGTGAGGCAGGAGCGAACGTGAATCGAGCTGTACATCTGAGGCGTGCACAATGGAAGCGGACGCCACGCAGCCCGGTTGCTGCGGGCGCGGGGCCGGCACGCGATCTTGGTGACAGCGGAGGGGGCGGCATCCTGCTAACTGATGGGGCTCACCTTTGAGGCTGCGCCTGAAGGCAAGAAGAGTCACCAGCTAAGCAGCACTGAGTGCGCTTGCTTTTAACAACCCTGTAGTTTTTACTTGGGCCAGTAGCTAGTCTATTCTCAAAAACATAGAAAAAGAAGCTCCCTTACACTCAAGAGAAAACAAAAGACTGTCTGAAAGTGCATGATGCAACTGGATATTAGCATGGTGACCTAACTCAAGTACACTTGGAGCGATCCACCTGTCAGCTCTGCTGACACTACCGTTGGTCCCTCTGTACCGGGGCCAGGACCCCAGCAAGCCAGAGCCAGCCTGTCCAAAACGTTTGTCTCCGCCCCCTCCTTACACGGGCAAACCGTACGTCTAGGTATAAAGTGATCGCATTTATAATTCAGTAAGAGCTAAACTCGGAGGTACCCTAATGCATTATGAAGACGGAAATATCAGACACTAAGAAACCAAAAAGCTACAAAGGTTTAGTTCTTGCAGCGACATTAAATGGAAATACGTCACCCGCACTGCACGCCGAGAAACTATTTGGACATAAACGTATGTGTTAAGTCCTAACCACAGGATATAGTCACACAGTCACTCGACCCCTTGTCCACTCTAAGTTCTGCCCGTAAGTTTTTATTAACGTACTGCTTCACGTTAGGGCGGTCCATGTCAGATAGGGTGTTTTTTTCTCTCGAGTTATTTTTCCTGACTCGCCACTCTGAACGTCTTTTATGTCTGCTGGGCCTTTTACATATGTTCTCTGCAAAGCTCACAATAACCCAGCATGGAATGACCCTAATCCCCACCTTCCCGACAAGGCAACTTGCAGTTCAGACCCCTGAAAGGCCTTGTTCGATTTGCATATAAGGAAACCAACGGCAGGGCTGGTATTTCAGGGCGCCGGCTCCCCTCTGGAGCGCCTGTCGTTTTCACTCCTCTCTGTTTGCCTGTCCATTGGCTTTATTTCTGTCCCAGCCACACAGGGGTTGGAAAAGAATCAGATGATCGCTCCAGACAGCTCGTTTGGGGAGGTCTGCTTGTGAGAAGGTGTCTGAGGGGTTGATCTGGGGAGGGGAGAAAGAGTCGCTCCCATCTGATGCGGAAAAGGTCTATGACAGGCTCAGGTCACCTCCATCCGCCCCAAACCCCTCTGACCACCTCTGGGCCGGACCTGCATTCTGCACCGCCCACCTGCCCTGCGCCCGAAGGCTGCCTAGGGTCCCGAACAGTCTTCTATTTCCCGACAGAAGCTCCTTTTTTTTTTTTTTTTTTTTTAACGAGCACACAATAACTACATGCCATATTACTTTATTTCCTGCTATATATTGTTCAGTTTGGGGAACATGATCTCCAATATAATAAATGAAATATTATATGCTGTTTATTTTCCCATTGACACTAAGCAATTTTACATATATATGTATACCGACAGAAGCTCCTTTTAACAAGTCTCTCATTGTACACGGGGCCAGGAGTGCCGCGTTTCCCCCAAAATAAGACAGGACCTTATATTTACTTTTCCTCAGGAACACACCCTAGGGCTTATTTTCAGGGGATGTGTTATTTTTTTAAGTACGGCACAACCATCTACATTGATTCAAATAGAGTGAAGTCGTCTTCTTCTGGAACATCATCCTCACTCTCCAAACCCCGAATCCCATCCCGAATGTCTTGCGACTCTATTTCCTTTAGAGCCACCGGCCCCGATCTCTCCTGCCGAGCACTAGAGCTGTCACGGGCGGAGGAGAAGGGCTGCTCGTGTTCTTTCCCGCTCCGCGACGACACGCACGGGTTGTGCAGACGCTGCGCAGCCACGCCCGTCACTAGGGCTGATTTTCGGGGTGGGGCTTCTATTGCGCACATGCTTAGACATCCTGCTAGGGCTTATTTTATGGGTAGGGCTTATTTTCGGAGAAACACGGTACCTGCATTCAGCACCTCCCACCTTCCCTACGCCCTCTCAGGCTGCTTAGGATTTGAAACAATTTTCTATTTTCCAATAGATGCTCCTTTTAACAAGTCTCTCATTGTACATGGGGCAGGTGTAGGACGTCTTTTCTGTCCTACCCCCTTATTGATGGCCAAATCACTCCATCGGTGTCCTGTCCCCTGGTTTTATCTCACAACCATGGACAAAATATACAGCACGAGTAGATTGGCATACATCCATTCTATTTTTCCCCGGGGGTAAAAAAGAAAACAAAGAAAGAAAAAAACAAAAAAATAGTGCAGCCGCTGTGTGGTGTGCGGCTGGCCTTTGGCTGCAGCATCGTCATGCACAGGGTCCCGCAGTGTGACTGCTGGATTTCAGCTCAGAGGAGCTTTCCCTGGCGTCCAGATTCCAGTTGCATTCGGAGCAGCTCCAGCTCAGCGCCGGCTCCAGTGGATATTCCAAAGCAAATCTTGAGCCGGGCAGCCGGCGGGACGGGGAAGGTGGTCAGGGAGGCACAGAGAGCTAATCGGATTCCTCGTGGGGACAAGGACAGGGAATGGACACTCTGTGCATTGCCAAGCATGAAGATGGGGCCCCTCTTGCCAAACTGGACTCGCATCTCTGCGAGACTGAATCACTCCTTTCTCGCACCTCCCTGAACCACACGGAATGCTTTGACGATGAATTTTACTGACAATGCATACCGATATCACAGACGGAACAGATCGAAAGCCCTACAGAGATACACAGGAGGCGACAAAAACACTGGGGAGGCTGCAGAGAATTGGAAATCTCAACAACATTTTTACATTTGAAATATAAATGGAACCTACCCGCTTCTGTCTCCACGTTCCTATTTATTTATTTCTTCAGCGGGTGGCAGGGAGAACTGGGAGGGTGGGACATAGCCAGTCTCTTATTGGGGAATCATTCTCACCTAAGTTCTATCTTGGTTAGATGAGACATAAAGACATAAATAGGCCCTGTGGGAGGAAAACTGACGAAGGAAAATGGAGAGGAGAGATCAAAGGTGATATTCGAGGTCTAGAAAAGATAAGGATAGATAGGCCCGTGGCCTAGGATGGAATACGTCCTACAGACGTGACTTGCAGCAAGTTCCCAATGTCACTTCCCAAGGGGATTCCGGATGAGAGCAAAAAGGGAAATGGTAGCCTGGTGTACTTGGCAATGTGATGATAAGATTTGCATATTCTATACAATATGCATATAGAATATGCAAATCTACATGTGCATATAGAATATGCAAATATGCAAAACATCCCCATAATTTCAAATGTACACTTAATTAATGTGTACTATTGTAAAGAAGACAGAAGTCATTTTGTGACATCTGAAGATTTTTCTATGCCTTTCATGTATGCGGGCTTTTATCCATAATAAAAATTATAACATGAAAAAAAATTAAGTCCTACAAGACGACACCACTCTTGCCTCATTATTTCTCACCTGCTACTCCCGGGGTGCGGCTCTGCTGATCGCCTGCAGAGGCCAAGCGGTGCAAGACATTAACCGAGCACCTATCCAAGGAGTCCAACCAGAAATGTAGCTGGGAAACACTTTAAAATACTGTAACTGGTGTTTTATGCACCAGCTCAAACATGGGGGAACCTAATCACTGCGAATGACAAACAAGTGCTTGCAAACCCACCACTTATTAGCACAGCATGCTCAATTTAAAAGAAAATTTCCTAACAGTAAATATAGCAGAAGGCTACAATTACCACCTTTCAATGATCCGCAATCCATGGAAAAGCCATTTAGTGATAAATTGGAGGGCAAGAGAAGATTATCACCTGCTTAACTAAGCTTCCATTGATTCTATCAAGTTGTTTGCCTGGCAATATCTGGGCTACGATGAAAAAGTTGAGAAAAACTCATTTTTCCCCCCTACCTAAATATTAATTACAAACATTCATTTCTAAAGGTGTTTAGTCCTTTGGCAGGGAAAAGATCCGCTTGGCAACTACTAATTATACTTAATAACAACTAATATTTATCATTTGCATAATTATTTTCACATTTAAATCCTTTCGCAGATTTTGTTGCTTCATATGCCACGATGTATAATAGATGGAATATTAATACAATTTCACGATGCAAGTAAAGTTGTGATATCTCTGAGGAACCAGCCCCAGAGGGTAAGCTCTCATGGGAAAACAGTAGGCTTTAATCGGATCTATATGTTAACAAATCATGACAACTGCATTTTTCAGCACCTAGGAAGCAGAGCGGTATTGAGCAACTGTCTTTGGGGGCATTCCAAGGGACGTCCTGGCAAGATGCCTAGTTAATGCCAAAAGTGTGCAAAGTGCTGGGAGGAGGCAGGGAGGTGAGGCAGCAAGATCAATGAGAGATGTGTTCAATTTCAAATGTGTCTCTCAACAGGGGAAAACAAAAGAGCAAAACAAATAAAAGGAATACAATTAAAATAGTCGCGATGCAAAGGCCTGAGTTTAGCTTTTTAAATAATTGCCTGCATAAGGTAAAAGCTACACGTGTGACCTTGGGTTCACATATTTAGAAATTTGTTCTCAGTGCGTAACTAGAAAGAGGTCACAGAAATCTGCGTACAGCGGCACTGAGTGGAGAATTATTTGTAAAAGAAGAAACTTGGAAACAACTTAAGTGCCCAATAACGGAGGATTATTTAAATAAGTGATCCCATATGTTGGGATATTATGCAACTTATAAATTATCTAAATGAAGAGTATTAGATCATTTTATGTGCCAGCTCATATGGGTGATGGTCATGTTATAATGTCAGGTGAAAATATACAATAGATAAAAGTCATATAAATAGCATATCAACATTATTATGTATAAAATAGAGTATATTCAAATATATTTATGTATATGAACATATGTGCATATAAATGTGAGAATAATAAAAGTAGAAATGATACTTATCCTCTTAAAAGTATACATACATTTATTTTTCTCTACATTTTTCTTATTTTACAATTTTTCTACAGTAAAATATTAACGACTAGATTTTTTCTAACAATTCATTTATTATTTATTTATTTATTTATATTGCACATATTTAAGCTAACCACCATGAAGTCTGAACAATTTTATTTAAATTTTTTTTTTTTACGTATCATGGTCCAAGTTTTGCTTAACACAGTAAGAGTGAAAAAAACGCAGGCCATTTTTGTGGGTCTGATAATGTTCAAAAGACTAAAATTAGTTCTAAAACATTAAAGTCTATTTTGATCCAAAAATTCAACCTCTAGTTTAGGATTTCATCTCAAGAAATTATCAAGTGTCAGAGTGAATATGTTGTATAAAGATGTTTACTGCAACTCTTATTGATAAAAGACAAACCATTGAGCCAAGATTAAGGTCTATCCAAAGGGGGTTTAGGAAATGAATCTTGGTCTGTCTATTGCAAATAGTTAGTGCTACAGCCAATCAAACGATGATGGTCAGAGAACACACACTCAGCCCTACAGGGCTAGGGATCTTACAGGCTATTTGCAAGAAACAGGCAGAACTAACCACTAAATCCATGGAAATGAGATGCCCAGTGTAAAGAAGACACCTGCCTTTCAGCTCCCATCACTTCTCTGCAAGGCTACAGAGCCAAAATCACTAGATTATTCAGTTTTCAAGAGAACCTGCAAAATGTCATGGCTTTTACAATGTTGTGCAGGTCTTGGGGGAAATACAATATCTGCGGCTGCATTTTACCCATCAGCTGTGACTCAGCAAACTTTGATGTGGAAATAAAACTATGACCAGGTAATAAGGCCCAATACCTGTGATAAATTTAAAACCTACGCTTAAAAGACTGCATTTTCATTTAGATAAAATGACATGTGCCTGTGAGGATGCACATCTTAGTGCTGTTCACATAAATTAACACAACAATAGAGAGAGAAAAAGCAGAGAGATAAATGGGTCTGAAAGAATCTGAAAGGGCTTTTCTATGGGTAATGGGTTATTCTGAATGACTTTTGTGTTTTTCTTTATGTGAGCCTATGCAGTTTTTATTTTTTTTTTGAAATAAACACATGTATATTTTATGATATGATAATTACGTTTAATAGTAATATGGTTTTCCGTGTGTGTGTGTGTGTGTGTGTGTGTGTGTGTGTGTGAGTGAGACCCCTCTCTATCTCACATGGACCACAGTAGGAGCACTAAAGCCAGATCTGAGCACCACTTTTTGGGGAGTAAACTTAAGAAAATGAAAGTTAAACGCAAACCTTGGCAAACAAGATGGTGTAGGGCTTAGACATACTTTCACACGATTCATAGGAACAAAACACAGGGATGTCTATCCAGAGAAAAGAACATCTCAGGGTGTGACAATGGGCTACAAAAATCTGACGTGCCAATATGTGTTTGTGAGACTGTCCTATTTTTCTCCATAATTCCACCCAGTTAAGGTAAGGTCAATTGAAGGGATGCTTCGAGGAGACAGAAATAAGGAAGTACTTAATAGCAGTTGTAGCTGTTCATACCCAGGATCAGTTAAATCACCAAATGCAGCATTCAAGTCACCAGAAATGCTCAAAAGGCTACCATGAGACTACCATGTCTCCCTGAAAATAAGACAGGGTCTTATATTTATTTTTCCTCAAGAAGACACCCTAGGGCTTAGTTTCAGGGGACGTGTTATTTTTTTTAAGTACGGTGCAACCATCGACATTGATTCTAATAGAGTGAAGTCGTCTTCTTTTGAACACCATCCTCATTCTCCAAACCCCAAATTCCATCTCAAATTTCTTGTGACTCTATTTCCTTTAGAACCACCGGCCCCGATCTCTCCTGTGGAGCACTAGAGCTGTCACGGGCGGATGAGAAGGGCTGCTCGTGTTCTTTCCCGCTCCGCGACGACACGCACGGGTTGTGCAGATGCTGCGCAGCCACGCCCGGCACTAGGGCTGATTTTCGGGGTGGGGCTTCTATTGTGCACGTGCTTAGACATCCTGCTGGGGCTTATTTTATGGGTAGGGCTTATTTTCAGGAAACACGGTAGATAACCACTGCCTGGTTTATAGAGGAAATTCTTACATTGGGCAAGATGACAGAAGAGATGACCCCAGCTTCTAAAATCAAGATCACGTTTCCCTTTGCGACCTAACAATGTGACAATATAACCTTCTCAGTCATGGTAAAAAGCAGGTGACTAATTTGAGAAGGGTGACGAGTTTGAGGTTGCATTGATTGATGAATTGGTTCATTCATTCGCTCAACAAATACTGAGAGACTGGGACTAAGTGCCTATCATTCGGTAGAACGAAACACCAGCACCAATGAATCTCCTTAATGGAACTTAAAGGATGAGGAGGGCAAACTATTAAATGCATACATAAAGCATGAGATGAATCTTGACAGAAGAACAGGAGATGATCATATGCCTAGGGCTTGACCCAAAAGAAGTAAGTCTTCTCTACCGGGATTACTTTTGCTTTCTTTTTTTTTTTTTTTTTTTTTTTGAGACAGAGTCTCATTTTGTTGTCCAAGCTAGAGTGGCGTCAGCCTAGCTCACAGAAACCTCAAACTCCTGGGCTCAAGCAAGCCTACTGCCTCAGCCTCCCGAGTAGCTGGGACTACAGGCATGCGCCACCATGCCCGGCTCATTTTTATATACATTTTTAGTTGGTCAATTAATTTCTTTCTAATTTTAGTAGAGACAGGGTTTCGAGCTTGCTCAGGCTGGTTTTGAACTCCTGACCTCCAGCAATCCGCCCACCTCGGCCTCCCAGAGTGCTGGGATGACAGGCGTGAGCCACCGCCAGCCTTGCTTTCCTTTTTCTTTACTCCATCCTCTCTGCCCCCACCTCTATTTTTGTTGTCAGTGGAAGATTCTTAACCTTTTCACTTCTGGTGGAAAAGAAGCCCCGGATATAAATTTTCTATGTAAACTGTGTGTCCCTATTTTACAAAACAGGAGCCAGGGGCCAATAAGCCCTGATACCACCACCCTGCAAAGGGTCACAAGTGTTCTCTTCCAATTTCAGTAGCTTTGGGGTCTCCCCTGTGTCTCACTCAATGAGCCAGGTGTGGGGTCTTCTAAATCACAGGTCTAGAACCACTTCTAGTGAACAGTGTGTAAACTAAAATAAAATTTTAAGGCTCACCCCCACACCGGTTGACTAAATGGACCCCCCTGTGGCCAAAAGAATATCCTAAAACTAAATTGCCTGCCAGGAGGAAGGAGGTCAGACATGCTTTATCATGCCCCCCCTCCCTTCTTGGGGACATCCTTTGTAACCCATTAACAGGCCTAAGGGTATGCAAGACACACCTGCAGGTCCTCGATTGACACAACAAATCTATGTCCTGTGGCTTATCTGTGACAACAGCTCCTTGTGTTAAAACATTCCAAGCCTTCAGACAAAGCTTCATGTCTTTAACCAATTACAAGCCAAAGAATCTTTAAACCCACCTATAAGCCCCCACTTCAAGATGTCCCACCTTTTTGGGCCAAACCAACGCCTCCCACATATTGATTTATGACTTCACCCATAACCCCTGTCTCTCTGAAATGTATAAAACCAAACTGTAACCCAATCACATCCAGTCCACTAGCTCAGGGCCTCTTGGCAGTGGCTCTGGGTCATGGTCCTCAAATTTGGCTTAGAATAAATCTCTTTAAAATTACTTTACAGAGTTTGGCTTTTTTTCCGTTGACAAGTGTACAGGAGATGTACCTCTAATGCTAACGTATTCTGAGTTCCTTTAATGAGTGTCCGTAGCCTCCTAAAGTGCTTTAATATGTATGATTGGCTGCTATTTAATAATAATAAAAAAGGTCCACATTGCTACTCATCCTAAGAAGCAGGAGTACCCTGTCACAGCATTCATTTTTGTGATACTTAAAGCCACATTAGCAAAGAGAGTAGTTCTCAATCTCCACTGCATATTGAAATCACCCTGCAAGCTTTAAAATATAACAATGTCCTGGCTCAACTCCCCAGACTCAGAAATTCATCTTTAATTGGTCTGAAGTTATAGTCTGGGTTTAAATTTTTATTTTATTTTCAATTATTTATTTATTTTTGAGACAGAATCTCACTCTATTGCCTGGGCTAGAGTGCCATGGCATCAGCCTCGCTCACAGCAACCTCAAACTCGAGGGCTCGAGTGATCCTCCTGCTTCGGCCTCCCAAGTAGCTGGGACTACAGGCATGCGCCACCTGCCTGGCTAGGCTTTAAGATTTTTTAAAGTTCCCTGAGAGAGTCTAATGTATGGCCAAAGTTAAAAAACCACTGACATCATGGATCTTATCTCTGCTGATGAGAAATCAAAATATTTCTCATTTTATCTTAGTTTTTGATGCCCTTGGGGAGATATTGCTCTATCCCTTTGAGGTGTCCATAGTATACCCCTGTAGCCAATATTTTCAAATACACTATTGCAAGCCTTCAAATCTGATGAAAGTCAGTGATTCAGTGATTTTTCCCCAACATGGTAGCACATGGGTAGAATTTCTAGAAAATTCTAGAAAAAATTTTTTTTCGCATGGGGCCATGGTGTTTTATTATGAAAATAGAATAAAAAGCTTTGAAAACAAAAAAATCCTTTCTAATTTAATGCAAAATTTGTTATTTTTTTATTGTTTTCTGTGTGTGAGTTATATTCAACTCATGTGGCGCTAGAATCAATTTTTACACTGTACCCCACTTGAGTTGTACGTAACTCACAACATACTTATGGAATCTATTTCGGAGAATTGAGTCTTCACGTGCTTCACCAGCCCCTGGGCTGAAATCTAGAGTGAATTAAATACAACGCACATGGCAGTTAATGTGTTAAACAGGTTAGAGAAAGCTCAAGTCTTCTTACTCCACCTTAAATAAATATCAAGTGCCATTCTTTTATTTACTCCACGGACAATGTTGCCATGAGTGAACAGAAGAAAAGCAAATGAATGAAAACAGGCTTCTGAACAGAGAGATACCATCCTTCGCACAAAAGACTTGATATATCTTCAGCCATTTAGAGAGGTTTAGTCAGCTGTATTTACAGTCTCATAAATGGGAAGAGACATCCTGACAAAAGGAAATTTTAGGAATCCAGGGAAAAACATAACCAACGAAATAAATAATTCATGGACAGAGCAAAGTTCCAGAGTGGGCTCCTGATAGCGAAGCACCTAAGACAGATGTTGATGTGTCTCTCCAACCATCCCACCCGCCAGCCCAAGTGCGGGAGAAAAAAAAATAAAGCCATCACAGATCTAGTAAAAGTTAAAAAATAAACAATAAAGACCAACAGTGGAGATGAATTCTAAACTGGTGATTCTTTGAACAGTCCTCAAAAGATTTCACTGGCTGTATTAATCCAATGTTACAGCCACTTTGGAAATAAAATAACTTTTTTTTTCCTTGCTAGAATTTATACATAAATCAAATAAAGATGGTTCTAGAATCATAGAGCTAAAGATCATCAAGCACGGGGCGAGGTGGCTCACGCCTGTAATCCTAGCACTCTGGGAGGCCGAGGCGGGAGCATCACTCAAGGTCAGGAGTTCGAAACCAGCCTGAGCAAGAGTGAAATCCGTCTCTACTAAAAAAAAAAAATAGAAACAAATTAATTGGCCAACTAAAAGTATATAGAAAAAATTAGCGGGGCATGGTGGTGCATGCCTGTAGTCCCAGCTACTGGGGAGGCTGAGACAGGCGGATCGCTTGAGCCCAGGAGTTGGAGGTTGCTGTGAGCTAGGCTGACGCCACGGCACTCACTCTAGCCTGGGCAACAGAGTGAGACTCTGTCTCAAAAAAAATCATCAAGCATTATTAAAAATCTATGGCTACCCCCTCCTTTTATAAGTGAGGAAACTGAGTTAGGAAATGACTATGTGACAGGCTGACAGTCAATTTCATTTGTGTCAGAGGCCAAGACAAGATTGGAATGCAAGTCTTTTGTTTTCTCCTCACTTAATTATTCAGCATTCTTTATCCATTTAAGCACAACTAATGCACTGCTGTCTGAAATCAGACCACTGCACTGGCAGCCAAAATGCCATTCTCTAACAGTGTTTTCGTCGTCTTTGAACACAACATTAAATAACTGACAATCATGATCTGAGCTTCTTTCCAGATGAATTACGACGTGTTAAGCTCTTATTTCAATACTGACTCATATTTTCTTAGCACCTTAGCTTCCCCTAATCTCTTTCTAAAGTTCTGTGCTACATTCATGTTGGGTTTCCAAAATTTGTGATGTGATGAAGGACATGCCTATATCCACCATGTCCAAAAACCCAACAATAGTCCCTGCTTATGGGAAGGAAAAAAAAAAAAAAAGGGTGAATAAATTTACAAACTGAAGTCTTGTATTCATCCTCTCTATGACAAGAAGAAACCTATTTGACTTAGAACCTAAACTCTGGAAGCATCCATAAGGCTTAAACAAATATGAGTCTTTTTTTTTTTTTTTTTGAATATTATACTTGGAGAATTCCCGGTCATTTGAATCAACTGAAGCACATCCTTAGTTACTCATGGCCACTGAAAAGGTAATAGAAGAACTCACTTAAAAGCAAAGAGTGACTATCTCAGATAATGGAAATCTAAGCACATTTCAAGCTTATTCATGGTTGTTCATGTCCACCCGGAACGGCAGTCAATTTTTTAGACGTCAGGATAAGAAGCAAACTGGCAGGTGAGGAAGTAGGGCCGCATCAAGGTTAAAGGCATGGGTTACGTGACATGGACGTGATACTCTTCCTTCCATTGGTGCGTCTTGAAAACACAGAATAAAACATGTCACAAAGAGCTCTGTGTCCAGACGACGCTTCAGTCTTCAAACTCTTGGGAGGGAACAGGAGACCCACCCCACGGCCCTCCATTCTGTTCTTGGAAGGGAAATTGCGAACTTTATTGGCCAATAACCACCATGCCTATTGAGCAGTGAGAGGAGTTACTGCGTTAGAAAGTGACGAACGAGGCCGGGCGCGGTGGCTCACACCTGTCATCCCAGCACTCTAGGAGGCCCAGGCGGGAGGATCGCTCAAGGTCAGGAGTTCAAAACCAGCCTGAGCAAGAGCGAGACAGGGTCTCTACTAAAAATAGAAAGAAATTAATTGGCCAACTAAAACTAGATAGAAAAAATTAGCTGGCCATGGTAGCACATACCTGTAGTCCCAGCTACTCGGAAGGCTGAGGCTGGAGGATCACTTGAGCCCAGGAGTTGGAGGTTGCTGTGAGCGAGGCTGACATCACAGCACTCTAGCCCTGGCAACAAAAAGTGAGACTATGTCTCAAGAAAATAAAATAAAGAAAATAAAGAAAGTGATGAATGTGCCATGCAGTCTTGTCCAAGGACCTCAGCCTGTAATTAGGTGGATAAGTCACGTTATCCTAGGCTTATCCTGTGATCGAGTCATCTGTGATTTGCGGGCAGTGGAAAAAGAGAAGGCTTTATCTAGAATTTCCAAAATGAGATAACAGGGGAAAGCTTAAAGTGACAATAAATAACACTTCGGCCTTTCCCCGGCTATTGTTCCTCGTGCACACGGGGCCCTTGGCAGCAAGAAGCTTCAACGCCCGCTGCTGAGGGCTGGCATCAAGCAAGGCCGGCGTGGGAAGCACACAGCGCAGTGCCCGCTACACAAGGAGTATCGGCTGGGTAGCTCTGGGTTTCTACTTACACTTTTGTCGTTAAATCAGTTTATGCGAGATTAGGCATTCTGAGCCTGGGGATCAAATGGATCCATGGGTTCTAATAGATGTAAAGCTCTTTGAAATTCTAAATAGCGAGGCATGCTATGTCAGGTGAGTGGAACCTGTTTGTCTGGGCATTCCCTGGGGACACAGGTACCGGGGGAAGAAGAAAGATCCCAGGTGTGTAGAAACCAGCCTGGCAGTGGATGGTGAACCATCTCCCCGGGCACGGCTGCCTCCTGCTCAGCAGAAGGCTCATGCAAATTGCTTTCTGAATCATTAGCTGTCATCTACCCCCATCGCTCTCCTCCTGCAGCTGCTCTTTCGGATTCTGCCTGCAAAACTTTTCACATCGGGCGTGATCCCAAGCCAAAGCCGTTGCCTCCCGACAGCCTCTGTTCCTGCTGGGGTTAGAACCAAACCACACAGACAAGCCAAAGTGAGGACACTTCGCATCTCGGGCTCATCTATATGCTGATGGAACAGACTCCCCTAAGCCGCAGCGATGGATGCCTTTGGATGTAATTTTCATGCCCGTTCACAAGAGAATGTGTCAGCCAGTCTCCAGAAGTATATGCTGCTATTTTTATTTTTTATTTACTTTTTGAGACAGAGTCTCACTTTGTTGCCCAGGCTAGAGTGAGTGCCGTGGCGTCAGCCTCGCTCACAGCAACCTCCAACTCCTGGGCTCAAGCGATCCACCTGCCTCAGCCTCCCCAGTAGCTGGGACTACGGGCATGCACCACCATGCCCGGTCATTGTTTGTTTATATATTTTTAGTTGGCCAATTCATTTCTTTCTATTTATAGTAGAGATGGCGTCTCGCTGTTGTTCAGGCTGGTTTAGAACTCCTAACCTTGAGCAATCCACACAGCTCAGCCTCCCAGAGTGCTAGGATGACTGGCATGAGCCACTGGCTATTTTTAAATTATCTGCCTCTTTAGACTCTTCTGAAATTTCTATCATCTAAGAAGGATCTTTAGATCGTGTTCTTCCTATTGGCTTGGAGATATGCTGGTGACATGTTGGGAAATGGGTGATTCTGAGACCATGGTTGGGTCCACTCAAGCAAGATGGAATGATACATATTAATAAAATAGAAAAGCTCATTGTGGAAGTAACTTTTCAGGTTTTCGTGCATTAGCATCTCATGAAATACAACTCCCCCAGATGCAGGTGTCCAAATGGATATGAAGACCAGCCCTAAGCGATGGCAATCACGGGTGTTAGAGTAAGCGAGTTGGGCATCAAACTGGACAGCCCGTGGGAAGCCACGGCAAACTGTTAATAGTTTGACTTGATCTGCAGAGAAATCACCCTGCAAAGCTGTGAGAAATGTTACCCATGTTTGTTCACCTTAATTTGGGAATGGGTAAACATGCATTATTGCTATGTCACTAATTAACAGCTGTGCAATGTCAAAACTCCTCCGTAAATAACAAATGGAGTACAAATACATCTAAAATAAAGCAAAGGAGAAAAACTATGCTGCATAGCTTTTGCTGGTTATATACTGTATATTAATCGATTGGTAGAGAAAAGGAATAGAAGATAGCTCTGCCTGTTTGACCCTTAACTACTGTGTTATATTCCACTCCATAAAAAGTGCACGATGCACATTTGCGGATTCATCTCCATTGTTCCATTCAGATCGACTGAATCGGCAGAAACTGAGTCTTACCTCTGACTATCACAAGTCAACTGGGAGAAAATCTCAAGGCGGAAGAGCCACAAGTCATGTACGAGCAAACTAAGGCACAAGAAAAGGAGGAGGGGATATTTTAGTCAAATCCTAATTTCCTACCATGGTTAAGCGTAATTATCAGAAATTAAATACCTTGGAATCTCCTAAAATTATCATTATCCATGTTAAAACACTACAGGTGAGGATTGGCATAAGTCTAAATCAAGTAGGAAGATACCTCCGTGACCTTCTATCTGAAACCAAAATGGTAAAGTGCTTCCTTCAGACTCTTTTACCCAGGCAGGGACGGAAAAATAGGCGATCGGCACAGCAAAAAGGTAAAAGGACACAAGATCGAATAATGTTTTTCTATATTTTGAATCACAAAATCTAAAACACACTTCTTCTATGATTTCCTTTATTTATGTCTCCATACCTAAAGCATGAACATTAAGTGATATTAGACTGGTAGGGGGCGTGGGGAGGTTTGGAGAATTTCCCATTGATTCGAAGGTGAGGGCTGCCGGACGTGTCCGTATCAGCCTCAGCCAGAAAAGTAAAGAGCGCTGTGATCCTTTGGTACGGAGAAGCGTCACACAGATTGATTCTGTTTGCACGCATACTCATATATAATAATTTATCCAATGATTTCCATGCCACAATCCCAAGCATCCTGTCATTTAATCCTTACCAGATGAACTCCATGAGATCTATTTGATCATTATTCCCATTTTCCAGATTTGGAAACTGAGACTGGGACGGCAGGATATCCGAAAGCCACAACGTATTATGGCTTCAGATGTCTCCAGGCCCACCACCCCCTGGAACTGTGTGAGAGTCACCTCTGTTTTCCCTATTATTATCTGAGCCTTTTATCTTTCCCTAAATTCAGTTTAAGGCTTACCTCTACCCGCTCCTGACCTCTGCTAGCCACTGAAAAATCTCTCCAGCCTTTTAGAGGAATTGAACCATTCTTAGCAGGGTGCTTCACACGAAGTAGGTGCTTAACCAGTATTTGCTGAAAGAATGAATGAATACACATAGAAGACTATTGAAACTGCCACTTAATGGAGGGAAAACAGCCTTCAAGAAGTCAAGTAACTTCCTCCTAGGATATACTACTAGTAAGTGATGGAGCCCAAATTCTAAAGCCCATATGATCAGTCATGAGGATTTCAGAGTTATCTTCATTAGTATAGACTATGTCTACCCTAAATGCCCCACTAAACTGTAAGCAACACGATACTGAGTACCTAATGCACTTCATTCGCTATGGCATCCTACAGGGCAATGGGATGGGCAAAAAACTTGTGCAAAGATGAACTAAAGGCTTAAGCTTTCCCTGCTGACTTTGCTACTGAACTTTGAGTCATTCCTCTGTGAAATAAATCCTTGCCTAACTCACAGAATGACCTTGAGCCTGCAGTTTCCCTCTGCAGCCTTTGTTTCCTCTTCTCTAAAATACTGTTGACAGGACACGTTCTACCTGCCTCATAAAGATGCATATATAAAGCACTTGCAAAGTATAAAGCACTTTGCAAAGTACAACGCTTTCTTCAAAAACTAGCAAATATTTTAAATGTCATTGCTATATAACTCCTTAAAAAAGGACTTTTTTATGGTGAAAAGAAATCTTAGCTTATCAATGGTTAGCTTATCAACCACGAAAAAATTTAAGTCAGGATGTTGTTGGTGCAATAATAATTCCAGATAAATCCCTGTAATGGGTAGGTAAAGAGAAGTCAAAACTGCCTTCTGTATTATTTTGACTTAATACAGAGGGCATCTCTTAAGAAGCTGTGGAAATTTGGATACAAGACTCAAAACCCTAGATTGTAATGTGACATTATTTTCTGAACTTCGTCTGCCAGTCTGGCTATCAGTTCAGGCGCAGTGTAATATATTACCGAATTCCATTTCTAGGCAAGAACATTATTTACTCACAGGAGAAATACTTTCCCGAGGAAAGTTTCAAGGACATTTGAGAAATGCTTCAGCCCGAGCCACGAAATTATGAGCATTTGTTTGTGCCTGTGTGTTCCCGGGGAACCATTTTTAAAACTCTTTCATTTAAGTTTATTACAAACATCCATCTTCTCTTTCCAAAAAGTAGCAATTAACAAAACATCATTGATTTCCGGTTTTCCTAGGTGTCATTTTATAAGACATGTATTTTAGTTCATTTGCATCATTCTGTTTGCCTCTTTTCCACATTTTTCTTGCCTCCCCATCTGAATTTTTGACCTTGCATGGAAAGTTTTATTTATCACTTGTAATTTACTTTAATCTCTGGTCAACATTCACCATTATTTAATTAATATATTTTTCTCAATCTACTTCTAATTTAAAAATCTGGGCAACAATACCATATGCCATATACCATACCATATACCAATGCCATATACCATATTGTATAACTACAATATCTAATGCTTATATAGAGACTAACTAAGGCTGAGCATTGTCCTAAATTCTTTTTTTCTGGTTAAATCTACTTTTAATATGTTTGGGTAAAGGAAGAAACAGTAGTATCAAGCCCACTATCTGTGATGTTTAATCCTATTGTCCCATTTTTCACACTGATTGCCATGAATTTGGATGCCTTTAGGTCAAATTCACCCAAGCATTTAAACCACCTTGATGAATACTGAAATATCCATAATACACAGAAAGAAATTCTCCAAATTTTACAGAGCATATATTAGCATGAATTTGAAAAAGTAACACTCAGATTCATTGGTATGCATAGATCCAGTGATTTTATTAAAGTGAGAAACCTGATGAATGTATGAGGAGATGCACATTGAGAAATTGCCTGCTATTTTAAAATCAGGAAGTTAGAAATATTCTAATGATTCACATTTCCTTATATCTGCCATCCATGTGACTGTAAAAATCAATATTTATACACGAGATTTAAAAAGGATTGTGCCTAAAAACTGCCATAGAATATCAGTAAAAGTTGCTTCATCATCTCCAAGGTACAATATGGGATAAAACAAACACAACACAACAGCAATAACAACAACAAACCCAACTGTTATATTTTGGTTCCTTTTAATTGTGAAATAATTTGTATAGAAATAAAACCTCCAAAAGAATTGCACTCTGAGGAGTATGCACAAATATTGATGACTATATTGTATGGGATTCATCACAAAACAATAAAAGTGTGACTCTTCATTGTATACGTTTAAGAATGTATTTATCATGTTGAATAGGAACTGTATATAACTGTACACACTGGCTTAAGCCTTGAAACATGTAGGATTTTTTCTGTCCTTTCAAATTCCTATCAAATTCATCTTCCCAGCTGATATAATCAAATTATCTTGTGCAAAGAATGATAGGGTCCATACGGTTCTCAGTCATGGGGAGGACAGAGGGAAATTTTCTTTACTTTCTAAATTGTCAAAGTCAAATTTGTTGAACACTCACTAAGTGAAAAACAAGGTAAGATACTAGAAGATTGACAAAACTGATGATAAATATGGATTCAAAGAACGGATACTATCGTAGCAATATCAAAACGTGAAAATAACTAAAACAATGAAGAATATTTTAATTGTCATTTTGGACAGCACTAAGTCAAACAAGTACATCAGGATACATTACTACGGGAGCAATATAACGATCACTAGCAAAGACTGACAACTTTATTTATAGTGGGTGGGCAACTTCATTGAAGCAACCTATGAGCCTATGAATGGCTTACTGATTGATTGACTTGTTGATCTTCAAAGAATTACCATTTATTTACTGAAGTACTGAATGGTGAAATAGGATTTAAGCCTGTGAACAACCTGAAAGAACTTTCTAGGCAGAGAAACAAGGATATAATGGGACACAAGAGAAGAAAAACAACTTATATCCTACTAACTGAATGTGGTCCAGGAGAATGGATGGTCAGTGTGTGAAAGAAAGAAAGAGTGAGGAAGACTGGACGTGGGCTTTTGAAGACAGGAGTATGCAGTATCTTGAATACCAAAATCAGGAATGGAGATTTTATCTGGCAGGCTGTTTTTGAGAAGGATGGCATACCCAGGAGTCCAAGGAGGAGAGAAAAAAAATTGCTGGTCAAAGTTATGGACTCTATCATTTCAGTCTGTTTGCCTACCTTTCCATCATATCAAGCTAATCAAGAAGTAGAGTTAGTTGGAAGACTGAGGGATTGAGGACAACCCATGCCTGCACTTGCTACTAAAACTTTTCAAACTCTAAATCTTGAATGGAACAACCTTCTGGTCAGACTAGAAACACCACTTCACAAATAAAAAATGAAACTAAACAAAGGTTCATCGAATTTGACCTAGAAATGGGGAGGCCTGAAAATAATCAAGAATTCAGTACTGACTAGAAAATTAAGAACTCCATAACTAAGGAATAAAAAAAAGATAAGAATATAGTACATGAAATTTGTGGGGTTCATGGGTATGCATTTTCACATGACAGGTTGCTTGTCATCCAGGTATTTATTATTCACATCCTCACAATTTCAAGTTGCTCAGAGAATCCAGCTTTTCTAAGTTGGTAACCTACCCATATTATTTTAGTTGATTACTCGCCAAGGGATGCCCGATATAAACATCATGCCGTACAACAGAAGTAAATGCAAACCAACTGCAAAGTGAAATACTAAATTTTGCAGATTGGATAGCATTAAACCAATGTAAATAATATCAGAAGTCTGCTAGAATAAATATATGAAGCAATTGCTAAATGATAAAGCTCACATATTAAAAAGGTAAAGGAACACAATAGGGCTAAAAAAAGAAATTTATTTGAGTATCAAATAATTAGGAGATGGCCTTAGGAAAATCAATCAACTCTTTGGATGAAGTTTTGCGAGAATTACACTGATTGATTTGAGCTGCTAATATTGCCTATTCAGTGAAGGGAAAGTACTGTGTTATAATCCAATTTTGTTGGAATAATCACTCAAAACAACATGTGGTTTATTTTATTCTACCAATTGTGCATAATTGCAATTTAACGTAAATTTTATTATATACAGAAGAACATTTTCTGGTTTTAATGATTTAATAACAACCTATTTTAACATAAATTACAAATCAATATTTTAAAAAATAATTTTAAACTAATCTTTGATTACTATGTATATAGCTTATTTTAGCAATCTCTTTTTCCCCCAGGTAGAAATTCTCCTTGAGTAATAAAGATTCCTTGACTTGAGTAGGATTTTCCTTAATGCAGAGATCAGGTCTAAGTCAGATCTGACTGTTTTTCTTCTCTTGTGTCCCATTATATCCTTGTTTCTCTGCCTAGAAAGTTCTTTCAGGTTGTTCACAGGATTAAATCCTATTTCACCATTCAGTACTTCAGAAAATAAATGGTAATTCTTTGAAGATCAACAAGTCAATCAATCAGTAATCTAAGTTCTTAGATCAGATCTAAGAACTTTTAAAAGTTAAAATTTTCTAATTACAAAAGGTATTTAAGTTAAAATGTCCTAACAGAAGAGCATTCCAACTATAGAATCAGCTGATTTATAAGGTATTCAACATTGCATTATCAAAATATTCATCTACAGTCAAATGAGCTGATAGCACAGATACAGCGAAGATTTCTCTACTGGAAATTGGATGAGATAGTTTGTGGGCCTCCCTCCAACTGCTAACATTTCAACGGCACAACTGAGAAACTAAGACCGCATTTATTTTCCAAAGTTGCTAGAAACAAGAATCCTTTAAAATGTTCCACCAACAGAGCACTGTGTAGCTAAATGAGGTTTAAAAATCACTTTACACCAACACATAATTAACATGAAAATTCACAGGGCACGTTATATAGCTCATTCTACGTTTCAGAAGTCCTCTAGTAAAAAGAAACCTATTTCATTTGATCTATTCCAGCATTTTTCAAACAAATTTTACTAAAAAAAATCCTTTTTCATTTTTCTTTGACTTGATATCAACTAATATCCCATTGAAGCACAGGTGATACACAAAATACTTAATACCATCAGCATGAAGACATTATCAGACAGACGCTGTCTGATGAAATGAGCGTTCTTTGAAAAATATTTGGGAGGGGAAGAATCTGGTTTAAAAATGAGACCTTATTTATTAATTTAGTGCCATCAATCTGCAAAGTTGACTTAATTATCCTATTGTTTTGCCTACAGTCAATAGACTTGAATGTCGCTGACATGATGCAAATCATCTCCAAATCTCTCATATATGATTGTCACATGATCCCAGCTTCATATCCATTTCACTAAGCCTAAAATAATCTCCCTTTTAAGAATGACTTTTTTTTTAGGCCGGGCACGGTGGCTCATGCCTGTAATCCTAGCACTCTGGGAGGCTGAGGAGAGAGGATCACTCAAGGTCAGGAGTTCTAAACCAGCCTGAGCAAGAGCGAGACCCCATCTCTACTAAAAACAAATAGAAACAAATTAATTGCCCAACTAAAAATACATAGAAAAAATTAGCCAGGCATGGTGGCACATGCCTGTAGTCCCAGCTACTGGGGAGGCTGAGGCAGGAGGATCACTTGAGCCCAGGAGTTTGGGGATGCTGTGAGCTAGGCTGATGCCACGGCACTCTAGCCCCAGCAACAAAGTGAGATTCTTTCTCCAAAAAATTAAAAAATAAAAATAAATAAAATAAATAAATAAATAAAAATAAGAATGACTTTTTTTTAGCTTTAGAAGGTTTAATCCTAACCTAATTAAAACTAATAACAATATTTGAAGCTAGTCAAAAAGTTTTAAAAAAATATGACTGCAAATAAACAAGAGCTAAGGTAGAAGTTTTCATCAGCCATGAAAAAAAAATCTCTTCTTACATCTGATTTGAAAAGCAAATAGCAAAGATGGGTTATTTGCTTACTTTCCCTGGTGAGTACCACTTGTCTCGGATAGTACAAACATTTACTTAGACAACTTGTTCCAGTTTCCTGCTTCTGTAATTTCATAATATAATAACGTTTGAAACATACATGTGTGCATTTGCATAAATCCACAAAACTCTTCCGATGGACACATAAGAAATTAATAACAGCTGTTAAGAAAGGTGTAAAGACTCTAAAACTGGCTGGATAAGTGAACAAAAAAATCCCAGAAGAAATGTCCATTGTTTATTTTTTATAGTAGCTGAGTTTTGAATATGTGACCTTATCAGATTTTCCCAAGCATAAAGAAACAATGAAAGATTCTTTTAAGAAAAAGGCTGAAGAAAACGTGGTTGTATACTCTGGCAAGGCGAAAGCTGACAGAGAATTTGATCGCAGTGTTAAGTAAGCCAAGGAAAGTGAAGAAAGAAGAAATAACTCAAATGTGGCAAAAAAAAAAAAAAAGCCAGATTTTAGGAGGTACTTTCTCATAAGCAGAACAATAAAGCTGCCCACTTTCCTGTCGTTTTTGGTTAAGGATGATTATTAGCTCCCACGAGGGGGCTAGTGCCCATGCAAAATAAATTACTCAGATCCTGATATTAGGTACTAGAAATCTTCTAGGGCCCAGGAAAAACACAGTGGTAGGTGGCAGTTGACAGCACAGTGCTTGGTAGATATAAATATTTGTTGAATTACTAAACAAATGACAGGACTATGGTTTCTGCTATCTAGCACACAAACTGGATTGGTGGTTTTGAGTGGATGAATGAACTTGTTGCAGGATAGAATGCCGTTAGACGAAACAGCACTCTTCAAGGATTAAGGCATCAGTCTTCCTCAATCTTCACGCATCATTATCTGCAATGGTTGTTCTTCAACTTTGTACTAGACCATCGGGAGGTCCCCAACCTTTTTGGCACCAGGGACCGGTTTCCTGGAAGACCATTTTTCCATGGAAGGGAGTGGAGGGGCATAGGACAGGCTCAGGTCAGGAAACTTTGTGCATTCCTGCCCATATCCCCTTCTGCTATAATTTAGGAGGCCACATGTTTTAAGACGTGAACATTTTAAGATGGAAGGGAGAGATGTGGGTTCCTGATTCATTACTTAAAGGTGATCTGCTAAGAAAGAACTACCTGAACCATATTGGCCTCCAATATGTGAAATACACATTTACTAAGTTCTACCACTTGGGTTTAAGGAGTGCTTGTTACAGCATCTAGCGTTGAACCCTGATTAATTCACTGCTAAAACTGGCACAGTAGTGATGATGATCATGGATACGAGATAAGTCTACTCAATTCAACTTCTTCCATTTCTCATTGTCCACTTACCCTACCTACCATAACCGATTTTCACATACTGTTTTTTGATGACTAAGTCAGCTTAGAATCATCCTTTGTACGACTCTATCTCCCCCTCCTGCCCAACTTCCCAATAAGGAAGCTGGCACTGTTTATCTATAGAGATTAAATCCTGGAGGATCAGGCCATGAAGGAATCCTCTAGAAGGACTCTGTTTTGCCATACCTTTTGTTCATTTGAGGGTTTAAAACAAAAATTAATACGACGTTTGAAGGATGAAGCTGAATGACTGACCACATTTCTGTAATCAATTAGATATACATCTTCCTCTAGAGTTTGCATGAGGTCACTTCTCGAAAACTACTTTTCTCTTCTATTAATATAAATCGAAATTGTTTGCATAAAATTAGCTATTTTCTCCAACGTCTACATCATGGATGGAAAATAGAGTTTTTCTTGTGCTCCTAACTCAAGTCTAACAGGCTTGGATGGCTTAGACCATGAAGAAGGATTCTAGCGCCATGTCCGGACCCGGAGGGAAAGAATGTCACAATAGATTAGTAGTGAGTCATGAACACGGGAAGGGAAAGAGTGGTGGCAGAGGTGCTAGGAATTTATTTTCCTGACTTAAATCGTTCTTTTTAAACACAAGAAAAAAATCAATGTATTTTCAGTTATTCATGTGCTGCAAGATACTGACACCCCCCATCCACCCATCTCACTAACATTTTTGAGGTTTTAATCGGAGCCCAGCACTGTGCTATCTGCTGGAAAGGCAATGAAAAATAAGGCCCACCTCTGTCCTGAAAGAGTTCATAGAGGAAGACTTAACCTACCCCTGAATAGTATTTAACAGAAGATAATTAGAGGGCCAGGTGGGTGGTTTCCTTTACTGGACATGTAGGTATAGAAAATATAGAAAAAAAAAATCTCCAAAGAGTCTAGAAGAGGGTTTGGGTTTTTTTGTTGTTGTTTGTTGTTTGTTTGTTTTTTACCATTGATTTTGGAATAACCACCAATCAAAGGGCAGGCTCAGAAGCTAGAAATGATCACCTCCTAGGCTGGTGCGGTGGTTCACACCTGTAAACTTAGCACTCTGGGAGGCCGAGGCAGGAAGATCGCTCGAGGTCAGGAGTTCGAGACCAGCCTGAACAAGAGCAAGACCCCGTCTCTACTAAAAATAGAAAAATTAGCCTGGCATGGTGGTGAGCACCTCTAGTTCCAGCTACTCGGGAGGCTGAGGCAGGAGGATTGCTTGAGCCCCAGAGTTTGAGGTTGCTGTGAGCTAAGCTGATGCTACAGCACTCCAGCCTGGGCAGCTGAGTGAGACTCTAACTCCAAAAAAAAAAAAAAAAAAAAAATGAAAGAAAAGAAATGAATATCTCCTTAGATGACTACAGGAGCCAGATGCAAAATTTTTCCCTACCCTCTCCGTTCCATTTTCATTTTATGGAGAGACAGCTGGGTGAGTCAGAGGTCATGCTCTTGTAATGTCTCTAACAGGGATGATTTAGTACACCTGGTGAGCTACCTGCTGGGCTGCCACCTGGGGTCATAATCTTTTGAATCATGAGAGTATTTAATGACTCGGGCAACTTTCTTCCCAGACTATACGTACAAGCTGGATGATGAATGGCACTGAATTACAATATATGGTGTCAATCACAAATTTAAAGTCTCCAGGAAATGAGGGAGAAACAATCAGCAAAGGGCATTCTAGATGTACCTAGGCAGCACTGCATCTCTGACTCCCAAGGTACTCGTTTCAGCAGTCAGGCCACAAGATGTACGGTTAATTTCCACACGATCTAGTCTGTGCTAGATCTAATGGGAGCGTGACCTTAAGGGATGTCTCATGTTTCTCACAAGAGCGAGGCCGTGGAATGTTATGGCATAGAGTAAATAAAACAGACTGATCCTTTTCTACGCATTCTTTGTGTCTGGCCAGTCTTGTCATAGTCTTGGCGTCCTCCTGAAAGGCCATTTCAGAGACTATGTGAGGGCAGGTACAGTGAATCTAAAGAGAAGTGGACCAGTGGACAGGAAACCAAATGCGAGTGAGCGAAGGAATAGGGTGCTATTTCCAGCCCTGGCATCACCTCAAAGAATGACCTTGGCCAAGTCATTGAGACCCTTTGAACCTCAGTATTCTCATCTGTGAAATGTGGAAAAAAACCATCTGTCCCATGTCAGGGTTATTAAACAGGTCTGGGCTTAAGTGCCTTGAGCCCATGAGAAGAAAAGAAAAGAAGATGTCATCTAAGTACACAGCATTCTGTTCATCATTATTAATTTCCAAAGGTTAAGGTCGCCTTGTGTAAGAACCATGCAAGCAGATTGTTCTCTTGGAACCAAAACAAAGGCTCAACTAGCATCCCTGCATTAGAAAAGAGAGCTGCCAGCTTCCAATCTACCTCTCAAATCTACTTGAAGACAGAAAGAACCCAGAAATTCCTTCCACTTTCCCAAGATTCTGAGGCTGGAAAATGTCCTTGCTTGTTGTCATCTTTAAAAAAAAAATTAGTTATATTTTGGGTTTTGCCATCGCACAGTTTAGCATATGTAAGGTGTATGTAATTTTCTTTCCGATTGGCTAATAAGAAGTGAGAAGGGAGTAATAAGGGAGAAGAGAGAGGAGAGAGGAATAAATTAAGAACAAACCCACATGGCTGAAGCAAACTGGCTCCTGAAGGCAAAGCAATTTTATAATCTAAAACACTATATAATACAAATGAACTTTAAAATGTGTTTGCCCTGAATAAGGTTGAATGGAAACATATTTTTGCACTTTTCGGAATAATGTCTTGCATTTCCCTACTTTAATGAGGCACTTGTTCCTAGAAGAGCTCTATCCACCAGGAAATGATACAATGAATCAACTTCCTCTTTCCATGGTTCCTTAAAGCCAAAATAGCCTTATTCCTTCTCATTCTTCATGGTCCACGTTGGGGAAATAGCATTGTGGAATTACTTAGAAATAATTGGAGACCATTCAATGATTTATGATTTTCACATTTCTCAGATGAAAAATGTGAATTTAGAGCCAATGATCTATGTAACTTTTTCTTTAGTTCTAACTATCCTTCTTGGATTTGAGATCACATTGTTAGACCACTGCTTCTTGCCAATAATTTTTGAATTAGAGATTGGACTGTTGATTATCTTCTTCAACATAACCCTTCAAAGAGCAAATATCCTCATGGTCTTTTAAAAACCATTCTCATCTGATGTACATTTTAAAATTGATATCCTAACCTTATAACACTTTCACCCGTGAGAGTGAAAGACTAGGGTGATGAAGAATTTTCCCTTCATACTTTGCATTTTTATTTTTTTCAAACATTTAGTATCTTTAATTTAAAAAATAGAATACATTGCAAGAAGTAAGGAACATTTTTAGTCTCCTTTTAGCTGCTATTGATTACAAAAAATGCATTAAGGAAACTTTGGGAGTTGTGGATATATTTATTACCCTGATCCTGGCGATGGTATCATGGATGTTTACATATGTCCAAACTCATCAAATTGCACACATTAAATATGTGCAGTTCTTTGTATATCAATTATACCTCCATAAAGATGTTAAAAATGCATCAAGGTAAAAATACAAGGTATATTTAGAGAAACTTTCTTTGAACCCTAAAGACACTTTTAAATGAATTTTAATTCCTTGTATGGTAGCTGAAAACATAGGAAAAATGCTAAGGTATAAATGAGACATACTATGTATTGCCCTTCTTAAAAATGCCCCATGATCATGCAGGTTCAAGAGTTCATTATGAAATCAGAGTGAGGAGAACATCTTCAGTGCATGATGGGAACCACTTGTCCAAGTCTATGTGATTTAAAATGTAATACTCATTTCTATTCCCTTACATCTATTTAAACGCCCCCAGGTTGGAATGAGGGGGTTGGAGGAAAAATAAGACTATCAAACTGAGTAAGGACAATACAAAAAAAAAATCAGTCAAATGTCCCTTATAAGTTAGAAACCATAAAACTGAATATAGTATTATTTCATAGACTTTTAAAGTATTTTTGAAATATTGTGACAGGAGGTTTCAAAAATGATGGCACAATCTTCCTTGCAGCACAATAATAGAATATGTTCAATTAGATTTATACTGGAAAATGCAAGGTTGGTTCAATGTCAGCAAATCATTAATGTGAATCATTACATAAGCTAAATAAACAGAGAAAATCATATAAAATCATGTTATTAGATATAAAAAATTAAAAGCACTGGATAATGTTCAAAACTTATTGGATGAAGTAAATTTTATAAATATATTGAACCAGATAAGAGCTTTTTTGATACAAGCTATATGCCAAAAATATATGCCAAATGTGTACTAATGAAAAGTATCTTGCTAATAATTTTTTTTTAATTTTAGCATTTCCCTTAAAAAGAGAATCAAGACAAAGATTTCCAACATTACTGGAATTGGCAAACATAAGGTAGGGAGGGAGAGAGAGAGAGAGAGAGGGAGAGAGAACGTTAAGAAGATTAAAGTTATTAAAATCATTAATAGGTTAAAATCATTAATAGATTAAAATATCATTTTATGGATACTTTTATCATTTACTTGGAAACCAGAGAAAACAAATGAGCTATTAAATGTAAGAAAAGAGCCCAAATACAATCAATAACCAGCTAGAAAATGAGATACATCTGTAATATCAACAAAAACTATAGAGAATATGGGGCTTCATCTAATAAATAATGTAGAAAATCTTCATAGTAAAAAGTTTAACTCTCTGTGAGAAGATACATGAGTAATAATCATATATACCACAACTGTGGATGAGATGGCTTAACACTAATACTATGAATCTCCTTATATTAATCTATAAATTAAATGCAATTCCAATCAAAATCCAACTTTTTTTGTTTGTTTTGAAAGACAGCATGAAAAGTGATTCTGAAATTAATCCTGGAAGAATAAAGTTCACCACATAACTAAGGCAGTTTTGGAAAGCAAGACCATGATGGATAACTTGCCCTACCAGATAATAAGATATATTGGGGAGTCGTGATGATTAAACAACGTAGTAATGCTATTGCAAGAAATGCAAAATGCAACTAAACAGATGGGCTAGAATGAGAGACATATATAGATGGGAAATACTTGAAAGATGTAGCATCGCAGTCCTGTTGAAAAAGTCGAATTATAGCTTTTGGGGAAACAGGCTCATTATATAAAGAGACATAGAGCCAAATTCTAACCCAGAAATATAATTTATATTGTGCTAAGTCTTACATAGCTTGCTTAATCTTCACACACACACACAAATCCTATGAGGCAAAAACTATTATCCTCACTTTACAGGTGAGAAAACTGAAGCATGAGAACAAAGTGATTAATCTAAGTACATAGCAGATTTGGAACTTAAATCCAATCGAAACCCAAACAGTCTTGTCCTCTGAGCCCATTCTACTAACCACTATGTTGTACAATCTCACAGTACGTATAAAACTGAAATTCAATGGGTTTAAGATCTAAATGTGAAAGGTAAAACATACAATAGAAGAAACTACAAGAGAATATCATTGTGATTTCAGGGTAAGAAATAAAATAGATTTAAAAAAAACAAACGGGTATGTTTTACAGGGAAAACTGATTAATTTGACTATATTAAAATTAGAGATTTATGTACAATAAAGGGATCCAAAGTCAGAGTTGAAAACAAGTAACTAGGTGAAGAAATATGCAACCTCTACATACGGATAACAGACATATCTGAATATAAAGGGACTCCTAAAAATCTATTTCAAAACATGGGACATTTAATAGAAAAACAAGCACAGGTCATGAATGGGCAATTCACAGAAAGGGAAACATGGAAGGCCAAAAAAGTATATGAAGACTCAATATTATTAGAATCAGAAAAGTGGAGAATTAAAATGAAAATTACAGTCCAGGCCCTTTGGGTCACACCTGTTATCCCAGTACTTTGGTAGGCCAAGGCGGGAGGATTGCTTTAGACCAGGAGTTCAAGACCAGCCTGAGCAATAGAGTGAGACCCCTGCCATCTCTATAAAAACTTAAAAATAATTAGTCAGGCATGGTGGCACATGCCTATAGTCCCAGCTACTCAGGAGGCTGAGGTGGGAGGATCACGTGAGCCCAGGAGTTTGAGGCGGAACTATGATCACACCACTGCACTCCACCCTGGGTGAGAGAGAGAAACCCTGTCTCTAAGAGAAAAAAAAATAGGCCTGTAATCCTAGCACTCTGGGAGGCTGAAGTGGGAGGATGGCTCAAGGTCAGGAGTTCGAGACCATCCTGTGCAAGAGCGAGACCCCGTCTCTACTATAAATAGGAAGAAATTAATTGGCCAACTAAACAAACAAACAAACAAACAAAAATATATATATATATATATATATATATATATATATATAAAATTAGCCAGGCATGGTGGCACATGCCTGTAGTCTACTCAGGAGACTGAGGCAGGAGGATCACTTGAGCCCAGGAGTTTGAGGTTGCTGTGAGCTAGGCTGATGCCACGGCACTCTAGCCCAGGCAACAGAGTGAGACTCTGTCTCAAAAAAAAAAAAAAATTGGAAAAAAAATAATTACATATGCACTGAGATATGCCAGTTTACCAAAAGTCAGAAAGCAAAGAGTATCGTGTGGTTGCAAAGGATATGGCGGAAGAGAAACTGTCGAGTACTGCTAGTGGGAGGTGAATGGTGACGCTGTTCTTGGGAGCAATCTGTGAATGAAGGTAGATATACAACTTCTACCTGGGCCGTTCCATTTCTGAGCATAAACCCTAGAGCAACCCTGCCATGTTCTTCCAGGGACATGTAAAAAGAGTTTATTATTGCTTTATGGTGGAAGTAAAGTGTTGAAACAGCCTAAGTGATTATCGCTTGAGTAATGGATAAGCAAAACATATTAACATATGGTGGATAGGAGACAGTGGCCAGAAGCAATAAACTAAATTTCTAAGGAAATAGAAATTTATAAACTAAATTTATATATATATATTTTTTTTGGGGGGGGGTGAGCTAGGCGTCAGCAACCTCCAACTCCTGGGCTCACAGCAACCTCCAACTCCTGGGCTCAAGCGATCCTCCTGCTTCAGTCTCCCAAGTACCTGGGGCTACAGGCATGTGCCACCATGCCTAGCTATTTTTTTCAGTATATTTTTATTTGGCCAATTAAATTATTTTTATTTTTTAGTAGAGACGGGGTCTTGCTCTTGCTCAGGCTGGTCTCGAACTCCTGACCTTGAGCGATCCTCCCGCCTCGGCCTCCCAGAGTGCTGGGATTACAGGTGTGAGCCACCGCGCCCGGCCTATATTTTAAAGCTATAAATATGTGGGGATTATCCGAGTATCTGGGGTAGTAGAATTTTAGTTCTAAGCTTTGAACTCATTTCACTTGGATTTTTCTATAACTCAAATTTTTTATCTATAAACTATGGATGAAGAAAACTACTTTTCAGTTTGACAGAGGAGGGATTATTCAGCTTAAATAGAGAAGGCATCATGAAAATGCAAACAAAATTATCTTTGCCAGCTTCTAATGCCAGAAATACTGTGAATGTTGGGCTGGATCGTGTAAAAATAGCCACTGTCTGGCACCCGCACGGCTGGGTCGTGGTGTATTAAACAACAATACCTCACCCTGATGGGGCTCATTTGGGCCAGAAAGCTTTCACCTGCATTTCCCATTAACCTCACTGCATTGTGATGGGAAATGCGTTTATTTTTTGAAATGACATTCAAATATATCCTTAAAAGAACACTTTAAGTCTCTACAAGCTTCTCTCTTTTGGCCAACACATTACATTTTAAAAATCAATAGTTAACTTCTCTTTTATTTTTTATATACCATCACCTTTTAAATCTGGTACAGCTAATAAACGGTAATATAAATGTTTTCAAGAATGCTCTCTTCCCAAATGTCTATGGCCTCGTCTTTAACCTGCCTACTTGGGCAAAAGTTAGCTTTCTGTTGATTCAAAATAGTATCAGGATTATGGATTTTTGTTCGTTTTTAGTTTTAAGTGGTGTTTATGTGTAGGAATTAATATAAATGCAAAATAGCTTGTATTATTTGACAAATGGTTGGATTAATGCTGTGCTTTTAAAACAGCTGTTTTCATGTTCCCAAATCAGTTCAAACAGGTATGACTTTTCCGCAATGCTTTCTTTCTAGGTTGTTCTCTGTAGGTCAGACCTCTCTTGAAGGTCCCCAAACTGCCTGTAATTTCAAATTTTACTTTTGGGGACTCCCTGTTTTCAGACTGCCATCTCTAACCATGTCCTGTTGCTAGCTGAGTTTATGCATTCTCTTAACCAATAACTGCTTTACTTTTTATCTCTATTTTTGGATTCTTAACTCTAGCTGTTACATCAGCATCCTTTCTCGCCCCAGTTATTTTGTTATGCATTTTTCCTGGAAGTAAATTCATGCTGTTTTTGACAAGGCAAATCTATGACTCCTGAAAGGATGCTGACCTGAGGATTTTAGGAATGAATTTACGTCCTGCATATACCACTAATTAACGGTGTTGACCTTGGATAAAAGCCCCTGAACTTCTCGGATGCTCTCTTTGCTTACCTCCAAAATGAGTTCAATAAAAGCATGAACATCTTGGTGTTTAGGCTCTTTAGTGACAGTTTGGTGGATGCAACTCTCAGTAATGCCCATCCAAGTATCCTTATTTTTTATCATTAGCCAGTTTGTCTAAAATAAATTACCCATTTATGAAGCCAGTGTTTTTCCTTTATCCTGGCCTCCGTTCACTGTAAGTATTTCTCATGGACCCATTTTTAAGGAGGCCTATGAGTAACTTGACTTTTTAGGATTTCCCATTTTTGTAATCTTAGCAACTTGGTTTTTCCTAGAACTTTCAGAGAGAACTCTTCACCCTTTCCTGGTATTCCTTTTGGCCTCTTGAGACCTTAGAGCACATCACACTATAACATCACACTATAATACTGTTATTACCACATGCCCTCCAAAATTCCTCAACTTGTTTTTGCCATTCAGATGAAACTGAATATTTCATCAAAAGTTGTCCAATTGAGTATTTTGTGCCCAGCTCTTTGTCGGGTATTTTGCATGCCCTGTGTTATGTATAAAGCTGACAGGCTCATTAAAAATTAATACTCTGGTACATTTTCCCTTTGATATTTTCCTCCACAAGTGAGTCATTGCTTGTGTCTTGTCTATAGAAACAGATAAAGCTAAGCGAGGAAAGATACGTAACAGAACGCAAGCAGTATCAGACACATAGTAAGTGCTACTCTTATCATTGTCGCCTAAGCTCATGTGTTTTAAGACTTCATTACTGGGCTGGGCGCAGTGGCTCACACCTGTCATCCTAGCACTCTGGGAGGCCGAGGCAGGAGGATCGCTCAAGGTCAGGAGTTCGAAACCAGCCTGAGCAAGAGCGAGACCCCGTCTCTACTATAAACAGAAAGAAATTAATTGGCCAACTAAAAATATATAGAAAAAATTAGCTGGGCATGGTGGCGCATGCCTGTAGTCCCAGCTGCTCGGGAGGCTGAGGCAGGAGGCTCGCTTGAGCCCAGGAGTCTGAGGTTGCTGTGAGCTAGGCTGACACCCCGGCACTCTGGCCTGGGCAACAGAGTGAGACTCTGTCTCAGAAAAAAAAGAAATGTTATAAGGTTGAATTTTAAAAGTTGATGTGTTAGGGCTGTTAGCATAAGTACTATCAAAGGATCAACAGCCACGTTCAACAGTCACGCCCAAGTCACGCTCACTTTTACTCTCCCAGTCTTGGAGAAGAGAGGAGAAAGGGGAAACTGAGGTTGAAGGAGGGAATGCTGATGTTCTTCAGATATTAACTCCATCTCAAGTCTACCCTTCCACGAGTCCATTTCTGCTCCAGGCACATGAAGAGTACCTGCTGTTTGTCCCGCATGCCCTGCCTTTTTCTCGGCTCTGTGCTGTTGCTTTCTCACCACTTGGGATGCAACTCTCCCTTTACGTTGGTTCTTCACCGATCCCCGCACCACACTCTCCAATAGGATCCAGACCTTCCTTTTAAGCCTGATTCAAACACCAGGTCTACCCTGAAGCCTCCTGGGCCTGCCCAGCCAGCTGCAAACACTTGCTCCTCCTCTATGCCCGGGGTGGGAATGACGTGAGAACGGCGCGTGATGGCACAGAAGGCTACGCCTGTGCCGAATACGCCCCACTGGCCCTTCCGGAGTCTCTGTCCACCCGTCTCCGTGCTCTAGAGGCCTCGCACGGCCTGTCCTTGCTGTGGCTTCTCTCTGGTTCACCGATGGAGGCTGCCCATGGGATATTGGAGAAAAACTGGGAGAACGGTGAAGTTGGCCTGTTGATTCTTTTGACTCTCTCCCTGGCAAGTTGCTTAGGGCTGGCTGCATCCTCAACTTAAAGTCAGAGCCGCTATGGGGAGGCCCCCACTCCCCAGCAATGCCTTCTGCGTTCTCTCCGCCCCCACCCCAGGCCTAGAATGATACAAGAAGCCAAGATTTTACTGACCCCATAATGCTATGCTATCTCGTTTCGCTACATCTTGCTCAAATGATCCTTTTCAGCGGATCCCTGATTTCCTCCCGAAACCCTTCCAGTGAATTTCTTACTATATTTCTTCTAAGCTGCTAATTTTGCAACCCGGATTATTACCTTTATTAGAAGCGTGTGTACAGGCCAAGTCAATAAGTTCTGAACGATGACAAGGGTAACAGCTAGCACTGATGGGACACGCACTCTGTTCAGGCGTGCGGTGAATGCATTCATCTAATGCAATTATCACTGTTAGCAAAGCAAGGGAGGAAAATGGGGAGAGCTTACCAGAAGTCACTGGCTCCAGATCACTGCCGTGGTTGACTGCACGCAGCCCTGGAGTTGGGTCGCTCCAGAGCCTAAACCTCAAGCTGTGGATTTGAACCAGTGGGTCTTAAGCCTCAGCATGCATCAAAATCACCTGAGGAATTTGTTAAAACACAGATGTGGGGGCTCGAACCCCAGAATGTCTGGTTCTGTTGGTCTAGAGCAGGCGTCCTCAAACTATGGCCCGAGGGCCACATGCGGGCTGCCTAGCACATTTATCCGGTCCTCCTGGTGTTTTTGCCACCGCTGCCTGTCCCGCTTAGCAGCCCACTTGTCCCGGGCCCACAGTGCGCACCCTCCAATGGTCTGAGGGACAGTGAACTGGCCCCCTGTTTAAAAGGTTTGAGGACTGCTGGCCTAGAGCGAGGTCGAAGGATTTGCATTTTTGTTAGCCAATTCCCACCTGATGCTGATGTGCTGGTCTGAGCACCAAACCTTCAGAACTGCTAGAACATTCAGTACTGCCTCTTGTACACAACAACTAAAGAAGCTGTTCAGCTGTGTGAATTATAGAAATGTTAGTGCCAGTTTCCAGCCGACCTCCTAGCTGCAAGTCAGAAGAACAAAGGGGTTTTATCATCTACCTATGGGCGATATAATGTGATTCAGTTCAGCGAGCATCTTAGGAGCACCAAGTATTTGTTGGAGCGTAATTTGCTGCTGATGAAAGTCGAAAAGAAATGCACCACGCTCAAGGATTCTTTCTGAGCAAGCAAACACTTAAGTAAATAACTATGACACAGTGTGATGACTGTTGTCACAGAGCATGCACACTCATACACGCAAACAACATAGAGCACAGCTGACGAACAAATACATTCTCTTTGCAAGGAGGTATAATAAATGCAATCTCGAGGAGTCAATAACGGGACTTAACTATTCCAGGAAGAAGAGTTATTCTGCAGGCGAATGAGAAGAGACGGGCATTCTAAGCATTGCAATAGTCCCATCAGCCTGCCCACAAAGGGAACTGAACAATAGTGTAGCAAGATTCTGGTACCCAGTGTTCACTGGACACAAGTGTGGATGGGTATCCTTTCTCTCTCTAAAGGTGGGAAGCAAACCTCAGTACAAATGTTTATTGAATGTCTCCCAGACGCTGGGCACTGAGCTCAGCCTCGGGGCTGTGCTGATGATACAGCTATAGGCCTGCCCTCAGGCAACTTACATTTTAGATTATGCACAGCGGCTAGACGGACTGCACTGCACATAATATTAACATATCGAGTTCCAACTTAGTCTCAAGCAAAATCCGTTCGTGAAAGTGATCCAGGAATCAGATGACTTAAGACCTCAGCTCAGAATCAGATGTTCCTTTTATGAAACGGTAGGTAAAAATTCCCTTAGATGTCGAGACAGGCTTAGCTGAGAAGACTCGCCATTTCTCCATGCATATGCTAGGAGCCAGCTTCTCAACAAGTGATGCTTTCTAGAAGAAACTTTCTCTTCTTTTCTAAGAAGCTAGAAGTAGGGGGGCCAGGCGTGGGAATACTTTCATCAAAAGCAGAGTCTCATTCCAACTGCTCAGCACCGCTCCAATTCACATCCTTCTGAATGGTTTCCAAACTAAGTCATTTAACAAAGTGATGAAGAAAAAATGGCCCATTAATCTTATGCCGCATGTTATAATTTAACTCTGGGTTTAGCACGGGAAAATATTATTTGCATTGATTAGAAATATGCTTTATGGGTGCATAGATTATAGACTCAGAACATTTTTAAATTGTTGGCCATGCTGACATGATGAACTATATCGGGGGACTGCTAGGTGGCACTTCACTGTCACCTGCTCCTCATATGATACTGGCCTAGGAATAAATATATATTTGACTCAATGAGTAATCTTATTCCAAACAGCAAAATATGTCCATTTCCATTCAACGGCTAAAATCACAAAGCGATCATGAGCTGAACATCATTTGATAACTCAGATACAGGCAAATTCTTACATTAACTGTCCAAATATTATCATGCCATTTTCCCACTTTGCTTAACCTAATGCAACGGCTTGGTCAGTCTGACGATCAAGATGTTTTTATTAATTCATTCCAAGGCTCTGAGGTAGATGCTGAAAGGCCTTAAATTGTGGTCTTCGGGATCTGACAGAAAGGGTTCAAACTTAGTCCGTATTAGCTGTGTGTCCTTGGCCAAATGACTTAGCATCTCTGAGCCTCACTTACATAACTTGCAAAATGAAAATAAAAATAGAACTCAAGTCGTAAGGTTAAAGGGAAAAAAAAGAAAAGAATGTGGTGATATATTTCCCCTGGACAGAAAAGTGCAGCTATTCTGATAGTCATTATCATGAGTGTGATTCCTAGGATTATTGAAAACCTATTGTGTCTTCCCTGTTCAAAGGGGTAGAATTTAAAGGCAGTTTTCCACTTTCATCCCCAATTTTACCTCTAAGATTCTGCCACATACTGGCAAAAACTCACTGGCATTTCTACCGAATGAGGCCCACTAAAGGTGACATTTTAGCGTAACAAGTATATAAAATATATAAAAGTTGTAGCGTATGGTTGAAGTCTGTCTTTGGTTGGCTATCTATTTGCTTCTCAGTAGGATGAGCATTAATGTCCCCCACACCCTTCTGCTATGGATAGCTGTGACCTGGCTGGCCTGCTGGCACCTTCTCTTGCTCATGGACAGAGAACAGAACCCCAGAAAGAGAAACCTTTCTTCCCTACTCCTATTGCTAAGAAACCTCCTGGATAAAGGCAATCCTAAACAGATTACAAGATTGCTACTTGTTATAGAATCAAAACAGTGTGCAAAGAAAAAAAAATAGCACTGGCCTCTGTTTATTTTACTGACATTTCCCTTGAGATACCCCAGAGAAAAGAGATGTTTCAACACTTCCCAGGAGCTGGAAGGTTATAATCTGGGCATCCCTACAATTGCATTTTTTGTTGTTATTGTTATTGAGACAGTCTCACTCTGTTGCCCAGGCTAGAGTGAGTGCCGTGGCATCAGCCCAGCTCACAACAACCTCAAACTCCTGGGCTCAAGCGATCCTCCTGCCTCAGCCTCCCGAGTAGCTGGGACTACAGGCATGCGCCACCATGCCCGGCTCACTTTTTCTATATATTTTTAGTTGTCCAGATAATTTCTTTCTAATTTTAGTAGAGACGGGGTCTCCCTCTTGCTCAGGCTGGTCTCGAACTCCTGACCTTGAGCGATCCTCCTGCCTCGGCCTTCCAGAGTGCTAGGATGACAGGCGTGAGCCACTGCGCCCGGCCCCCTACAGTTGCACTTTTAATGTACTTACCCTTTCCAGGTGGAGTGTTTTTCCACCAAGGTCAGATCAACTGACTAGCTGAAATGCTTGATTTCATCATAAAGTCAGAACCTAAGCCTACCCAGATCACATCCTAAGTTTTCTGCAAAACCTGCTCCGAGCACCCAACTTGAGAATTTCACTTCCATGTGTGTTTATATGTGTGTGTGTATATATATGTATATATGTACATATAGCTATGTATACATATACTTATATATAGGCATACTATCTGAACTATATTTATATATATATATATATATATACTTAGCATATTAAATTATAACTCCATGTTTTCTCTTCCTAAGCTGGATGTCCTTGTGTTGTACATCTTATACATTATGTACATGCACATCACTGTGTCCTCCAAAATATCCAGAATAATGTCATATAGTCAGTTAATAGAAAATAATTATTACAAACATACTAGAATCTCTCAAGGTGTGCTAACTGGTCATAATTCCCAGAGAGGAGCCCATGAAGGAAAGGATTCATAGTCAAACAAATCTGGGAACTGCTGCTCATCACAGCTCCTTCTCAGAGACTCATAATTAACCACGACAATTTAAGAATATTTGGCTCAGTTTGAACACACAGCTCTTTTTAAGGTATAAGTTGAAAATAAATAGATTTATGTAGGGAATATAGTTATATACTTTGACAGAAAGATGAATAGATACATTAATACAAATCATTTAAAGTAATACATGTTATAACGTCTTATTTGTTGTAAAACTGCACAATAACGTATTTGTTGTTGGTGGTAAATGAGCTCCATTTGCTTAAGAAGACTCACTATGTAGAGTGACTACTAAAACTACAACTTCAATTCAAAATAATCAATATAGTTCCGTTAGCCCCACTCCCTAGCATTTTTAGAATAGAAACAGTAGATAATATAAATTCCTTTTCTGCCATAATATAACACCACCTAAGGAATTATGTTTTATTAGCTAGAAATAAGATTTGCTTTCATTATTACAGTACATTTGATAATATAAAAATATTTCTCAATTTTTTTTTTCTTGTGTGACTTTCAGAGCATCTCCAATCTAAAATTTACTTTGGAGATTTAGATAAAATGTCATATCAATTTCCTAGACTGCTTAATATGTAATTCTGCTACAGACTTTAATCTCAATATAGCAAGACGGGGAAGGAAAAAAAAACAAGGAGAAATGAAATAAGGGTCCTCAGCATCAGTGTAATGAAATTTTCCAAACTATGAGAAGAAGTTTTACCTGTACCTAGAAAGATTTTACCCATGGAACTTATAGTGGTTGAGCTTTTCAAGAAGAAATTTGTTTTTCATTGCCAAAAATATAGATACTTTGACTTGACCATTGCCTAAAAGCTTTTCATTTTTCCTCTTTTAAGTTTACACTAAAGGCTGTCATTTACCTTAATAAGAGGTGCTCATACGATCCAAGGAGAGCTTGTGCAATTTAACCAGAAATGCCAACAAGATCATATTAAATTTAGCCCCTCATCCCATGCAAAGGAAAGAGATTTTTCACTTTCCACCTTATTTCCTACCTTATTTCATAGCTTTGGGATAAAAAATGTAGAGTTGAATGAATTTTTCAATAGTCTGTAACTAGTATCACTGTTAGATGATATATAAATATATATCATTTGTTAGATGATGGAATATAAATAATAACCATACAGAAAAATATTTTGTGAATAAAAATGATATATTGAAAAATACATACATATTGTTTGTGGGAAAGTAAAGAAGTACAGCCACTATGGAGAACCGCATGGAGGTTCCTTAAAAACAACAACAACAAAAAGAAACTACAAGTAGAACTGTCATAGCAATCCCGCTACTGGGCATTAGTCCAAAGGAAAGGAAATCACTTTACTGAAGAGACATCCTCACCCCCATGTTTGCTGAAGCACTGTCCACAACAGCCAAAGTAGGGAATCAGCCTAGGTGTCCAACAGAAGAATGGATAAGGAAAATGTGGCAAATACACACAATGGAATGACATGCAACCACAAAAAAGAATGAAATCCTGTCACTCCCGGCCACATGGATGCAACTCAAACACATTATGTTAACTGAAATAAGCCAGGAAGAGAAAGTTAAACACCTCGTGTTCTCACTCATAAGTGAAAGCTAAGGAAAAAAAAAAAAGTTGATCTCACAGAAGTAAAAAGTAGAACAGAGGCTACTAAAGGCTGGGAAGAGTAGGAGGGAGAGATTTGTAAGAATGCAAAATTATAGCTAGACAGGAAGAATACCTTCAAGTGTTCTATGGCACTGTAGCATGACTACAGTTAACAATAATATATCACAGAGTTTCAAATAGCAGGAAGGAGGATATTGAATGCTCCCCTTGAAAAAGAAATGATAAATGTTTGAGACAATGGATATGCTAATTACCCCGATCCGATCATTATACATTATATGTATCAAAATAGCACTATGTACCCTAATAATATGTACAATTATTATGTGTCTATTAAAAATTTTTTTAACCAAAAATATTATAAAACATTAAAAAAAATACAAACTGGTGTTAGTAAATGCTAAGAGGAATCCACAATATAAAAGTAACGAAAGTTGATGACTGAATCTCATTTGCTGAGAGATTTATTACTGTATCCTTTCCTCTCTTTCACTCTTAAACTCAGCCCCTATGCTACTTAGGAGAAACATGCACAAGATGATGGGCTCCGCGACGACACGCACGGGTTGTGCAGATGCTGCGCAGCCACGCCCGTCACTAGGGCTGATTTTCGGGGTAGGGCTTCTATGGCGCACGTGCTTAGACATCCTGCTAGGGCTTATTTTATGGGCAGGGCTTATTTTCGGGGAAGCACGGTATGTTTTGAAACATCACTATGCACCCCATGAAGATGTACAGTTATTATTTGTCATTTAAAAAGATTCAATCCAAAACAGATGTATCTGTTAGCATTCGGTCTGCGAAGCAGAGGCAGCCACGGATAAAATCACAGAGCAAGCAGCACTGGCTTCAGCTTCTCCTTCTTCCTCACTCTCAGATGCTCAGGGAACTTTCTCGCCCTTTGCCCCTGAGAGGACTACGTTACACCTTCCCGCTAAGTTTGCAAGAAGCAGGAACAAGATCGGCCTGACTTGGACAGAAAAGACATTTTCTGAAAGGTTATAGTTTAGGTCTCAGTAACAGAAGCGGAGGAATGAGCCGAAGCCAAGGCCACACCATGGAAATCACAGAATCTTCCGGAAGCGAAGTTCTATGTCCCGGTTGTCTTGCTGGACAAAAAGGAATGGGCTGCAGGGTGATGACCTAGTTACTGTTGCTGCCACTAGGACCTGTGACATCCTTGCTTCCTCATATTTCATTTCTAATTCACAATCTAGGACAGGGGTCCTCAAACTTTTTAAACAGGGGGCCAGTTCACTGTCCCTTAGACTGTTGGAGAGTGCGCGCTGTGGGCCCAGAGTCGGCTGCTAAGCAGGACAGGCAGCGGCAGCAAAAACACCCAGAGGGCCGGATAAATGTGCTAGGCTGCCCGCATGTGGCCGCGGGCCGTAGTTTGAGGACGCCTGGTCTAGGATTTAGGTGCAACTGGCCAAACCTACATAACCTGACTGTCTTCCAGTGGCAACGGAGAATGAAAAAGAGTGCATACAAAGTATCTCGTATTTCCACTTCATACAGTGGAGGAAGGCACCATCCCTTACACAAGACTGATAAAGTAAAAAAAAAAATCCCCCAAATAAAGAAAGGAATTTCAAGTCAGCTGCTTGGAAGCTAAAAATAACAAGAAGAGCAAACAAACTCAGAGGCGGAGTTGTAGACATTGTGCAGCAGAAACGCATGTTTGGAGTGAATCAGACCCGAGTGCCTATCCAGAGCAAGCTGAGCAATCTTGCTGAGCCTCAGCTTGCTCTGAAGAAAAACAGGTGGAAGATAATATCTACACAATAGCATGTGGCACAGATGAAATGAGATATGTCAAATGCTTGGCACGGCCTAAGCATCTTATAAAACTTTATTATTGCTACTGACTACTTAAATGACTGCAAGAATTAACAGAGAGAGTAATGATATATATGATACACTGTTGTGTCACACTTACTATCTCGACTAAGCATATGTTGTTAATTCAACAAATATTCCACATATCGGACAATAATCCATGAGTGTATTTTTTATAGGAAAAATCCCAAGGAATATAAAGCATAAACAATGGACCAAATGTCACTCGTTTAAGAGGCAGTACAGATGGGATCCCAACCCAAGATCACCAAGCTTGAGATACTACACTGCTAAGCACAGCAATATAGTAACCCTCAGATCAAATGTACACACAGCACGGTGACTATAGTTAATAATACTGTATGGTTCACTTGAAATGTGCTAGAAGCAGATCTTAAGTATCCTCACCCACCCCCCACCCCCGTCTCTCTCTCTCTCTCACACACACACACACACACACACACACAATGGTAATTATGCATGGTGAGGCATATGCTAATTAATTTGATTGTGGTAAACATTCCTCAATGTATACATATATTGAATCATCTAGTCGTATGCTTTGTATATATGCAATTTTTATTTGTCAATTATACTTCAATACAGCTTGAAAAAAAATCTCAAACTACCTTGAAAACAAAACAACACAGTCCCATCAATATGTTAAGATCATTAAATACTTAACAAATTGGAGATCTTAAATATATGGTATTTATTGTAGCTATAGCTATTATAAGCTATTAGTTGTGTGGTGGAATTTATTACTATCGTGTTTACCTGAAAATAAGACCTCCCCATAGAATAAGCCCTAGCAAGATCTCTAAGCACATGCGCAATAGAAGCCCCACCCGGAAAATCAGCCCTAATGCCGGGCGTGGCTGCGCAGCGTCTGCACAACCCGTGCGTGTCGTCGCGGAGCGGGAAAGAACACGAGCAGCCCTTCTCATCCGCCCGTGACAGCTCTAGTGCTCCACAGGAGAGATCGGGCCGATGGTGCTAAAGGAAATAGAGTCGCAAGACATTCAGGATGGGATTCGGGGTTTGGAGAGTGAGGATGATGTTCCAGAAGACGACTTCGCTATATTTGAATAAATGTGGATGGTTGTACCGTCCTTTAAAAAAACAACACATCCCCTGAATATAAGTCTTAGGGTGTCTTCTTGAGGAAAAGTAAATATAAGACCCTGTCTTATTTTGGGGGAAACACAGTCACTACAAGGGTATAAGGTGGGGGTTCCTGCTACAGAACTTCAGAGTGCCTGTGGCCAGGTGTGGGGCAAACACAACAGGGAATGAAATCTCTCGATTCACAACCCAGAGACCCCTCAAGTTGGTTGGTCTTCCCACCAGCTCCTTTATAATGTGAGAATAATGCCTTCCTACATTTGCACTTGGCATGAAAACCCATCCATATTTTTGGGTGTGTGTGGAACCTCCCCTTAGGTTCTCATCAACTTGGACTCATCATACTAACCATTATCTATTCTACGAATGTAAATTACCTAGGGACGGAAGTGAATTGGATATGCACGGAGTATTGGCGTACAAACATCACCCCTCATCTCTCTGCGTCCTTAAAGGCATATAGTTTTCCTGCCTCTTGTAAGACAGGTTAGTGACTTGCTCAAGGCTACACTGCTAGGCTATAAGAAAGACCAAGGGCATAATTTAATGGTCAAGATGGTGACAGTTGTTATAACTAGAAGATTATGGTTAATCAAATAAAAATATTCAAAACTATCCTAATATATTGTTAGAAATTCTTCATAATAATCTGGATGCCCTAGAGTATACAGAAACGATAAATGGGAATTACAGAAGTGATAAATAGGATCTTTATTTCATTTAGTGACATTCTTGGGGAGACAAGGATCTGACTACCTGATAAGGCAGCTCCTTCCACTTGTGGACAAGTCCAGGGGTCAAATGAGATGACACCTTGCTGCCTACAATGTCCTGTGGTTCTACATGGAGCCCTAAAACACAGAAAGTAGCCACTCTTCTTGACAAATGGATACAATTTCAGTTTTTCCAAATGTGTCAGATTTATTCGTTGCACCGAATAGATCTGTCAAATGGCTTTGCCCATTTACCCATGGATGGCACGCTGCAAAAACTTCTGGGGCCATTTAAAGCACTGTCACCTTACTGATACTGTTATCAATATGATTTATATTAGCATTTTGGTTTTTTTTTCTTTTTTTGTTTTTGAGACAGAGTCTCGCTTTGCTACCCAGGCTAGAGTGAGTGCCGTGGTCTTAGCCTAGCTCACAGCAACCTCAAATTCCTGGGCTCAAGTGATCCTCTTGCCTCAGCCTCCCGAGTAGCTGGGACTACAGGCATGTGCCACCATGCCCGGTTCATTTTTTCTATATATATTAGTTGGCCAATTAATTTCTTTCTATTTATAGTAGAGACGGGGTCTCGCTCTTGCTCAGGCTGGTTTCGAACTCCTGACCTGGAGCGATCCTCCTACCTCAGCCTCCCAGAATGCTAGGATTACAGGCAGGCTTCTGGCTCCTATATTAGCATTTTGTATCACACTGACTTGCAGGACTATAGGGGGAGCTCCAAATCTCCAGACTGTGTGTGGATCACGTCTGCTCTACACGATACTTTCAGCTCATTTCCAGAGGAGACCAGTGATCGCTTCCTAGCCTTCTTCAGCTACTCACCTTACCAGATAACGCACCTTACCTGGATCAACACCCCCAAGCAGGAGTTTCACAGTTTAAAGAGTTGCTGATTGGGAAGGGACAGAAGGTATCTCCCACTTCCATAACGCCTCACTTCTTGAAGCTAAGCCTTCCTAGGCTGTTCTTGCTAACATTAACAAAAAATAATTGTTCTACCCGACGACAGGTATACAACCCTAAAATGCCACCTGTATAAATAAGGCAGTCACCAATGGAGTGTGATTTGTGGCTGTTTTATTTCCTTATTTTTTCTGTACACCCTGTCTACCCTGTAAAATCTCTCTTTACTGCATTACAGAGGCTATAGTCCCTTTCAGAGAGGATAGATCATTTTCAACCATGGTATAAAATAGGGGACTTATATTTCCATATTGCACAAAAGGAAATTAATTGATTATAAAATGTGAGAGAGTGGCTGATGATTTATCCTGAAATAATAATAAAAAGAAACACTTATAAAATTCATGGTTTAAAAAAAGATTTTTGAATAGATTGGACAACATTAAAGAACTTCTATGAACATAAAATAAGAATTTGTAAATTAAAAAAAGACAAATTGCATTGACAACAACAAACAAAATAATGAAAGTTTTAATATATAAAAAAGTTGTTATAGATCAACGTAAAAATGAGTAAAGGTCATAAAATCACAAAAGAAGCAATACAAACAGCTAGTAAACATATAAAAATATGATTAACCTCAGTCTTGTTATCAAAGGAATAAAATCAGAATCATATGGCTACCATATTTTACCCATCAGAGTGGCAAAAATGAAGTAAATGGGCAATGCTGGTCCCGGCGAGAACTGCACGTAATGTTAAATTGCTGATATAAAAGGAAAGTAGTATAAACTTTTCTGGAAGACCGTATGTCAATACGTCCCCAAATTGAAACAACCATCCAATTTCTAAAAAGTCACTCTAAGGAAATAAAGGAATCAATGCTCAAAGACATATGAACAAAGATGTTTTTCTCATTGTTTGCAGTAGCAAAATAGGGAGAAAGGACAACCCAAATGCTGAGTGGTAGGGGACTGGTTAAATAAATAATGGAATGGTGCCCAATCATTTAAAATTATGATACAGAGCTTTAGTAAGTAACATGGAATCATGCTCACAATATGGCAAGTAAAAAATGTTATAAAATATTTTTATAGTTTGGTCTAATACTTAAAGATTGTATGTTTATATTGCATTTGTGTGTACCCTCACTAACAAAAAAAGTCTCAAAAACCTTATGGAGATCATTGCTTAGGAAGAAGATTTGTTATTTATACTTTTTAAATTTATGTCGTCTTTAATTGTCAAAGTTTCTACATTGAGTTCGTACTACTTTTAGAATTTAAAATATTTTAATTTTCAACAAGATTTAGATTTCTTTAATCTTCCAATTATTTTGCACCATGGCTCAGGATCTTGGTGCAAAAGAAAATCAGCCTCTTTCTGTGTTAAGTTTCCACAAATTCACCATTTGAAATTGGCAGAAGTTGTATGGAGTAAAATTGTTAGGGTCTGGGTGCTCTATAATCTTTCAAAGCATTGGAGATCTTGGGACTATTTCTTTCACAGTTTTCCTCACACTGATACTAAGACAGCTATGAGGTAGAAGATGAAGAGAAACAGCAGCACAATTCACAATTGCAAAGATGTGGAGATAACCCAAGTGCCCATCAATACCTGAGTGGATTAATAAAATATGGCACATGTATACACCATGGAGTACTATTCAGCTATAGGAAACAATGGTGATCTAGCACCTCTTGTATTTTCCTGGATAGAGCAGAAGCCCATTCTACTAAGTGAAGTATCCCAAGAATGGAAAAACCAGCACCACATGTACTCACCAGCAAACTGGTACTAACTACTGATCAACACTTATGTTCACACATAGTAGTAACATTCATTGGGTGTTGGGCAGGTGGGAGGGGAGAGGAGAGGATGGGTATATTCACACCTAATGCGTGCAGTGTGCACCGTCTGGGGGATGGACACACTTGAAACTCTGACTCGGGGGGGGGCAAAGGCAACATGTAACCTAAGAATTTGTCCCCCCATAATATGCTGAAATTTAAAAAATTCCTAAAAAAATAAGTAATAAAATAAAATACAACATTAAAAAAAAAGAAAGAAAGAAAAGAAAAATAGTAATCGTCTTCAACCAGAAAAGACAGCAACGAGGGGCAATTGGATCTATATACTTTTCACAAGGTACAATCCCCTAAGTGTGAGCTCACACTAATGCACGCACGTGCACACACACACACACACACACACACACAAGTCCTTCACCTTAGGCTAAGTGACCACGTTGCAGAAATAACCAGCATTGACTAAACAGTTTTAGCCCCTCCAGATGGTAGAGCCATGGGTAGAACCAAGCCCAGGATAGTAAACCCATCTCCACCTGACTGGGGCCACGTCACTGCTTACTGGCCCAGAGAATACGACTAGAAATCACATGAGAATTTATGTTTGAGGGATAATGAGCTTATTCGTGAGCTTGCAATTTCCCCTCTTCTGCTGCTTTTGGGACCAAAGTAGAGCCACGCAATGAAGACAGTGGGCTCCTGCCCCACGGAGCAGAAAAGTGAGTGCGTGGTGAGCAATAAACTCCCAATGTGTCACACCTCTGAGACTTAAGGCATATTTTTTAGTGTTGTTTTTTGGGTTTTTTTGTGTGTGTTTTAACTAATGCATTTTTTAAGACTTTAGTTGTCTTTGTCTGTCAAATGAAGTTTTTGGAAGAATCTACACTAAGCGTTTTCCATTGCTTACATTTTTATCTTTTTTTTTTTAATTCTCCGAAGCATTCCACATATTGCTTGCCTTTTAAGTTAATCAATAGCTCCACTTTTTTCTTTTGCAGAGGGAAGTTCTCCAAGCTTCTGGAGAAACCATAGCAAACTCATCCTTTAGTTTGAGAGATGAGTACCAATCTGAGATGAGAAGAGGGAGTGAGGAACCAGAGAAATGCTTTTGACAAAGAGGAGTGAGAGAAAGAATGCCGAATTCTTTCTTTATTCTTAGCAATATTCTTTATTCTTAGCAATAAAGAATTCAGTCAGGAGAAATGGACGGGTGATAGCAAACAGATTTCTTCAAAGACATTTTAGAAAGGAAGATTTGTGAAAATGCAGAGAGAATTAAAAAAAAAAAAACAGCAAAGGCATAAAATACGTTTTGGTCCCCAAATGAGTTTTACTTTCAAAAGATTCATACTGCTTATACGTGAGCCATAAAATGTTTCTTTCCACTTCTTTCCAGAATTTTCTAAAAACCTAACAGGACATCCGCAGGGAGAGAATGTCATTCCAGGATAATCAACTCCAAGTTACTAAATTAAGATCAAAATATCCTCAACCTTGAACATTTTTCAAAGAGTTTTTTTAGAAGAAAGAGGCTCTCTAGGGGGTTGTATAATTATGTAATTGTACCCTTTCTAAGAGGCTATTTACAGATAAGTAATGTTTCCACACCATTCTTCAAAGTAAAATATATGAAATAAAATAGACTTGGGGAGTTTCTCAGGGGAGACCCGGGAGGAGGCTGGTGCAGACACTGTGAGCTGCCTAATTAATAGCCACTCTCCCCTTATTCCTTGCTATCTAAACCCTGGTTTACGAGACCCACCCCCCAATATCCTCAAAGAAGTGGCCAGTTGAAAGCCCTAGCTAATGAGATATAACCATAAGTCTGATGTCAATCTTTGGTAAATAATTTGCCCCCTGATTTAAACACTTCCCCCGCCTCTTTTTTTCTTTTCTTTCTTCCTGCATGAAACATGGAGAACAGGGTTAGAGATTCAGCAGTCATCTTGCAAAACTATGGGCATTACAGTGACACCCTAGAGTTGGGGGACAGGAAGGTAGGAGAAGAAACTAGTTCCTTGTGGACACCCTTTACCAGCTAAATTAACCTGAGAACTGTCCCCAAACTTCTTTTTACATGAGAAAAATAGGTAAAACACTTTTATTCAATTTCTATTATTTCAGCCAAACTCATTATGAATCGACATTGAATTCTAACATCAGGTTTCTATAATCTTTCCTAGCATCCCACAGTTATATGGCTATTCTAGACTCTTTTTTTTTTTTTTTGAGACAGGGTCTCACTTTGTTGTCCAGGCTAGAGTGAGTGCCATGGTGTCAGCCTCGCTCACAGCAACCTCAAATTCCTGGGCTCAAGCGATCCTCCTGCCTCAGCCTCCCGAGTAGTTGGGACTATAGGCATGTGCCACCATGCTCGGCTAATTTTTTCTATATATATTAGTTGGCCAATTAATTTCTTTCTATTTATAGTAGAGACGGGGTCTTGCTCTTGCTCAGGCTGGTTTCAAACTCCTGACCTCGAGCGATCCTCCCGCCTCGGCCTCCCAGAGTGCTAGGATATTCTAGACTCTTGATAGTCTGATTGCTTAGGGTAGATATGTGGGGAGGTCTGATTCCTTCCTTTAAAAAAAATAGCAGTATTTTTGTGTCTCCTCATCTTTCTCATTACACTCAGAGGTGAGTTCCTCCAGGAAGCCTTGGCTGACAACACTTTACTCCTGTACAGAAGCAGAATGATTAAGCAAAATAAGCAAATCGGAATGGCTAAGGGTGTGGTATGCTGTATATTTCAAAACGACTACGAGAGTAAATTTCAAATGCAGAGCTACAAAAAAAAGTCAAGTAAGCAAGAGGAAAGCTATGTTAATTAGCTTGATATAATCACTCCACGTCGTATGCATATATCAAAATAACACACTGCCCTCCATAAATGTAACACAATTGTGATTTGTCAATTAAAAGTAATGTAAAAGTGTCCACACTCTGGAGTCAGACTTGCTAATTCGAACTCTTCATCAGCTACAGACCAATTGTACGACTTAGGCAAATTAATTAACTTCTCTGTAAATGAAGGATAATAATAAGTAGCACCTACAAACCTTATTGGAAGTATTAAATGGGTTAATGCAGGTGAAGTTCTTATAATCTTGTTTGGCCCAATCAATTCTAGCTAGTATTGTTACCTTTGGCCAATTTAGGGTAGAGACCCTTGCCTTCCTTTGGTTCTCTGTTAAACTCCTTTCGTGGGATACGCACGATCTTATACCAAAGGTGTTTTCTGAAAGCCAGTGGTCACGGGACCAGTAATATCATCAAAGGGTGGTCCCTAGACCAATAACAGGTCAGCAACACCTGGGCACTGATTAGATTTGCAGACCTAATCAGTGACCAGAGACTCTGAGAGTGGAACCCAGGCATCTGTGTTTTAATAAGACTTTCATGTGGATCCCACAAATACTAAAGTTGGAGGACCATTGAGAATATCAGTCTCAGCATCTCCTGAGAGTGTCCAACAAAAACATAGTGCCCAGGACCTCACATCTGCCAGCTGGAGAAAGGGCCCAAGAATCCGCCGGTTCAGCGTGCTTGCTATGTGATTCTTCAGCACGCTAATGTTTGTGAGCCTCTGCCATTATTAATGTGTCATTTATTGGTCTGTTTCCCCAGTGCACTTTCCTTCCCTGCCTGACAGGATTAGTTGTTACTGTTTGTATTATCATTATTTTTCTGTTAATCTCTAGAATCTCTAGTGCATAATGCAATCCCAGGCACAGAGTAGTTGCTCATTAAACGAGGTGTCTCAAAAGTCTTACTAGAGCTTCAAGGATTTAATCTGTGCAGAAGAAATACTATACTCATGCACAAAAATATCGCCCTTTGAAAACTTGATCATTTGAATTTCTTTCCTATATAATTTTGATCATTTTAATAATACATATTTAATTTTAACATTTGCCTTTTAGTCAGTGTTTCCCATCTTCAATCAGAAGGACAAAAACAATCAAAGACAATTAAATAATGATTTTCAAAATTCACAAATGTAAATAAGTACAAGGGGAATTTAAATAATTAAACTTTCAAACAATATTTTTGGGGTATGTTTGTAATTCCATACTTCTGAAGCTGTTAAAGATTAAAACTGCACCGAAACATTAGGGATGCGCTATATTGGTCTTAAACGAGTGGAATTTTGTCGCAAAAAGTGGAAGAGACATTTTCTTTAGCAAATATATTTGTAGATATAAAGTCACTATCATAAATCTACAAAAAAGCAAACTACTAAATTAAATCTGATCAGCTATTTTCCTGCTCGTGTGTGTATGTGTGTGTGTGTATGCAAAGCTACTAATAATTTCATTTGTTACTTGCTAGCAGAAGCCAAATATGTACATAGCTCCTTAATTTAAAATTGTTCTTATCTATCTACATACAAATTTTTAAACTGAAAAAAAATTATATCCAGTGGCCTATTTTTTTTTCCCCATGAATTATAAAAGAACACCATTTTCTACTCTTACCAGCAAAATGTCAGTCTACTTTATGGGTCTTTCAAAGAGCATCTTTGAAAAACCACTGGTTTAGCCAGTGATGTAGTTACTAGGGGATATGGGGCCCCATGGCATTGTCAAGAACTTATCCACAGGAGAGGAAAGAAGGTCCTTGTCTGGCTTGTATAAGCTGCAGGAGTAGTAGGGGACAGGGAACTACAGGCTGATGATACGTGATGTCCTTCTATGCACAGGGCCATCAAGCCCATGAACATGGTCTACTTGCAAGCCCAAAGCCATTTTAGCATTAACCCCAAGCAACAATGGTACGATCCAAGCGTGCTGCTGTAACCATGGCATCAAGGTGCCTAGGAACTCACCTGAGTATGTCTTGACTTGCTTTGCTGGCGTGGACCAGCTAGGCTCCCAGCACCCAACTCCCCTCACGCCCTACACAAGACAAACTAGTTCAGGACTTCTCTGCCTGCTCCAATAGAGTCTAACGAAGAAGAGCTCACTAATAAGATGCGTGTGCTCCAAAACGCCTTTGCACGTAGCAGAGACTCAACATATTTTGAATAAATCAATTGCTGTTGTAAAACAGCCCTCACTCATATCTGAAAAAAAAAAAAAAAAAAAAAAACATTTCCTGGGCTAGAAGTCTTCCCTACCACTGCTCACACCCTATAAGCTTACAATTGGATAAAGAATGACAAAAAGAGCTGAAGGAATTATAGAAACTATCTAGCCGTGCTTGTAGAGTTGTACAACTTGAATTTAGTGGTTAAAAACCTCTGGTTTTGGCCGGGCACAGTGGCTCACGCCTGAAATGCTAGCACTCTGGGAGGCTGAGGCAGGAGGATAGCTCAAGGTTAGGAGTTCGAAACCAGCCTGAGCAAGAGCGAGACCCCGTCTCTACTAAAAATAGAAAGAAATTAACTGGACAACTAAAAATACATAGAAAAAGTTAGCTGGGCATGGTGGCGCATGCCTATAGTCCCAGCTACTCGGGAGGCTGAGGCAGGAGGATCGCCTGAGCCCAGGAATTTGAGGTTGCTGTGAGCTAGGCTGATGCCACCGCACTCTAGCCAGGCAACAGAGAGAGACTCTGTCTCAAAAAAAAAAAAAAAAACAAAAAAACAACTCTGTTTTGTCAGACAGACCTGAGTTCCAGTTCCAACTCCACCATATTTTAGCATGAGCCCCAAACCACCCAGAGGCTCTGTTCTGTGTGCTCATTGCAGAGGGTCACAGTGGCATCATTTTTGCTGTATAAGTATCAAGGGATTAAGTGACACGATGCATTTGCTGTGGTCGGCAAAGTGCTTGCACCTAGCGAGAACTCAGGCATTAGTTAAGATGAATAGGGGGAAACACACCAGCAAGCCCAGGGCCCTGGATCCTTCCCAGCCAGCCCTGACTCGCGCCATAATGACTTCCTCCCATTCAGCCTACTCTCTCCCCATTAAGACTGGAAGGGAAGCTGAACAAATGGAGATGGACTCTTTTAAGATCATTGTATACTTCCCGAATAAATAAAATTATCAAAATAAAACACTGAGTTCTGCAGAAATAAGAAAGAACTGTAGTTTTTTTTTTTTTTTTTTTTTATGTTACTTCTCTAGAAAACCCATGTTTAGGGTTGAGTATGCCCTTCCGAGGCCCCTCCACCTCTGCCATGACCAGATGGTGTCACTGTAAAAGGATACATCAACAACATAGTCAACAAGCTAAGTTGTAAGCTGGTGAAATTTTGTAGGCTTGAGAGAGAAAAACCAGGTTTATCAGTGTATGTTCAAATAAAGGAATATGAAGCACTTACTCTAAAAAAAAAAAATGCCTGCAAAACCCAGACCCTTGTAATAATCTTTTTTTAAAAAAGCTGCAATTTTAGTTTGCATGTTTCCCTCCATAAGAAGACATTTTCCACGTAACTTTTATTAATGTATAGTTGATGAGCCCGGTTCAACAAAACTCAAAGAGATATCTGCAGAAGTCCGACAAGATGAAAAGTGCAGAGTTAAACACTAGAGGAAAATTGTACTTCAGGATGAGTAAGACCTCGCACTTGACCTCAAATAAATTAGCTTTAAATAGAGTGGATGAGTCATGTACGGAATGTAAGAATACTAAAAGGTCAAGGTAACTACCAAAAGGAACATGTGGGAATTTTTTAAAAGGAAATAAAATGTTGGTTAGTTGATTCAGGAGAGGCTCAAGAGAGTAGATTCTCTTCAAATGCTCTTCGAGGAGGTTCCCTTTGTTACTTCCCAGCACTGAGGCTAGGGTGGCACAGGGAACAGAGATCGAGCATCTTCCCTACTCTTACAGGAGTGGCTGAAAGCTTTCCTTACTGTGGTATAATACCATGTCAGGGCTGATGAGGTCGGAGAGAGTATCTTGGGGTTCGGATATCCTGGCTCCATGTCTCTTGCTCTGGGTCAAGTTGCTTATCCAATACCTCAGGGCCTTTATCTAGAAAATGATGACAATTTCTCCTACCTGAGTGGGAGAACGAAATGCTACAGTCCATGATCCAGGGCTGAGCTTGGTGCCTGGCGCACAGAGGGTGCTCAATATGCTTGGTTGATTGATAACGATGGCAATGATGATGTTGGTAGCGGTGGTATTGATAACAGCCCCCCCTAGCTGGCCCTGATTGGGGGGGTACAGATGAGAGACTTTTGGGTCTTCGCATCTATGATGCTTGATAAACGTAAGCTGGTCGTCCCAATGGTCAGGTGCCATTTCAGAAAGGGAAGGACCTCAGATTCGTTCTACTCCATAATAATGTTATGAGCAGTAGAGGCAGTCATGGCAGCCAGCAGTTACTGAGCGCTGACGATATGCCAAACAGCATGCCCAGTGCTTTAAAAGGATTTACTCATTCATGTTTCTCAACCACCCCCTGCAGTAGGTCCTGAAACTGTCATTCCTTTTTTTCAGACAGTCTCAAGTGTAGACAGGTTACAACAAACACCTAAGATCCTGCTGCCAGTAGGCGATGGAAATTAGTTCAAACTCAGTCTGTCTGACTTGATCTCCATTAGTAAACCATGTCATTAAGCGTTCTGCTCTTTGCCTGATTCTCCTTCTGAGACGTCTGAATGTTTCACTCCTTCCCTCGGGGGAAGAAGAGAGGAGATTCTCTCTCCCCGACGCTGCCTGGGCATCCAGCTTCCCTTCCCAAACCAGGGATGGTTTCAAGGAGCAGCAGCAGCAATGCATGCTGGGAGATGCGCAGGGGTCAGATGCCACTGGAGGCGAATGCTCTGTGACAGACCCATCCCTTTACAGGGACATGACAGGAGTGGGAGGTAGGGGATAATGGAATACGGCTGGGAAGGACAGCACCTGGCATGGTGAGCATACAAATACTATTAGTAATGGGCAATAGACCCTTACTATGCTGACACATTGTATTAAGTGCTTGACGTGGCCTACCTCATTTAATCCTGGAAATGTCCTTTGTGGGTGGATCGATTGTTCATCATCATTTTACTGAAGGAACAGTGAGACCCTGGTCATCAGGAAAATTGCCCAAGCTCACACGGTTGGCCAGTGGAAAGCAGGGATTTGAACTCTGTTCAGCACCTACACCCTTAACCATCATGTTTACTGCCTTCCGAAGACATAAAAATTACAATGACATTTTCCCATAAGCCAACTTGCACTCCAAACTTAAGTTCATGTAAGAAAGAGAGTGAGATGGGCCGGCCGCGGTGGCTCACGCCTGTCATCCCAGCACTCTGAGAGGCCAAGGTAGGAGGATTGCTCGAGGTCAGGAGTTCGAGAGCAGTCTGAGCAAAAGCGAGACCCCGTCTCTACTAAAAATAGAAAGAAATTAATTGGCCAACTAAAAATATAGAGAAAAAATTAGCCGGGCATGGTGGCACATGCCTGTAGTCCCAGCTACTCGGGGGGAGGCTGAGGCAGGAGGATCACTTGAGCCCAGGAGTTGGAGGTTGCTGTGAGCTAGGCTGACACCACGGCACTCTAGCCTGGGCAACAGAGTGAGACTCTGTCTCAAAAAAAAAAAAAAAAAAAAGACAGAGAGTGAGAGTGAGATAGAGCGAGAGAGAGACAGAGACAGAGAGACAGAGAGAGACAAGAGAGCGCGAGTGAGGCATGCAAGCTTGGAGAGTGGCCGTTGAAGGGCTGCCAATCATTTCGAATCCATGGACTTCGCCTCCTCTGATACAGTTCTGGTGGTCGTTTTCTTAGCCAATTATGAAGAAACAGGAAGCAAAGACTGGAATACAAGTATATCCCTACTGGGAAGGATGGTGGGGCAGCATATTCGAGATGAACCGTTTCAGAAATCGTGGTCCCAGTAAGCACACAACCTAGTTGATATTCCCCGCCACCCAAATCCGAAAGCAATATTTCATTTTCATACTGCTCTCCTTGCTTCCACTCTGTAGGCTTCTGTTTTCCCTATTTCTGTACCGAAAGATGCTAAGATCCACACTCCCTAATGTGAAGAGGGTGGAGGAGAGGAGTCATGGTGCCTCAGTGGTTTTGTTCAGTTTTCGGGTTTTTTTTTTATCATAATTTTATTATGCCAACTCCATTGAACTTAATTATAGAGAATACAGAAGTACACAATTACCCTCTGTTCCATTCCTCGGAAGCTGTATTTTGATAAAATTTACTACATGCTGCTCTCCCCCTGAACACTAGAAATGGATGAGTGTTGATAGAAAATGTGTTATAATTACAATTAAAATGTAGCTTACATAATGATAGTGTTAAAATAAAATTATAGATGTGCAGAGATAACGTGGTCATGCATTTTTAGTGTAGATGCATGCTTAGACCAATATCTGATAGCCAAAGGAATAAGGAACAGAATTTGGGTTAAGCCACAATGGCAGTTTAAGGGTTTGCACATACATAAAGGGAACTGAAAACCAATGAGATAAAATTCCCCCTGCCATGTTTTTAATTTAAAATGTCAAAGAAAGATGTGAGATGCCTGGTGAAATTGTTTGAAGTAGGTGCCCAGATGGATATTTTAAGACGAGCCCATTATTTATTCTTGAACACTTGTGTAACTGCCTACCCTTGATTATGTTTTTTAGAAATGACAAATTCTCAACTGAGGTTGACAAGGAACATAAATTAATTAATAATGATAATAATAAATTATTGCACTAACTAAATCGTTCAGAATTGCTTCTCCTTAAAGAGGTATCCTATCACAACTGACTTAACCCTTACAAAATATGGTCGAGTTACAGTCTGCAGGAGAAAAGCAAGAAATTGAAATTTCTTCTAGATGTTTGCAATAATGCGTCTAAAATAATTGTGTCACAAATATGATTAAAATAAGGAGATATCATTTTGTACAGTTTTATTGCGAAAACAAACTACAGGATTTTTTTTTTCTATTTCAGGTAATTATTTTTAGCTAATAGTTATTAAGCGTTTTTTAGAACCCACAGTGCTAATTCCATTACCTCGTTTACTGTGCTAGGTAACCATGTCAGGTAATTATTCTTAATATCTCCATTTTATACAAATGTATCTCTGGTCCAGATCTTTCTTCAGAACCGTACACCTGCCTGTGCAACTGTGTATCCAACATCTCTAAGTGGATGTTAAGAAAACATCTGGAACCTTCTAGCTCCCAAACCTGTTCCATGCCAAGCCTTTTCTACTTCAGGGGGATAGTGATTTCACCTTTCCAGGTACCTGGGTCTCAGATCTTGGATTCATCCTTGTTCCCTTCATTCACCCTTTTTTTTTTTTTTTCTTTCTTTCTTTCTTTCTTTCTTTCTTTCTTTCTTTCTTTCTTTCTTTCTTTCTTTCTTTCTTTCTTTCTTTCTTTCTTTCTTTCTTTCTTTCTTTCTCATCCTACACTTTTCGATCCACCTGGAAATCCTGTTTCAACCATGAAAATGTATCACTTCTTGGAAGCTGAAGCCACCAAAACCAACATATCTATCTCACAGATACCTCCTGTCTGTTCTCCCCGAATCCATTATTTCCCTTTACGCTCCATACCACAGAGAGTGTCATCCCTTTGAAAACAAGAGACAGATCATCTTATTATACCTCTGCTGAAGTCCTACCACCGGCTGCTTGCATTTGGAGTAAATGACAAGATGCTCCCAATGAGCTACAAGGCCCCGCACAATCTGGCCCTATCACTTCTCTTACCTTCCTCCCCCACTGGTCCCACTCAGCCACAGGGGCTGCCTTGAGATCCCCCAGCATGCCCGGCCTAATTCCGCCTTGGAGTTCGGGCGCTGGTCCTTCCCGTCCCCAGGGAGTGGTCCTCCCCTAGATCCGCTTCGCCAGCTCCTTCTGCCCGAGTCTTGGCTCCAATGTCACCGTATCAAGTCTGCCCTGACTGCTCTGTTGAAAAGTAGAGCCCATAGTGACATCCCTCTGGCACTGCCAACCCAACAATCTTCAACATGTCCTACTCTCTTCTCTTTATCCCATAATGCTCATCAACTTCCAACATACCATAGGATTTATTTATAACAGCCATCTGTTTCCATACATGAGAGGAGAGTGTAATCTGAGAGAGAGGGAGGAGATAGGAGGGAGAGACGAGAGGAGACAGAGAGGAGACAGAGAGGAGAAAGAGAGGAGAAAGAGAGGAGAAAGAGAGGAGAAAAAGAGGAGAAAGAGAGGAGAGGAGGAAAGAAAAGGAGAGAGAGAAAGCTATTACTTTTTTACTGATGTATCCAAGCACTTAGGAAGGAGCTTAATAAATATTTCTGGAAAAAAAACTATAGATGAGGAAAGTAGGAGTAAAGCTTAAAAAGTGTAAGTAATGTTCGCAAGTCTCTGCAGCTAGAAAAGGGTTGCAATGAAATTCAAACTTGGGGCTGGCTGACTTCCACTGCTCTTAGCCTCTCTGCTATCTTAAGTCTGTGGAATTCATGATTTGCTTTAATCAGTGCCATAAAAAATGCTCATTCCACTGAATAGCATCACTAAGCTGTTCTCACTCTTGCACGCTCTCTCTCTCTCTCTCTCTCTCTATATATATATATGTTTCATTTAAATAATAAATAAATTTTCCATTAAAAAAACAGTGTAATGCAGCATGGATTACTTTAATTTTGCAGCAAATTTGGCAATAATGATTATTTAAGCAATAGCAACATTTAATGATAGCATAATAATAGTAAAATAACTTTTAAATGTATTAAACATTTATGCCAAGCTCATTGATAAATATTTCCATGCACATTTCAATCAATTCTTCCTGCAATCCTTGCAATTACTCTACCAGACAGCTACTTTTTTATTATACCATTTTCAAAGATAAGCAAACTGATGAAAGGGGTGGTAACTTTTTGGGCAAGCTCAAACTGGTAACAAGTGGAGAGTATGGATTTCAATTCAGGTCTGTCTTTTTTTTTTTTTAATTTTGGCATATTATGGGGGGTACAGATTTTAAGGTTTCAATAAATATCCTTTCCCCTCCTCCCCCCACAAGTCTGAGTCTCCAGCATGACCATCCCCCAGATGGTGCACATCTCACTCATTATGTATGTATATACCTGCCCCCCCCCCCCCCCGCCCAATACCCTATTACTGTAGCTCCTATGTGTCCACTTAGGTGCTGCTCAGTTAATACCAGTTTGCTGATGAATATATGTGGTGCTTGTTTTTCCATTCTTGGGATTCTTAACTCCAGAATTTGATTCTTAACCCCTATATGAAGAGTCTCATAATTCCTTTGATAGAGCGTGTTCCCTCCTAGGAAATATTTCCAAAATACCTGCCTGAGCTAATACCATCCTCGAGTCTAAAACATGACAGAAATGTTTAAATCATACTTTAACAAATAGAAATATTTTCATCTAAACAATAATGTGGAAGAGCAGCCTGAGCCCTTCTAAGTGACTTTCTTGCTACCCTACCATCAAGAACAGACAGAAGAATTGGCAGCCCCCAAAATGGTGAAAACACAGGCACAACCCAGAGATGGAGAGTTCTGCAAATGACCAATTATAAAACTATTAAGCTGCAGCTCTTTTCCAGCAAGAGGCAAAAATAATCCATTAAACTGAAAATTCTCCTGCCCTTCCCTCGACGGCCCACGCAAACATTAACGCTGCATTTATTAGAATGTACTTCCCTGCGCTCTATCAAGTTGACTCTCGGCAATTGTATTAATACAGTCCTCTCTCACTTTGCACATACATCTGAATGATGGATTTCCACACTGGAGGTCTGCAGAAAGAGTGGAGTGAAGGAAATAAAATTTAGGAAGAGCCATCACAATCCATAATGATGGGCACTGAATCAAGACAAGAAGAAACATCTCTTCTCATTTATTTGAATGAAAAGTCTACTGTGTATTTACTGCTGGCATACCGGGCTACTTGTTGAATAACGGAGAACAAGAATCTTTCGTTTGGAGGTAAAGGCTTGTATGCTCCAATTTTCTATGGGACTACACAATGAATCTCATTTTAGGAGTAACATAAAGCAATTTATTTCTGTAAATAGACATAGTTAAGCAATGAGCAACTTTTGATAGATGCATGTGGTTAACAACCTGGGTATTGTCAGACACTTCTAGGTTTGAGTCCAGACTTTGCCACCTACCAGCTACGTGACCTTAGGATATGAGAATCCCTTCCCTTCGCTGAACAACAGGGATGACATTGTGGACATTGCAGGACTAGTGTGAGAAATAAACGAGATGAAGTTATTTTTAGCACATGGACCTGCAGCTTGTAGTCCAGACTCAGATTATTATCATGGTCATTGCTACCATTATTTTAAAAAATCAGAATGTCTGTTCTCATAAAATGTGACATGTATACTACATCATTGCAATTTCAGATATTTTATTTTTGGCATTATAATCTAATAATGTGAACCCCCCCAAATAAAAAACACTTAGTAGTAAATATAATTGAAAGGAGATTACTTGTCAAACATGGGAATGTCAGAACAGTAAGAATTGGGGCACAACACTCTAGATAAATATTTACCTGTAAAAAAGTTTTGTTTTGACTTTTTAAGTGCAGAAAATATATATATTGACTATGCCAATTTGCAAAGGGTCCATTAATTAATGGGCCCAACTATATGTTGTACAAATATCCTTTTAAATAGCAATCATCTATGCATTTTAGTTGTTGGGAAAATGTGTTTGCAGCTGGTCTTAATTGCCTACTTAATGGCAAAGGGGAGGAGAAGTAGAGTTAGGCTTGTTGCTTACTGTAGAGTGACCCAGGAATTTAATGTACTTTGTACTCCATTATGCCACGAAAATGCTTCTGAGCCCTGGGGATATCAACAAAAGATTTGCTCTAATGAAAGGAACTGATTATGGTTCCCAAATTCCAGATAGGAGGCCTGGAGCCTGCAGTCTACACCAGTGTCCACCCTTGCTCTCAACAGCATCAAGATGGGAAAGATGTGATCACAAAGCCTTACAGCAACTACAGTGGATGTTGGAGACAGAGGGGAAGGATGTGGACGTTTGAATATCCCAAACCTGGGCTAGGGGTTATGTGTAACTAAACACCCTATACAGTATGGTTTCCCACTTAGTGAATGCCAGTCAGCGGATCTCACATTAATGTAAGGAAGCAGCTGTTTGAGCTACGATAGTTTCCATCGCATGTGGCTAAAATCAAACTTAAAATAGTGTCAAGAAACTTGTTTCTTTTACAAAAACAACATGTGCTAGGAATTCAGGGAGACATCTAGATTCAGATACAGTTGGATTTGGGAGTTCCAGAATGTCAACAGGGCGCCTGTTCTCTCCCCAGAGCTCAGCCCCGTTCACATCTGCGTGACTTTATGCCACAGAACGTCACTTCTTGTGCTGGATGACCACTGGGAGAACCACACCTGCCCAACTTGGAAATTCCAGGGAGAAGAGACAGTGTTCCCATTTTTCTCGGGCAGAAGCATCTTGGGGAGGATTTTGATTGGCTTAGACAAGGTCAGATGAACACAACGGAACCAATTACCTGCTTTGCTCGGCTCTGGGTCAGAAGCCTCATCCCTGGGGCCAGCAAGATAAGCAAACACAGGATGTCACTGTTTGGCAGTTTTCAGAGAGAGAGAAGTCTGGTATTTTTACACGATGAAAAGCAATGGGACTTTGGAGAGATGCAACTGTAACTGCTACTGTAAACTTCGCAGTTCTTACTCCCTGCCCTGTGTCTATGACCATGCATTACACTGACCCAGGAGGTCATTTTCCCTACTAGCCATATATGTGATTGAGGAGCAAACTGCGAAAAGGATAAGGAAAAAGTCTGAATATGGGAAATTAAACTAGTCATGACCAAGATAGCTATGTGAAAATAACCTTTAAAAGTTCCCCCAAAACTCAATGAAAGTTCAAAGTGGATACTAGAAATACAAATAGAGTTTGGACAAGAGCAGGTTTTCTTCAAGCTAAACAAAAATGTGATACTTCCAGAAACTACAATGTTTAAGAAAAAACAAAATCAGATTAGGAAAATGAGGCCCCATATATGAAGGGATTTATTTAGCATAACTTAGCTCATTAATGGCAGGGTTGAGACAAGAACATACTGTGTCATCCCACTCTGATCTTTGAAATCTATGACACAGCCTGTATGTATGCAAGAAATAGAGCAACTGTAATTTGTTAAACTCAAATGTTTATGAAGCTGAATGACTTGCATTCATTGTTTCAATTATTCTTGAAGAGAAAAACGCCCAAAGACATCCTAATTGTATGGGTATGCAAAGACAAAATTCACATGCAAATATAATATGTGCATGTATTCATCCCCTTCCCTCTCTGCTCTTTTAAACATTGCCCCTTTAAAAATTTCCCACTCACCACCTGTTAGGCACATTTCCTAAAACACAGTGAATGTGGAGGCTGAGATTGTTATAGAGACTGTTGCAAATGGCAGTGGCACCAATATTGATGACATTTTAAAAAGTGTAGGTTAGAGTTGCTTTTTTTTTAAATTTCCCCAGTATAGTAATACCACATCACTCTATGTGCTTAGCTCTAGCTGATTACATAAGATGGAGAGAGAGAGAGTGAGAGACAGAGAGAGAGAGAGAAGAAAAATATCTATTTATGTATACAATGTTGCCCCCAAAGTTTGAGATTACATTCAAGTTTCAATAAACAAAAGGAAAACAATGACACATTTACAAATGTATCTCATGTATGGTACAAGGCCCACTGGCTTAGATTTGCACTATCGTCCAACAAGAATGGAGTTGACACTTTTTACATCTAGTTGCTTTGAGAGAGGAAAAAAAAACCAAAAACCTGAAACAGATGCCATTCCATTCCAAGTCTATAGCTTAGACCATGTCACTATACATGAAATATTATTCGTTCAGAGTCAGGATGTAGCAGGAGTAATTTATACTCCGGGAGTGTTTGCTCTTAAGTCAGTAACAGAGAAGCCTTGAATAAAAATGTTCCCATTACTTTCCACTATAATATATCTTACTTATTGCCCATAAAACAGTGGTCGGGGGAGAGATTTATCTTTTGGTCACCGTATTATATAACCTCTCCACTTTAAGCCATCCCCACTCTGTGATGATTTTTTAAAAATATGTTACTCATAGTTCAATATTAATTTACGTTTAATCTTTCTTAGCATTAGGAGAGTATTATTATTTTTTTTTGTACAAGCTCAGAAACAAATCTCCAGAAATTCCTCCCTGATGCTTCTTTGAGGCCGAAAATGCAATTGCAGGGCAGTTGCGAGTGATTTAATTTCAGTTGGCAGAGCCCTGGCCACACGCTAATTTCATTAGCCTCAAATTCCTGGATTTGAAAGACCCACTGGGTATGATGCCTGTCCTCAGACATGTCATTTCCTAACCTACACAGTGTGTATACAGAAGAAAGAGAGACAGGACTTGCTCAACTCATGTCTTAGATCTGGTACACCAGCAGACTCAGGAAAACTCCAAGTCACAGACACTATTTCCATCTCCATAAGTCATTCCTGCCCAGGTCTTAATTTTCAGGAAAGAACTTCCTCCATCCACCCCAGGCTTTGCTGGCAGTAGCAGCATTTGATACATCTGTTACTATCTCATTACTCCCTACAGCCCTGCAGCACTCAGCACCCCCAAATAAGTGCCTAAGTATACGCCCCTTCCCTCCTCCTACACACAGCCTAGAGCATTATCTCAATATAAATTTATATCTCCAGTGATCGGCTTGGCATGACCCCCACAGCATCGGCAGGGACCAGAGGGAAAAAGAAAATTCAAATCATTGGAGAGCTAGGAATTCAGTCATTTGGAGGAGTTTCTTTTATATAGGACAATCTTAATAGAGCTGAACCTTAGAATCCCAGAGAAGATTCAGCATGGGAATCCTTTTCCCCCCTGCCTAAGCGGCAGTGCCAATGAACAATGGGTATGTGTGCCATTATTTTCCCTACTCATTTTGCAGGCTTGCAGAAGCTAGACAACTGGCGACTGGAATAGCATGCCGGGAGCTTCTAAAAATCACATGGACAAGAAAAAAAGAAAGAAAAAGAAAGGCCACTGGAAGAGATTCTTGGTCTACAGAAATAAATATCCCAACACAGGCAATGGTTAAGCAAGGTACCATTGCCAACCAACTGTTCTATCAAGCTTGCGAGCTGCACAAGCTACAAGTTGGTACATTGCTCCTACTTCCAGCCTCTTCTCAAAAATTGCAGGTGGAAACTAGGGGCTCCTTTTTTTCCCTCAGCTGTTCAATCCAACATGAATAGCTGCAATTTGCAAATTAGAAGAAAATGACAGTGTTTTCTCTGAATGGTTTTGAGTCCCAACCCACACCGCTAACGCTGGCGTTTGGTTCTTTTCCCCAGCTCAGGCAATGGAGAAATGAGTGTAAAGCCAGCCTTTTTTTTTTTTTTTTTCTTTTTTTCCCAAGCAAGTTGCCTCAGGTTCACACACTAGGAGAGGAATCAGCTCCCCCTGGAATCTTTTTCAGCAAACACAGTCCGTCAGCCTAGTCTGCAATGCCTTTCTTAACTTTAGCATTTCTGTCTTTTTCAGAGAGACAGACAGGCCCGTCTGCAGTACTGCCCATGCTGAGCGGAAGAGAGAAACAGGAAGCAAAATAATTGCAAAATGCTAAAGACAAAACATTTTCTGCCGTCAACCCCCAGGACTAACTGGGAAAATGTAAATAGTATACCCAGGGGTTCTCAGGTGACCTCCCTGGCCTCACCCTCTCCAGCAGCCCTGCCGCTCAAGTTGTCTAGCTTTACCCTCAAAAATAAAGGAAGTGCTTCTGGAGGTTGATTACAACAACCCAGGTTCTTCCCCAAAGCAAGCAAGCAAGAGCGCTAGCTACCCCCAAAGCACTTTGGGTTTACAAACATCTAGGGACCTCCAGGAGGGCACACTCAGGAGGGTGGCAGGGATGCTCCCAGGATCAGAGGGGCCATGCCAAGCTGCAGCCTTGAATGGGAACCCCCTCCTTCTTGAACACAAAACTTCCTACTCCTGGGGGAGACTGGGTGGTGACAGCCTGAATTTCACAAGGAGACCCCTCCTGAAAACCAGCACCCTGAGGGGAAAGCACTTGAGAGAGAACCAGTTCTTTAGAATGGGGAGAGTGAGGTGCCAGGATCAGCCTGCAAATCTGGGGAAGAGATGCGCCGGGTTTGGGTACCACCAGGCAGGGAGACAGCCATGAATTAGGAAAGGGTCATCTCAAGACTGAGATGAACCAAGAACTTGGGAGTGAGGATAGAGAGGGAGAAATAGGGAGCCAGAGATAGAAAGGGAGAAGAAAAGAATAAAAACATAGTGGGGAAAATAAAAAACAGAGCAAGGAGACAGAGATGCGCATGTAGGGAAAAACACCCAGAAGGGAATCACAGTCACGGGAGACCCTGAATCTCAGTCCCTGAACCTCAAAACCTCCCGCATTTCCACCCAATGCAGAGCAGAAGCCACAGGGCAGGGGCTGCAGGAGCGAGGGGCAGAGGCGCGGGCACTGCGGAAGAGCCCACCGCTCAGCGGCCGGGATCCGCCTTCCTCCGGGTTTTCTCCATGGCCCTCCCCGCACGGAGCAGGAGGGCCGCGGGGGGCCCTGCGCCCGCGCACCCCACCGGCTCCCAACGGGCGCCTTCCTGCCTCGCTCCGGGAACCGTCCTCAGAGCCAAGAATTGGGGTTGGGGGCTGCCGAGCTGGGGATGCTGGGTGAGGGGCGGAGGGAGGAAGCAGGGAAAGCGATTTTGTTTCGCAGTTAGCATGAGCTCATCCTCTCTGGCCGAGGGCTGAAGTGGCAGGGGTAGAAAGCTGATAGCCCAGCTGCTGCAAATGCAATGTGGACGGTGCAAAAAAAAAAAAAAAAAATTGCCCGGAGGAATCCCACGGGGGTCACGTCTGTGGGCGGCATCTCCCCAATTGCACCTCCCGCCCCCGCTCCTGGGAGGCTGGCTACAGGTCGGGAACCCCAGCTTTAGGGAGGCGGGCAGTGAACGTCCACCTCGGGGTTAAGACCTCGCCTGGGTTTGCCCAGTGCCCCCTTAAGGTCGTCTCCAAATTTTCCGAGGGAGTGGAGCTCTGCCGGGTGGCTTGGGGGCGGGAAACTGGGGAGGTGGGAAATGCCCCCGGCTTCCAGGCACCTTCCCATCGTTCCTGTGCCAAGCGCCCAACCTAACCTGCTCTGCTGGGAGCCCCGGCGCTTTTCCAAGCCCGCTTTCGGACCATATTTCACTGTAATGCAAACCCGTTTAAATCATCGCCTTGTTTTTCACAGATTGCTTCTTGTCAATGGGGCCATAAATCCAGGACTGTCGAGCCGGAGGGAGTGGAGCGCGGACAGGGGGACAGAGACAGGAGGAAAATGCACCAAGGAGGGAAGGTATCTCATCTCTCCGGGTGGGGCGGGAGGGGCTCGGCACGACCTCCAGGGGTGGGAAGACCGGAGCCCTGCACCCCTGGGCTTCCAAGCCGGCCCTTGCGGTTAAGAGCGCCGCGGAGCCGCCGCGTGCTGCGCCCCGAAGCGAGCGCCCCCCTACCTGGAAAAGCCTCAGGATGTTGGCTACCATGATGGAGACCGAACTCCCCGAAGCCCCGATCACTCCAACTACTTTCTCCGGCCTGACGAACACGGGGGGCTCGCCGTTGGTGCAGCGCACGTCGGACGTGTCCTTCTGGATGAGCGCCTGCACGAAAGCGAGCGACTGCTCGAGCGCGTGAGTGTCCCTGGAACAAGTGTCCAGGATCCGCGCGCCCAGCGTCACGTTGGGCAGTAGGTTGGGGTCGCTGTTGATCTGGTCCAGGGCGTAGAGCATCGCCTCCAGCCTGTGGATCCCGCTCTCCCTCTTGATGTCGCCGCAGGGCACTCCGCTGGGGCCCTTGGCGTGCACCGGGAACAGCCCCCCGAGGGTGACGTCCCCCTCGATCCGGATGGAGTGCGGGGCGTACATCTCCTGGCCGCGCGCCGCCGCCGCCAGCGCGCACAGGAGCACCTCGAGCACGCAGCAGGGGGACTTCAGCGAAGTCAGGGCGCGCAGCGGCTTCCCCAGCTGGGCCATGCTGCTCCGGCGGCGGCGGTGGCGGTGGCGCCGGAGGGGACCGTGGCGGGCTCGCCGAGGTCCGGGCCCCTCGGGGCGAGCTGCGCCGGGGAAGCCCAGTGGCTACCGCCGGCCGGCGCGGGACGCCGGGGGCGGCCGGGCGGGGCGCAGGGTCCCGCGGCGCCTGCCTGCCTGCCCGCCTGCCTGGGGCGCCCCGCGCGCTCGGGTTCGCCGGCCGCCAGGCGCGCCGCGCTCTCCTCCAGCCCGGCACTGGGGAGAGGGCAGGGACTGCTGTCGCTTTAAATGGTCGTTCGGCTGGCTCTCCTCCTCCTCCTCCCACTGCCTCCCTCCCTCGCTTACTCTCCTGCTCTCCCCACCCTGCCCGGCGCCCGCCCGCCGCCCCACCGGTTTGCATCATCACGCAGGGAGGGGCTGCGTGCGGAGGCAACGGAGGGGGGAGAGGGTGGGCGGCTCGGGAAGGAGGGGGCAGGTTTCCTCGCCGGGGGAGTTTCGGGGTCCCCGGGGGATTGCAGGGTCGGCCGGGCTCGTGCACCCAGCTCGCGGTGGAAGCCTCTCGCCCGCCCGCGCCCCGCGGCCTCGCTCCGGGCTCGGGTGTCCTCGGCCGGGCTGGGCAGGGATGCGCTCGGCCCCCTACCCTGGGGGCTCCGGATCCCGGGCTCTTGGCTCTGGGAGGACCCCGGGGAGTCTGGAGGCGCAGAAACCAGGCAAGGAGGGGCGCAGGGAGACCGACTCGGCCAGCTCCTGCCAAGAAAACCATACTGGCACGCAGGAGCCTCCTTCGCGACTCACACGAATCTAACCCGGAGACGCCTCCGGGCCGGGCGTTGAGAAAAGCAAAAGCCGAGAGCAAACGTTATTAGGGATGGGAGAGCATCCTTGTGGGTCTATCAAGGGGTTAGGAGCACCCAACAGAGCCTGGTGACCTGCCCACACCGAGGCGGCAGCAACCTCTGAGACTCATCCCTCCTCTTTCCTTCTTCGCCAGAGAGGGAACGACTGAGAACTCCGCTGAGCGCACTTTCTTCCCCAGCGCTGACAGGTGTAAGGCTCCCCTCCCACCTATTTCCAGAGATGCTTCTGTCCTGGTGACAGGTTTTTGCCGGTAGGAAAACAGCAGCAAAGGGGGGAAAGAAAAGGGGGGAGGGAGCGGGACTGGCAGAAGTCTCCCCCAAAGATTGGGAATGCCTTTCTCAAGATTCTCTGGCTGGAGACGTGGGGCCAAGTCAGGACGCCAGAACAGGTGACAAAGCAATTAAGAAGTTCCTTAGGAAAGGTGTCCGCCCCCCACTCCCCACCACTCCTTGCAGGCCCAGCCCAAACTTGACCCATTAAAGCAACAAGTGGCTCTGGTTTCTATGTTAAGGCAACTTGATGTCTCTGTCTTTGGGGCTCCCAGGAGTGGACTCAAAAAGGTTGACTCAACTCTTGCTGAGGCTTTGAAGCAAACCCATATTATACAGACTAGAGAGTGGAGAGAAAACCAGAATATATATATTTTTTGATGATGATGTAAGGAAGAGAACTATTTTATTTTGCACACACACACACACAAAAAAAAATGTCAGAAGAGCCACTAATACTTGTGTGCTGTTGTCCTCTGTTTGGGTTTTAGTTTCCCCATGGGAAAAGGGTGAGATTGAATTGGATGCTATCCAAGTTACCCTTCAACTTTCAGATCGTCTGTTAAAATAGGTCATGTTCCTTTGGCCACGGTGCTCTTTTTAGGCCAATATTTTCTGTTGCTTTATGCGTAGGAGACCAGTTTTTAGATAGCCCAAGAATGGTCTAAGTGTTTCCTGGTGTAGACGACATTTTTGTTTGTTTGTTCAGCATCTATTCCCCTTCCTTCGGGGGACAGTCCCTCCATTTCTATTTGGCTGTGCCCCTCCCTCATATTCCAATGCTCATGGTCTGAGGATAACACATCCCACCCACTGCCTATAATCCAGGCCAAGCTAATCAGAGCGTCAGAATCTTAACGCCGCAGTGCTGAGTTCAAGGATGGGCAGAGAGCCCAGCCAGAGCCGTGCGGGGCTAATCCCTGGACTTTTGCTGGGGCAGCCAGGGTGGGGGCAAAAGGTTATGACTGTCACATAGACAACGTCTCTGTGAGTCTGATAAAAACGGGTCCCGTCCTCAAAATACCTTATGTGCCTCTTTTGGAAAACCGTTACGCTATTCTGATCTTGTAAGAACCAGTGAGAATGGCCTTTATCAAAATGTCTCCAAACAACAAATGCTGGCGCGGATGCGGAGAGAGAGGGACACTCCTACACTGCTGGTGGGACTGCAAACTAGTTCAACCTCTGTGGAAAGCAATATGGAGATAATTTAAAGCGATACAAGTTGATCTACCATTTGATCCAGCAATCCCATTGCTGGGCATCTACCCAAAAGATCCAATGACACTCTACAAAAAAGACACCTGCACTCGAATGTTTATAGCAGCACAATTCATAATTGCAAGGCTGTGGAAACAGCCCAGTGCCCATCAATCCAAGAGTGTATTAATAAAATGTGGTATATGTATACCATGGAGTACTATTCAGCTCTAAGAAACAACGGTGATATAGCACATCTTATATTTTCCTGGTTAGAGCTGGAACCCATACTGCTAAGTGAAGTATCCCAAGAATGGAAAAACAAGCACCACATGTACTCACCAGCAAATTGGTATTAACTGAGCAGCACCTAAGTGGACACATAGGAACTACAGTAATAGGGTATTGGGCAGGTGGGAGGGGGGAGGGGTGGGTATATACATATATAATGAGTGAGATGTGCACCATCTGGGGGATGGTCACACTGGAAACTCAGACTTGTAGGGGGAGGGAGAAAGGGCATTTATTGAAACCTTAAAATTTGTACCCCCATAATATGCTGAAATAAAAATAATAATAATAAGTGAAGACAGTAAGTATAAAAATAAATAAATAAAAGAACGAGACACGACCCTGCCGTCTTCCAGAAAACAGTGCTATGGTGAATACACAAATCTACCACCCTCTGTACAATGTATGTGTCAATCACCTTTAGACTCAATGCCCCACTACATAAGCGCACAACTTATGCCACTATGACCCCTGCTCCTTCCTGTAAGCCCTGATGCCATGAGGGTGTGAGTCTGAAGCTGCTCTAGAGACTTCCACATGCACAGAGAGAGATTCGAACCCCAAAGCAAGAGAGAAAGAGAGAGGAGGAGAGAAAGCGGTTTGATGAAAACATTTGGGCTCCCGGACCCAGGCATGTTTGAAGGATTGCCCCTGGACTTTTTCACTTACATAGTTATTTTCTTTCTGTTGTTTGAAGCCAAAAGGATCTTCTTTTAATACACCAGATCCAAAAGGGTGGGAGAGATTAAACAGATATCCTATTAAGGTAGCCTCAGCTCATTTGCAAGGGGGAGAAGAAAATAAATAAAGCAAGAGAAAGGCACCCTCGGGAACACCTGTACTTGCGACCTCCTGCTTGAGCATCAGTGCCTTGGGCTGTCTTTGACAGAGACTATTATATCCTTATTTAGTTTTTAATTTCAGCCTATGTATTAGGAACTTGATGACAGAAAAAAAATTGCAGAGTTGGGTAACAATTAATGTCACTTGATTTTTCACCTGTGTGCATCTCGGTTCCATCTCTATGCTTCCATTTTCATTTCTCACCCGGTGATTGCTCAATAAATATTCCTGCCCGGCTGTTGAATGCTGCCCTATTCTGGGTCCTCTCTTTGCTCCGCTCTGTTCTCCCTGAGCATCTGGCTGCAATCATTATCTTCTTTTTATTGCAGTCGTCTGTGTGCCTGTCTTATTTTCCCTTGCCAAGTTGTAAGATCCTTGAGGGTAAGAGCTAGGTATTATTTATCTTTTCAGCCGGGGCCATGTTTCAAGCGGTGTCTTGTGCCTAAGAAGCATTCATGTGTTGAATGAATCAGAATGGGCTTTGCCATTCTCCGCTGCCTGTATTTCACAGTGTCCGAAATCTAGCGTGGGCAGAGCAGAAACGGGGGCAGATGAATTGCTGTCCTTTTAGTCACCGTACACAGTTTGCAGGACTTAGAGGATGATCAGTACATTTTGCGATACTTTTGTTTTTTAAAAAAAATTACAAGACTAAAATAAGCCTTAAGCACTTGATCGACTCCCAGAGGAAGCTTTTGATTGGTCCTTCCTGAGTCAAAGGTTCGTTCCTGTGGCCATTCCCATAGGAATGGTCAGCAAAGGCCAGAAGCACAGAACTATTTTTCTCCCCAGGCAAGAGCACCACCTCAACTACATGGAGCGAGGAATCTGTCACCAGAGAAACCAGGAAAGCGATGCTGAGCTTGCAAAATCATCACACGCCGGTACATACGGCATCGAATTCATCTGTGTACCTTTAGCCATGGTGCATAGGATGTGACGCTTGAAAGAGGTCACGGTCTTTGTTTTTTGTTTTTGTTTTTGTTTGTTTTCAAATTATATGAGCTGAAAAATCTCCGTGTAAGACTGGCTTATGGAAGTAAGACTGGGTTCGTCATTGTTCTAAAATGTCAGCTTTCATGGGAGGAGAACCCAGTTTTAAGCACAAGGATCGTACATGATAAAATGCATTCGCAGGCTTGGCTCTGTTTGTTTAGTCATCAACCTGTCCACACTCGGGGATTGATAAAAATATCAAACTGCAATTAAGTTCTCGGTTTTAATTCATATGCTTAGCGTTTTGTTTTCTTGATCATCTTAGTTTCATTTATTTATTTATTTATTTATTTTGTTATTCCACTGCCCAATATCTTCTGCAGGAAATTGTGTTTCCACTTGCATGTCCCCTTCTGTTTATTTAAATCCAATTTGTAATGTACAAGGCCATCCTCCTTAACAGCTATTGCTCCTGCTACTGCTGCTAATGCACACTGCCAGTCCTTCCCCCGTTTCTGTAGGTCTTCATCCATAACTTTTTAAAACACAATCTCACATTTGCATTGTATGATCGAATGGGGTTCGCTTTTCCTGGGAGAGAGAGCTACTCTGTTGTGCTTTTCTTTTATATTTATAGTAATAGGCATCTTTTGTCTTATCTTAACTAGCATCCGTTTATCCATTTCTGATGCCCTTTTGTTAAGAACAACCCTGATATTGTACAGACAAACTCACCCCACAGAGCCTGCGAAGGTGGGTTGGAATGGGTCCCTGCTGGTAATTCTATCTTCTTTTCTAATAGTTCATTAGTAGGAGTTAAGGCCAATGACACAGACACAGTGCAAGCCTTGATGGACATTTCTGAAAATACCTCTTGGGCTCCTGCCCTTGGGCTTGACTGTGTGTAGACACAAGTTCCAGGATTATCGTAGCCCTTTCATTCGCTGGGTGAAGATGATGCCAACACACAGAGACCCCTTTGTAGCACCAGATCCAACCAACTCTAAAGCTCCACCTTTTGACTTCTGATTATATAAGCCAAAAAACGTGCGCATTGCTTAGCATAGTTTTTGGTGAGCTTCCTGTTACTTGCAGTCAAATGCATGCTAATTATTATTTATATCATCATTATCATAATAAACAGTATATGAATACATTTATATGAATGTTGACTATCTTGTATAAATAATGAATATTACTGAAAGCTCACATTTTTCAAGTGAGCTTACTAGATACCAGGTTCTGTATATATCAGTTTAATTCTCAGGATAACCACATTTGATAGGGCACTATTATTATCATTATTTTACAGATCAGGAAATGGAGGCCCAGAAAACCGAAAGATACCATGTTTCCCTGGAAATAAGACAGGGTCTTATATTTATTTTTCCTCAAGAAGACACCCTAGGGCTTATTTTCAGGGGATGTGTTATTTTTGGCACAATACATTTATTCAAATATAGTTAAGTCGTCTTCTTCTAGAACATCACCATAACTCTCCAAACCCCAAATCCCATCCTGAATTTCTTGTGACTCTATTTCCTTTAGAAGCATTGGCCCCAATCTCTCCTGTGGAGCCATAGAGCTCTCATGGGGCAGATGAGAAGGGCTGCTCATCTTCTTGACCGCTCCGCGATGACATGCATGGGTTGTGCAGATGCACTACACAGCCACGCCCATCACTAGGGCTTATTTTCAGGGTAGAGCTTCTATTACACACATGCCTAGAAATCCTATTGGGGCTTATTTTCGGGAAAACACGGTATTGTTCACTAAATATACTGCCATCTGTTACTGCTTCTTCAGCTTGCCATCCTTATTATCTTCTTGCCCTGAAGTTTTCATGGATATATTTTCTAGCTTCCAGCTACTCCACACATGTTCCCTCTCATCAAATGCACTCAATTCACAAAGACCTCACTTGTTACCTCTATCAGGTCTTGTTGACCACTTTAGACACAGTGGCTAGGAAGTCACAAGGAATCCGACCTCAGGACCGAAGAAGCCCTCCCACCCCAGTTTTCTTTCATGCCAGATCTCAATGATCCCACTCATTTCTTTTCTTGGTAGACAAGGAGGACCTCTTTCTTCCTGCCCTTTGGGTAGGGACATGAAACAACAGCTTTGGCGTAAGTCACTGTTACAAAAAGTGATTCCCTAGGTATGAATCTCCTCTCTTCATCATATTTTATATGGCCATTTAAAAAAAAAAAAAAACTATTGTCCCTTCCCGAGCTGTGAATCAGAGAACAAGATGGCTTTGGCTTACTTAATAGGCAAAAACTAATCCCTCCCTTAAAGTTTCTAGAAAGACCTGCCTATAAGGTCTTGTACTCTACTCTACCCCTACAATCCTTCCAATGTCCCTACTGTGTCCCCTACGTTGGTAAAGGATGGGAATGTTGCTTCTCTTCCTTTGGTAACATCATCACTGATTTATTTGGGAGAGAAGCGCTTTCAGTCACCCCGAGTTGAGATGGAGTTGCCAATTCTAACACCCCACCTATCCAAACCACCTACCCAACTCATCCAGGGTTGGCCACACTGAGCTCTCTTGTCCCCCAGTGAGGCCAAAGATAGTTAAAAAACCTGGAATTCGATGTACTGATACTTAAAGATGGCAGGTCTACAGGGCTCTTAGCTAGACCTGAGGCTTCCAGCAGCTGTCATTTCCACAACGTGAAGAAAGCCTGTCTGGGAATAAAACCAACCCACAAAAGGAGGAAGCAGATCCAAGCTGTAATGAGAAAAAGTGGAGTACTGATGAAGTACTCTGAGGTGCTGGATCCAGCAATTCCTGAAGCTGTATTTGCCTTTGAGCGTTGTATATTGCCACCCAATGCCTCCCATCCTTTGCCACCCAATGCCTCCCATCCTTTGCTTAAGCTGGTTGGGAACTGGATCTCTCAAAATTGAGCGTGCTAATTTAGATGGTTACTGCTTAAAGATAAGCAGGCAATTAAAATGAAAAGTAGCTATTGAGTCTTAGATACCTGTGGGAATGAACTATAGGGAGTTCAGAATTCTATGACACAGAGAATAGCAGCCTAAGAGCTCTCAATAGGACTGCAGACCTTGCAGATATAATATCAAGATCCAAATTACAGTTACTTTAAATGACCAATTGAGTAGGAATTAAAACTAAAACTTAGAAAGGACTGAACATGCCTGATGGAATTTTAAATTCTCTTAAAAACACAATTTACTGTGTTCATCTCATGATAAGAAATGTAGCAATAATATAGATTTTATATGTGTGCACGTGTCAGGTGATATGCAGGATTTGACATTTTACCTATTTAAAGGCAGTAATAATTCTAAAGTAGTACTGGTTGCTTTGCTGTGAGACTCAAACCCCACAGCCCTTGCATTCTGGAGACCTGCTTATTTACAGCCAATTGAACATGATGATTGGACCTCATGTATTTCCTGAATCAAACCCTGACTGGTGGGTGAGATTTATTCTGTTTATTGAACAGCTACTTGCATTAGGCACCGAAATAGGCAGTTTATATGCAGTGCCTCGTTTAATCTCTGCATTGAATCTATAAAAGCGTTACCATTATTATTACCCTAATTTCACACAAGAAATAATTATAATAAATAACACTTACCTGGCACTTACTTTGATTCAGATACTGTTCTAATTATTTCCACATGCTGATTTATTTAATCCTCACAGTAATGGTGATTTATTTAATCCCTGATATATACAAGGTAAGTAATTCTTATCATTGCCGTTATTTTTCAGATGAAGAAACTGAGCCACAGGGTGGCTCCAACATCAAAAAGCTAAGAAGCACCAGAGCTCAGATTTGAACAAGGAAAAGTCCATTTCCAAAGTCTATGTTTCCATCATTGTGCTTCCCAACTTGTGGATACAGAAGTGGAGCTCACACTCGGGTCTACTTTCAGCAGCCGGGCTTGCATTAATAACCACCGCACTCTGTTGTTTGTCTGTGTCAATAGACGCTGATTTTATCAGCAGGCTGTTTCCAGGATTATTTATCCTGGGGTAGCATGTTCAGGATGTGTCCAGTGAACCAGAGGTACTCACTTGTCCAATTTCTGCTTTGTTTGCCAGACAAGAGGTAGAGTACGTCTGTTCTCTTTCATTCTTCTATGTCTTCACATGGCTGTCAATACCTCTATTTACCCCAAGACCCTGGACAAGCTACTCAGTCTTGGTGAGGATCCTCTCTCTGGGTGGCATCCTGTTGGAGCTTACTGGGATGCTTCTACCCCCAACCATCTCTAACTCCCTGAAACTGCCAAGTCCAAACACTTACCTGAATCAAGATCCAGCTCAAGCTCAATGCTTTACCTAGAGTGGGTCCATGCAATGAATGGTTTCCTGCCTGGTTAAAATTTGTTTCAATCAATATTAACTGAATACATTAGATTTTACGATAACCCTATTTTCACAGCACCTAAACTAGGGCATCCAGATGAGCTTTGTATCCTCCCACACAGTCAACTGAGATGTTATAGATCTATTTTTTAACTGCTCAAAATATTGGGCATTTTTCTCTTGGGAATGAATGCCTTAAGTTGTCTTCTGAGACCATCTACTGTGTTGTTTAATATCCACATTTAAGATGTGGATATTAATATCCTCATTTAAGACCTAAATGATATTCCTTAAGTTACTCGTGCATGCTCTTTACAGGTCTTGATTCTTTGCGATTTTGCCTGTTTTCTTATTTTTCTATCTGTGTTGAAATTATGTAAGAGAAGTTGATGCAGGTAGCTTAGCCATGCAAGTTATTTATCCTGTAATGATTTTAATTCTTCAGTCTCCCTTGGATCCCACCTAGCAAAAAGAAACAAAGTGTCTGTAAACCAAAAGAATTGAGATCTAGCCTCATTTCTGTGGGAGATGGTAGCAGGTCAAGATCTTGTGGGCATTCGTTTAGCTAGCCAGTCAAGCTTGATTTAGGACTTCTGCTTTCTCATGATGGACTAATTGGTCTCAGACTTTCCCTCTCACTACCTGCCAATCATCGGGAAACTGGACAGAATAGAAGAAACAACTCTTTTAAGATGTTGGATGATTTGAAGCTTGGGACCATGACGCCCAAAGAAGGGGGCGGATGAGGAAAGCTCTGTGAATGCCACGACTTTCTGCCTGGTGCCACTTTTCGTGCCTGAGCTGAGCACAGTAGATGGATTAATTTGAGGAGACAGAGATCAAGAGTTCAGGGGGGCTAAGGAAGCTATCACTTGCAGAACAGAGTATAAGAGAGAAGTCCTTCAAATGCTGGACTTCCAAAACCAGGAAGGCCAGAAATCTGCATGTAGTTCACTAGAGGTTTAGCTGAACACTGAACTGTGGAAAACACTGGATGAGGACCGGGAACTCCAGGAACATAACGACCATTGGGAACTGCAACAGAGTTCATGCTGAGTTTCCGTGGCCTATTTACAGGATGGGGGATGAACACAGAACACAAAAGAAAACACAGACACATGTACAGACGGTCACATGACTCGAGTGTCGAATGCACTGGTCAGTTTATTTTTACACTCTAAAAAATTAAAGTTAGTTCCCTGTACGTGACCACCCAGGCATTGCAGCAATGGCCATAAATTCTGGAACACGTAGCCTTAAGGACACAGATGTCCCCTGACTCAAGGTTTCCATGTGGTTTCTCTAGGCTCCAGGCATAGATCACAGACCGAGGTTAGCAAGGATGGGCATGGCAGCCACAGGGGACATTTTCCGTCCCCAGTTCCTCTTAAGTTGATTCCCTGCGGCTGTCCCTGTCTTAGGTCACCCCTCTCTTGAGGGGCCTTACCCGTCATTGACTAACCAGCCATCCTATGGGGCTAAGCAGCAATCACAGGAACAATGTGTTTATCATGTGGCCTCCAGACCCCCACTGCCGTGGGGCTGGGCAGCTCTTGCCTTAGTGCAGAAACTCAGGTCCTTTGTTAAGCCTCTAGGCAGCAACTTTGTTTATCACAGGGACCCTGTCTGGAACACATTACTTTCAAACGCTCTGGGCAGAGCACGTACATTACTCACTAGATTTAATTCTTAAACTAGGAAAGTATAATGTCAGTACCCAACACTAAGCAGAGGGATGGACACTTGTGTTTCAACTCTCCAGAGGGAGAAGCCCTTGTTGAATCCTCAGATCGTTTTGTGCAGTCCCCACAAAGGTTACACTTTAATAGTAGAGCTAAGCACCCACTTTAAAATGTCTTCGAAACAAGCCTGGAATGTGTGGAGCTGATCTTCAAGTAGCGTGATGCCTGCGAAAATAAATTTCGACAGATTTTAATGGAAGGCAATGAAATGCAAACACTTAACTCCATTACATTTATACTACAGTATAGAGACGCCGATGAAAATTATAAGGCATGTGAAAAGCAGGAGAAAAAACCAGTCCATAAAAACAGAGTTTTGGAATGACAGATTTTGGAGTCAGCAGACTAACACAGTAAGGCAGCAAGGTAGACAGAATACTGAAATAACCCACATGGTCCTATTACACGTTCCATGGCAAAAGGGCTCATGCAGACATAATTAAGGTTATTAATCCGTTGGCTTTAGGATAAAGAAATTGTCAAGGTGAGTCTAACCTAATCACACGAGTCCTTCAAATGCAGAGGGTTTTCTTTGGTTGCAAAAGAGATTCAAAGCATGAGAAGGATTTGACACCAAGGAGGTTCTCTATTGCCAAGGGGGAAGGGACCATCTGGAAGGATCTGAGAATGGCCCTAGGGACTGTATGGCCCTTGAATGGCAGCAGGTAAGAAGTCAGGGACATCAGCCTTACAGTAGCTGCAGGAGCTAAATGCTGCTAATAACACAGATAAGCCTGGAAGTGGGTTCTTCCCCAGAGAACAGCTCAGCCTGGCTGATGCCTTGATTTCAGTCTCAAGAGAGCCTAAGGAGAGAACCCAGCTATACCTGCCCATACTTCCAACCTATAGAACTGTAAGATAAATGACTATCGTTTAAAGCCACCACATTTGTGGTAATTTGTGGTGTGGCAATAGAAAAACCAATATAAACAGAGAGAGTAAATATGTTCAAGAATTAGAAGAATACATGAGTGTAAAGAGGAGAGACATTGAAAACATAGAAAAGAGCCAAATAGAATGTCTAGAGCTGAAAAGAGCAATGTAGAAAACACAATCTGTGAACTTTACTGTCTGTAAATAACAGCAGTAGTGCATCACAAAAGAAAAGAGCAATGAACTTGAAGACATACGGAATATTGACCAAATAGACTCTATGTTGTTCCATAAAACAAGTCTGAATACGTTAAAAATTAGTGAACTCATTCTAATAATGGTAGCATTAAATTAAAAATCAATAACAAAATGGTATCTAGAAAAATCCCTTAATATTTGAAAACAAAACAACATACTTCCTAATAACCCACAATTCAAAAAAAAATATTCAGAGTAATTAGAAAATATTTTTAAATGATTTAAATGACTGATAACAAAGGCAGTCTATCTAAATGTGTGGGCATAGCTAAAGCAGGTATTAGGAAGATATTAATAGTTTAATCCTTGTATAAGAGAGATGTATTTAAATTTAGTGATCTAATCCATGTATCTATATGGATTAAACCTATAAAATAGAATAAATTAAACCTAAAGTAAGTGGAAAGCAATAAAGAATAAAAACCATAGCTAGATAAAATAGAAAAAGGCAAACATACAGAAAAAATTAATAATACCAAAAGCTGTTTCTTAAAAAGAGCAGTAAAATTGACAATGTATAGCTGAATAGATTAATACAAAAGAGAGAAGACAGAAATGAGTGATATGAAGAAAAGAGAACACCACTCTAGATCCTAGACTCATTAAAAGGATAAGAAAATGTTAGAAACAATTTCATGTCCAAAAAAATGGTTAACAAAATAAAACAGGCAAATTCATAAAAAGGGCATGCTTTACAAAAACTGACTCAAAAGGAAACAGAAAATCTGAAAAGGTTTTTTCTTTTAAACATACTTTATGATTACAAACCTTGCTGTTGCCTGGGGTTGGTGGTTGGCAATGAACAGTAACTGTAAACGGGCATGAGGGATCTTACTTAGGGGAATGGAATAAAACTAGATTAGCTATGGTGATGCTTTCACACTTGGTACAACTAATAAAAATTATTAAGTTGTAGAGTTGAAATGGATGGATTTTGTGAGAAGTGAGATAAATCTCAATAAAGCCCTTTAAAATAAGATATATAAAATCGTATATTAAAAAATTCTTTCTACAAAAAAATCCCAGGTCCAGAGAAATTGGATCAAATATTTAAGGAAAAAACTTATGAATCTTTCATAGACTTCTTCCAAAAATAGAAGAGAAGGGAGCAGGAATGGAAAAAAATTTCACAAAACATATATTGCTAAATAATTTGTATATAATTAAAGTTATATGATACATACACACAGAGAGAATAAAGAATATATATATATTCTTTATTATATATATATTCTTTATAAATATATATATATATATATATATATATATATATATATATATTTACCAAAGAAGATATACAGATGGCAATAGGCATATAAAAAGGTGGTCGATATCATCTTAACAAGGACATACAAATTAAAACCACAGTAAGAGTCTACTACCTATTAGAATAACAAAAATAAAAAATGGTTGACCCTTCCAAGTGTTGGCAAAGATGTGTAGGAACTAATACTTTTATACACAGTCAGAATATGCAATGATATTACCACTTTCTAAAACTCTTTATTAGCTTCTTATAAAGTTAAAAATGCACTTACTATGCAACTAAACATTTCCACTTCGACTCAAGGAAGTAGAACTGTATGTCCACAGAGATTTCGATAGGGATGCTGATAGCAGTGTTATCACAAATAGCCATAAAATGGAAACAACCCAAATGTCGCTTGAAGCTCTGACTCGAGGGGGGAGGAGGGGCAAGGGCAATATACATAACCTTAACATTTATACCCCCATAATATGCTGAAGAAAATAAAGAAAGGGAAAAAAAACCAATATAAATTCACTGTGATATATCCTGACAATGGAATACTACTCAGCTTTAAAAAAGGAAACTACTGATACACTCAACATAAGTAAATCCCAAAAACATATACCAAGTAAAAGAAGACAGACAAAAAAGAGCAAGTGCCGCATGACACCTTTATATGAAATTCTAGAAAAGTCAGAATTAATGTTTAGTGACAGCCTTTCAGCTGAAGTCTGAGGATAAGGAGAGGATTGAAGACGTAAAGGTGTAAGGTAGTTTTATACGGTGATGGGAATGTTCTATATCTTGATTGTGGTAATTGTCATCATGTAAAATTTTATGTTCACTTCATATATTTATAAATTCATCAACCTATATGCTTAACGTATGTATGTGTTTGTTTATCTAAATTGTACCTCAATAAAGATACAAAAGGTTAAAACAACTCATGATCTGGGCAAATTATTCAACTTGTCTTCTATTATACACTTTTTCTCATCGATCAACTGAAAAGATATTTTCCTCCAACTTTTAACACTTCTTTCAGTTCTAATTACATGCCATGATTCTTACAACTATTGATAAAATGTAAACGTGTATAACAATGTCTCCTCATGAACTTGGACACTGATATTTGTGTTGCTTCTTGTAAAACACACCACTTTCCCATAAATCCAACAGTGATTAACGTTGTTATAACTGTCACTTTCAAGAAGGCGTTGCCGAAAGCTACTTTAGAAATCTCTTTCCAACGCTGAGAAAGCATTTCTTAGGGAGTTAAGATCATAACTGTCTCCCTCCTACTTCAGTGGATCTGACCTAAAGGGTAGACCTTAGAAATCTTTGAATTTAAAATATCACTTGATTTTCTTACTTCGCATCCTTGTTTTTCAGAAGGTGATATCCCAAACAGCCCACGCTATGCCATATTTGCCAAAGTCATGTCAGACGCTCAGCAGTTATAAGGGAAGCTGTTCATTCCTGTGATTTTTTTTTCCAAATCATTTTTCTGAGAGTAGAGTTTATTTTATTTATTTATTTATTTTTGAGACAGAGTCTCACTGTGTTGTCCTGGGTAGAATGCCTGGCATCATCATAGCTCACTGCAACCTCAAACTCCTAGGCTCAAGCGATCCTCCTGCCTCAGCCTCCCTAGTAGCTGGGACTACAGGCATGCACCACCATGCCCGGCTAATTTTTCTATTTTCAGTAGAGATGGGGTCTCGCTTTAGCTCAGGCTGGTCTCAAACTCCTGACTTCAAGTGACCCCCCTGCCTAGACCTTGCAGAGTGCTAGGATTACAGGTGTGAGCCCCTGCACCCAACCTAAAATCACTTTAAATGAAAGACAATGTGCATATAAAACATATGGAAGTACATATATGTATATCAGGAGGCAGTATTAGAGTGATCATACAATTATTGTCCAAATCAGGAAAGTTTTAGATTTAAAGTATATGCCATTAATAATTATATCAGGATAATAGGATGAAGTGAAAAGCATATTAGATATTCAAGTCCTGGTTTCATATTTCCTATGTTTTAGTCCAATCTCTGCCATTAGCTAATTGGATAAATTACTTGACCTCACTCAACATTATTCCCAATTTGGGAAGGAGAATAATATTTACCTTACAAAATTGGGGGGGATTAAATGAGACTATCAAATTTAAGTGCTTACTTAGGACAGTGCCTGGCGCATAATAAATATTTGACAAACTATAGATAATATTTTCGCATATATAGACCTTAGTCAATTTTGCTAGAGCATACCCACATAGTCACACCCAATTCTCTACGCCAGGCGTCCTCAAGCTACAGCCCGCGGGCCACATGCGGGTGTTTCTGCCCGTTTGTGTTTTGACTTCAAAATAAGCTGTGTGCAGTGTGCACAGGAATTTGTTCATAGTTTTTTTTTAGCTATAGCCCGGCCCTCCAACGGTCTGAGGGACGGTGACCTGCCCCTGTTTAGAAAGTGTGAGGCCCCGGCCCACACTGACGCGTCCTGTGCCCCCAACCCCTGGAGGCCCCATGAGCGCTCACTGGCTGACACCCGGCACAGGGGCCACTCTCGGGGTCCGAGTCCCACTCAGGACGTGCGGGCAGGCTGGGGGCGTCACAGTGCAAAGTCACAGAGAGAGAGAGAGAGACCGCAGGACGTCGCCGGCGCCGATAACGGAGACAAAACGCAGCAACGGCAGACGGCGCCGACTGCGTGGCCGGTTCCCTTCGGCCACTGTCCGCCCCCGCCTGCCCGGGACCGGCCGCGGGTGGGGACGGCGAGAGCGGGTGGGGACGGTGCCCGGCGGGGCGGGGACACCCAGGACAGAGCAGAGGGGACCCGGCCGCGGGTGGGGACGGCGAGGACAGAGCAGAGGGGACCGGCCGCGGGTGGGGACGGCGAGCGCGGCGTGGGGACGGTGCCCGGCGGGGCGGGGACACGGAGGACCGGGCAGAGCGGACCCGGAGTGGGGACGGCGAGTGCGGCGTGGGGACGCGGCGGGGCGGGGACACCGAGGACAGAGCAGAGGGGACCCGGCCGCGGGTGGGGACGGCGAGCGCGGGTGGGGACGGTGCCCGGCGGGGCGGGGACACCCAGGACAGAGCAGAGGGGACCCGGCCGCGGCGTGGGGACGATGCCCGGCTGGAGCAGAAGCAGCCGAGGGCCGGGCAGGGTGGACCGGGGCGTTTGGGGCAGAGAGGCGACCCTCGCGCGTTCGCGACCTCCGAGACAGGGCTGCGATCCTCCCTCGCGCGGGCGTGGACGCGCGTCCCCAGGGCGCAGCCCCGCAGAGGCACACGGAGCTGAGAGGCTGAGAGCGGAGGCCGCGCCCTGGGGTCGTGGTTTGGACGCCCGGCCCAGCCTTGCCTGAGAGCATGTTCCATACAGTTGTTTCTTTTTTTTTTCTTTTTCTTCTCCTACTTACTTTAGCTCGATTTTTTATTTTTTGCATTTGCCAGCTGAGGAAACCATAAGTAATCTGGTAAACTTCCCCTCTACCGCAATAGCTATCATAGGCTGTGCGTGAGCCCTCTTCATCACATAACTACTGATATTTGTTTCTCAGAGTGAACTCCCTTTAAGTCCAGAGACAGGATCTTTATCAAGTTAGAATCGCTCTTTTAATTGATGATTTACGTATGTTGGCTGAAAAACAAAAACAGTTTTTACACGGTTGCATTGAACAATTGGTCTGCCCTCACTGGCATTTGCTCACGGTCGGTGAGCAAATCAAGCCTTTGGTTTGATTCCGGACATTTTCCTCCGTAATCGTCTCTGTTTCAATCTGCTATAAGATCATGTTTCTCTGAATCTTTGTCCTTGAGGAAGAGGCCTGCAAGGGAAATCATGCACTCCCTCTTTCTTTCTTCATCATCCCTGCCTTAAATTTCAAGGGACTTCTAGCCCCTGTGATACCTGCTGGTCTTGTGTCTCCACATCCTTCACTTCGCTGTGTCTTTGCATGTTCCATCGCTGGTCCACACCTGCTCGAGCACACTAGCCACTGTCCTCGGCAGAGCTCCTTCCTCTGTAAAGTGACGGAAACATGAGGCAACCTAGACGAAGCCAAAGTGGGATTTCGTCGGCTCACGTAGCTGGATGTCCAAAGGGGAAAACCAGCTTCAGGAATGGCTGGATCCAGGCGCTTTAAAAAAAAGTGGCAGGAAACTGTGTTCTTCAGAGCCCACCTGCCTTCGATCGCGTGACTTTGCTCGTTGGCTTGACCCACCCTCGCTGTGGCCGGGCTGTCCGTGCCGGCGAGCAAGACAGACCAGGACGGCACCAGCTGTCTTACGGAACCCCGAAGGCCAACGTGTGACAGTGGCCCTGAGGTCGACGCCGATGTCCAGAGAACAAACATGAAGAGACATCATGAACGTAATGTGACCGGACAAAGCTGAGCCGCGTTTCCGGCGTGTCGCCGCGGTCACCGTGGGCGGTCAGGGGTCGGCTCTCCAGAGCCATGCAGCTGACGGAGAGACGGCCCCACATTTGGAATGACGGGGGGTTCGTCCATACAAAGTAAGAAGTGACCGAAAATAAGCAAATAAGCCAACAAATAGCTTTCTTTTACTGTAACTATGGAGAGCTGATGAACAAAGCCTCCTGGGTTTTAGGAAGTAAAGGGATAAATGGGCTCACACAGAAGTTGCGTGGCCCGCCGTCGCCCATTCTCCAAGACGGCCTTTCCCTCCTGACACTGTGCATCTTCCCCTGCAGAGCACGGCCATCTGGGCGTCCAAGTGTCACGGTAAAGGAAGTGTGTGTCCTCACCATCACCACGTCCTCCTCTAGAGCAGGCGTCCTCAAACTACGGCACATTGATCCAGCCCTCCTGGTGTTTTTGCCACCGCTGCCTGTCCTGCTCAGCAGCCAACGCTCAGTGCGCACTCTCCAACGGTCTGGCGGACGGTGAGCTGGCCCCCTGTTTAAAACATTTGAGGATCAGCTGGGCACGGTGGCTCACGCCTATAATCCTAGCACTCTGGGAGGCTGAGGTGGGAGGATCACTCGAGGTCAGGAGTTCAAGACCAGCCTGAGCAAAAGCGAGACCCCGTCTCTACTATAAATAGAAAGAAATTAATTGGCCAACTAAAAATATGTAGAAAAACTTAGCCGGGCATGGTGGCGCGTGCCTGTAGTCCCAGCTACTCGGGAGGCTGAGGCAGGAGGATCGCTTGAGCCCAGGAGTTTGAGGTTGCTGTGAGCTAGGCTGATGCCATGGCACTCACTCTAGCCTGGGCAACAAAGTGAGACTCTGTCTCAAAAAAAAAAAAAAAAAAGTTTGAGGACCCCTGTTCTTGAGGTTGATTACCTTGTCTAGACAGCAAAGATGAATATTTAATTCTTTTTTTTTTTGCCCAGCATTTGTGGGGCCACAGAAAGACGCTGCTAGCAAGAGCTGAGTTCTGTTAAATCTCAATATTAACTATTTTCTCTTGACTCACCACGCCCACCAGAGACGCACAGTCAGCTCACAGGCAGCCTACTTTATCTTTTTGCATTAAGCTTTGACTCCCACACCTGCCTCCTTGCTTAAAGTCCCAATTATAACCCTTCCAATTTCTAAAATATCTCTTTGTAGTGCTTGAAACCTTGGAACAAATGTCCGTACACAAAAACTAACATGTGGCAAGCTATCTTCAGGCAGGTCTCTCAATTTCAGTTTAGATCCTATGTCATCTAGGTCAGTGACTCTCAACTAGGGGTGACGGGCCCAACCTCATGGATATTTGGCATCGTAGGGAGGCAGTTTTGATTGTCACGTGTCACGACTGAGATCTCCTCCTGGTACCTAGCGAGTTGCCGGCAGGGATGGCTGCTAAACGTGGCACAATGCACAGGACAGCAGCAACAGAAAGAGATTCAACCCAAAATTTCAGTGGTGTTGAGCTTGAGATACCCTGATCTAGATTAGTAACCCCAGGGATTATGGACAAAACTATCAAATTATCTTCATCACTTCGTTCAATACCCATAACATACTCGAATAGGTGGAGAAAGAACTTAATGAAAGCAAAATTCAGCAGACAGTGACAGCCACTGATGAGTTCAGTCTTCTTTGTAACCCTTTCCTTTCATTCTTTCTATTTATTTCAAGCCCTCATGTCCTGTTTACAGCATTCCAATTGGGTTCTTAGATCTTCCACAGAATACAAAATAAAATAAAAAGCACAGCGCACTAAGCTCAAGAAACCCTGATGCTAGTTCCAAGTATGTCTTTTACTTGAATTATGACTGGGAAAATTATCTGATGCCTTATAAACTAATTTTCTACCTGCTTACTATGAAATATTTAAATTATTGTTTTAAAAATCCTTTTCATCTAATAAAGAAAAGCAAAATGTAAAACGAAACCTAGAGCAACATGATGGGAGGAAAAAATTGAGGCCCTAGGAGGCCCTCTCTCCCACGATGGCAATGAAAGGGAGATTCTTCCAAATTCATTTTGCTAGGTGCCCAATTCAGTGACCTCTATTTTTCCTTCTGGCTCTAAAGTTTGATGAACAAAGTGAAATCTGTGTGCCCTAGGTACCATTTTTATAATTCTTTGCTCTCTCTTAAGGATTAAAATCTGACCTAATGAAATAACCAAGTGGTCTCAGATGCAGTAATAGAGCGACATTTCTGAGATAAAAACACAGACGCCTCTTCGAGAATTGTTCTAAGACCTCTACTATCAAGCAAGATGCCAGTCTGGAGTAGGTGACGTTTTGGGTGAGGGTACCATTTTGCTTCCGTCAAATTATGGGAAAAGAAATCTCATTCGAGACTTGTCTAAAAGGGGCAGTTCTACTATGCCAAGCCACAGGAAAAAACCCCTATTCCAGAGACAGGAACAAGAGATATAAGGTCCTCTCAATAACATTCACTTGACACAGGAAAGCATATGTCTTGCAAATGGAAACATCCTTCTGAATTCTAAAGTAATGAAGCAAAATAAAAATTAGAGGACAAAATCTTCCTTGTTAACCCTGTGGCTTCTCCTAAATGGTATTTACACCAAATTCTGCAAATGAGAATTTTGGAATGCCAGAAAACGAGCAAGGATACAAGAACAGAGAGAGTATTTAGTAGGGTTTTGTTTTTCTTTCCCTCTATGTTTTCTCTTTTCTTAATGAGCCTTACCAATTATATCTGGTTGAAGAGCCTTTGTTAGATTTTTCCCTTTGTTGCATTCTTTCCTTGATGTCTTTGCGAGAAAAATGAAAATGAAGAGAAATGCTGGCATGACCCTGGCGGTAATTGAGCATGCGCTTAGAAGTGCTTTGTTTACACTGAAACTTTAAAATTGAAGGGGTTCAGAATACGCTACCTCTAAAATATGGTGCCTTAGCATATTGAATGTTTGACACTGAAGGAATTCGAGAAACAGCAGGTGCAGGAAGAGCTCTCTGACCTTCTCCTGGATCCATTCCTAGATCCAAAGCAAAGAAACTTCCTTATCTACCATTTGATCCAGCAATTCCACTACTGGGCGTCTACCCAAAAGATCAAAAGTCACTCTATAAAAAAGACACCTGCACTCGAATGTTTATAGCAGCACAATTTGCAATTGCAAAGATGTGGAAACAACTGAAGTGCCCATCAATTCATGAGTGGATTAATAAAATGTGGTATATGTATACCATGGAGTACTACTCAGCTATAAGAAAGAACAGTGATCTAGCACCTCTTGTATTTTCCTGGATAGAGCTGGAACCCATTCTTGTGAAGTATCCCAAGAATGGAAAAACCAGCAACACATGTACTCACCAGCAAATTGGTATTAACGGAGCAGCACCTAAGTGGACACATAGGAGTAACATTTATCGGGTGTTGGGCAGGTGGGAGGGGGGAGGGGATGGGTGTGTACATACATAATGAATGCGATGAGCCCCAACGGGGGGATGGACACGCTTGAAGCTCTTACTCGAGGAGGGAGGGGGGCATGGACAATATATTTAACCTTAACACTTGTACCCCCATAATATGCTAAAATAAAGAAAACTAAAAGGAACTTCCTTATCTCCAAGATAGAGAGGCTGAGAGGAGTCCCAAAGGACAGGCCTTGCTGAGTTTGCCCAGCTCACTACTCCTGGCTGCGATCCCTTCGTCCTACCCATATTTTCCAAGACTTTTCACTCTTCGTCAAACCCAGTACAAAACCACTTAGACGGAGCCATTTCTTTGGATCTTCATTTCCTTACAAAAGCTTCAGTAACACGTAAAACCCATATTAAACAAATAAATGTGTGCATTTCCTCTTGCTCAATCTGTCTTTTGTCACAGGCCCTGGTGGAGAATCTAGAAAGGTTGAAGGGAAAGACTGTTTCTGGGGCCGGGCGCGGTGGCTCACGCCTGGAATCCCAGCACTCTGAGAGACCGAGGCGGGCGGATTGCTCGAGGTCAGGAGTTCGAGACCAGCCTGAGCAAGAGTGAGACCCCGTCTCTACTAAAAATAGAAAGAAATTAATTGGACAACTAAGAATATATAGAAAAAATTAGCCGGGCATGGTGGTGCATACCTGTAGTCCCAGCTACTCGGGAGGCTGAGGCAGGAGGATCGTTTGAGCCCAGGAGTTGGAGGTTGCTGTGAGCGAGGCTGACACCACGGCACTTACTGTAGCCTGAGCAACAAAGCGAGACTTTGTCTAAAAAAAAAAGATTGTTTTTGCTTCTTCCAGTTCCCGGTGGCAAGAAGGAATACCATTGTCTCCCCCAGTCCAGAAGGCTGACTAATTTCCAGAATCCTTTTTTCTCCTTTGTCTTGAGCTCTCTATAGCTTACAGCTACTTGGTAAGTTATGCCTTTGTAAAACATAAAGGTATCAAAGGTAAACGAAACATTTACCTTTTCTCCCTGCCTGATTCCTCCATAAATCAGAAGCCGCCATTGTGTAATTTTATGTCTGCGGCAATACAGCCGTCCCTGCCGCAGACTGTCATCTGCCTTTACCTCTGGTGCCACCCCACCGACTTCACGACATTGCGGAGATACGCGTGGGCAAGCTGTACGACGAAGGGTGTCCTCGCCCCCCGCCCCCGCCCCCAAGGCCATTGTCTTCTCCAGTAGGAACCAGAACATTCTGAGGAGGCAGAGCCTGACCACATAGACAGCTCAACAGAGTTACTTTGGGGAGCCCGCCTGGCTGTGCTACTACTCTCCTAATTGTGGTCCGAGGTACAGCCACAGGCCATGGGGCCTAAAAACGGTATTTTCTCCTGTAGTGTCCCTGTTTATCTTCTTCATCCGTTACACACCTCAAGTCCATAGCTCAAACTCCTGTTCTCCTATGGGTGAGCTGGCAAATTATTTTATACTTTATTAATCAGTTTACCCTTTTTCATGTATCCAGACCTCCCTTTGCTAAAGCGGATTTTGAGAAACTGAATTATTTCTGAGAATGGTCAGAAATAACTGTGTTAACAGTCAGAAAATTTTAAGTGGAATTCATTTCTGAGAAATATAGGGGAATCTGAAGGGAGGACCCATAGTGAGTCCTTTTTGCAAAATTGGGCATTTAACAAAATAAGTTAGAGATTTCAAACTGTTCATGAGGCAAACAACAACAACACACCAATCTCAAGCATTATAAATCTACAATTTTTGTTTTGTTTTGTTTTTGTTTTTTGAAACAGAGTCTCACCCTGTAGCCTGGGCTACAGTGCTGTGACGTCAGCCTAGCTCACAGCAACCTCCAACTCCTGGGCTCAAGCGATCCTCCTGCCTCAGCCTCCCGAGTAGCTGGGACTACAGGCATGCACCACCATGCCGGGCTAATTTTTTCTATATATATATTTTAGTTGGCCAATTAATTTCTTTCTATTTTTTAGTAGAGACGGGGTCTCCCTCTTGCTCAGGCTGGTCTCGAAATCCTGACTTCCAGAGATCCTCCCCCCTCGGCCTCCCAGAGTGCTAGGGTAAATCTACAAATAATAAAAGATCAAACATTTAAGCATTATATCATCTTTATTTTATTATTATTACAAATAATTATGAAACCTAATGTGCTTTAAAATCATTTTGTAGGCATTAGTTGTATTTACGCTTAGAAACAGCTGGAGCTTAGCCACCTCTCCTTGGACTGTTTTTTTTTTTTTTTTCATTTCACAAGGTCAGGTGACAGCGTGCGAAAGGGTGAGTGAAGTAGCTCTAACTCCTACTAATGGAGACATTTAATTTCCAGAGACATTCTCCCTCCTCCCTTTGACTTCAAGTGCTTAGCCTAAGCTGATCTTCCAAGGTAAGACCCACGCTTTCAAAATTTTAGTGAGGGCGAAGCCAGCCAAGCTAATTTCATTTCAGATACACAAGGAATAGCATATTTTTTGAAATTGCCAGTAACAACAAGTTTTTTGTTTGTTTGTTTGTTTGTTTTGAGACAGAGTCTCACTGTGCCGACCAGCTAGAGTGCCATGGCATCAGCCTCGCTCACAGCAACCTCCAACTCCTGGGCTCAAGCCATCCTCCTGCCTCAGCCTCCCGAGTAGCTGGGACTACAGGCATGCGCCACCATGCCCGGCTAATTTTTCTTATATATTTTTATTCGGCCAATTAATTTCTTTCTAGTTTTTAGTAGAGACGGGGTCTCGCTCTTGCTCAGGCTGGTCTCGAAATCCTGACCTTGAGCAATCCTCCCGCCTCGGCCTCCCAGGGTGCTAGGATTACAGGCGTGAGCCACTACCTCCTGCCAACAATAAGTTAAAAGCAGAGAAAACCGCATACTGAGCCCCCAGGAGGTGTGCCTGTCCTTTGCAATCATGCCTGTCCTTTGCCCCACCGTCTATGGGTGTCTCTGTAGATAGATCCTAACAAATGATGCCATGGATTATTATTCCAACAATTGTAAGGACTGAGGAATTATTGCTGTCCAATGAATAATTAAATAATAATAATAAAAGCTACATCAGAACCCAAAGACTGGGAAGAAGATCAGGATTGTTAACCCACTTTCCGAGTGGGGTTTCCAGCAAGAAGCCAGCGTGTGCCTCTTGCCCAGACTTGAATCTGAGCAATTATCTCTTGGCTGGAGCGAGATGGGCAGCGATCCAAGCGACATGGCTGTGTGACACTGAGAATAGAGTGACATGTGGTGGCAGAATCAAGCAAAGCTCTGATCTTTGATTCATGGTTATTGTCTTGTATCCTGGGATGAGCTAAGAAATTAGTGTGTGCCCCTTTCATTTGTCAAAATGAGCAGCCGGTTCTCTGAGCGTGTTTTCCCATTAGGTGAATAGTGAGAAGAACGCGAATAGGGGAAGAACTCACTACTCACCAGAAATGGGCAGCCATCCTACCTTTTTCATAGGATGCATTAACTTGGACAGTATCACTGGGGTGATGCTTCTACATGGGGCAAGACAAAGGCAACGACGATTTTTTAATCAAAAAATGTAAATCCAGGTATCTCTGAGTTAGAGACCTCACAATCACTTATACATAACCGTCAAAAAATATTCTCTTCTTGTAGAAAAAACGTGTCTAGATAATTTTATTTGTTTCTTCTGAAGTTACCCTTCTACTCAGATTGTAATGCCCCTTCACCTGCTAAACACCCTGAAAGTTCTTCCATTTGAAAAGGGTTTGCTCTGTATCAATCTCTGGTGTTAAAAAAAAAAAGAAAAAAAAAGGAAAGAATTTGCTAGAAGTCATTTGCATATTAAAATCACTAAGTTTTCCAAGAGAATACATACTTGTATCAAGAATGCATGAAGGCTGGGCACAGTGGCTCATGCCCCTAATCCTAGCACTCTGGCAGGCCGAGGCGGGAGGATCACTTGAGGTCAAGAGTTCGAAACCAGCCTGAGCAAGAGCAAGACCCCGTCTCTACTAAAAAATAGAAAGAAATTAATTGGTCAACTAAAAACATATAGAAAAAAATTAGCCAGGCATGGTGTCGCATGCCTGTAGTCCCAGCTACTCAGGAGGCTGAGGCAGGAGGATGGCTTGAGCCCAGGAGTTGGAGGTTGCTGTGAGCTAGGCTGACGGCACAGCATTCTAGCCTGGGCAACACAGTGAGATTCTGTCTCAGAAAAAAAAAAGAATGCATGAAGATTATTTTTTTTTTCCTAGTGAGGAAAACGTCAAGCGTGGAAAAGAGGGAAAAGAATGTAAAAAGAAAATTGTGCCTACGGCTAATGATACTGCCTTGTTTGAGTGAAATTTGGTAAGAGCGCAGGACTTCAGCAGCCTCAGTGCACACACACAGCCCGCGTATCACACACACAAAAGAAGGGGTGGCGATGGGTGTGCTAAACAATTCGATTGCGGTAATCATGTCACTGTGTATATCAAATGTTCACGCTGAGCACCTTGAATATATACAATTTTTATTTGTCAGCAACACCTCTGAGAAAATAAACAAACAAGTAAACAAAGTAATGAAAGTAGGAAAAAAAAAATGATGAGGTGGGGAAGGAAAGGGACAAGGAATTCAGGGAAAGAGAAACAAACTGTATGAATTTTTGAGCACACAATAAGAGACGAGCGTGTTGCTAAGAACTTGCATGTTCGTAACACCCTTGAGTCCCCAGCCACGGTCAGCCCCCCAGGTGCGACTGAGGTCGGAAGCGAGGTTTTCCAGCCTGCGTTTTCTTGAGGCCCCAAATCCTCCACCCTGGGCGTGAGAGACGGGGAAAGAGTCAGAGGCCCCGTGGATGCTGTCGGAGCACGCAGCAGGTCCACTTTTGTCTTCAGAGCGCATCTTTGACATCCTCTAGCACAGACTGGAACTTTTGAGAGAAGAGATTGTTGATGACTCGAGAGCCAAGTTCCTAGTATCAAGAATACACTCAGAGCCATATTCACCTAACCAGGTTTCATGACCGGGACAGTCCAGGGGGAAATCCTTTTCAGTTCTAGAGGACGTTAGAATGAGTTGCTGGGTTGGATCTCAGTCTGATAAGTGGGCCCACAGTCCCACAGCCCTAGGCCAGGCTTACACAGGAAGGGACTAGAATACTGCGTAAATAGATTGATCACTAAATTGGCACAGGCTATTATTAATGATAATTATAGGCTGGGCGCGGTGGCTCACGTCTGTCATCCTAGCACTCTGGGAGGCCGAGGCGGGAGGATTGCTCGAGGTCAGGAGTTCGAGACCAGCCTGAGCAAGAGCGAGACCCCGTCTCTACTATAAATAGAAAGAAATTAATTGACCAACTAACATATAGAAAAAATGAGCCGGGCGTGGTGGCGCATGCCTGTAGTCCCAGATATTCAGGAGGCTGAGGCAGGAGGATCAGCTTGAGCCCAGGAGATTGAGGTTACTGTGAGCTAGGCTGACGCCACAACACTTACTCATGGGCAACAAAGCAAGACTCTGTCTCAAAAAATAATAATAATAATTATTATTATTATAATAAGTTTAGGATGTCCCTCACTTCACTCTGAATAAAAACCTCAGTGCCTTTAACACATGACTACACCAAAACATGCAGCTTAGATTTTTCTATTATGCACTTAATAATATGGATAAAATTATAATGGAAACAAAGGATATTTATAATATTCTTCGTTGAAGAATCCTGAATCACTCTATAAATTTTTACCATCTTCAGAGGTAACATATTAATAACACCACCTAAAAAATTATAAGTAATTCATCCAACTCACATTCTCTTTTTAGAAACACCTAACTTTAAAAAGAAAATTCAAAATGCTTTCTAAACAATCTTATTTGCCCTGGCATCACACCTGGGAAATCTTTGAATTTTTACGGAAAGGGAAAATGTTCTCATCTCTATTGTTCTTAGAGTTTACAAATACTACTCACTTCTATTAGCTAATTTTACCTTGGTAACACAGCTGTGTGTTAGGTTGAGCATGCTTTAATGTTTCCATTTTACATATCATGCAAACAAGGCTAAATTTGTTCATGTGCTCTTCTCAAAGGCAAACAGCTAGCAATCCACAGATTCAAATTCAGGCTGTGGATCTCCTCTAAGACCAACATTCTTTTTTCCATCAAATCATAAGACACAGAAAGTTTGTATGGCTTGCCCAAGGTACCTGGCACAGCAAGAAAGAAAAACAAAGATTCCAAACGTTAAGTGTGCATAACAATCACTGGATTTTTATGAAAAGTGAGAATTGCCAGGATTTATTCCCAGTGATTCCAACCTGGTAGGTCTGGTTGGGGTCTAGGAATCTGCTTATTTAATAAGGTCCACTTGTTTGTGAGGGAGACCAAGTGGCCCTAGCTCCAAAGTCATATTGTATGAATCAGAGAAGTGAATTTATTGTAGACGGCTTAGTGCTAGCAGTGCCCTTTACAGTTTCTTTCACAAGAATCTTCCTTGTGTAAGAACGATATATAGTATATTTAACTATAATAAATATACTAATTAATAAAAAATAACTATAAATATAAATTCACTATATATTTATATGATCTATATTTGTTGAAAGGTAATTTCATCTTAGAAATATTAGTGAACATGACTTGAGAATTAACTATGTGCTATGTAGACATGCTTGTGGTATTGAACTCTTAAACAACCCTATGAGTTCTATGCTGATATCCTCCTCATTTTACAAATGAGGAAACCCAATACCCAGGACGTTTAAATGACTTGCCTGGGCCTTACTCAGCTAGATGTTAGAGGAGTTGAGATTTAAGCTAATTTGTTTAGCTAGTAGGAGTCAAATGGCGTTCCTATGGAACTATCAGAGTGTCAATAAAATACAAGAGGTGCTGGGCATGGTGGCTCAAGTCTGTAGCCCCAGTTATTTGGCAGGCTGAGGCCAGAAGATTTCTTGAGTCTAGGTGTTCGAGCCTGCAGCGAGCTATGATCACAACCCTGCACTTTAGCCTGGAAGAACTTCAGTGCAAGACCCTGTCTGTCCCTAACGTCAATCAATAAATAAAAAAGTACAAGAGGTTATGGTAAAAGAGAGAACCTAAAGTATGAAAAACTCTTCTTTTTAAGATTTACTTCACACTGAAAAGCATAAGGCATACCCTTTTCCCCCTTTGGCTTGTACTGAGTTTACTGCATTGCTAAACAAACTAATAAATGTATACCATCTTTGAAAACACAAGTGAAATAATGCCCATTTCTTGCTTTTAACTTATCAGGAATTCAACAAGGCTGGTATCTCCACCCCCTGCAGAGTGAAGGTCGGCTAGAAACACCTCTTTCATCACTGCGAAGCAAGGAACTGTATTGGGGTAGCGTGTCCTACACGTAAAATCAAAAGACATGTCTGTGAATACCTTTATTTGTCAGGTTTATTACACAAACCTCAACCAGACAGCGCTTCGAACCTATGTTTTCCCCTTTGAAGAAACAGGGATTTTAACCAAGCTTGTACTAGGGGTGGATTGAAATCACTTATTGCAAATTTCTGGCGACAGCTCATTTTCGATAAATGCTCCTTATGGATGATTTCCATCCCAGGCTTCAGTTGACTAAGAAATGACCTTCTAGAAGTAGAGAAATTTACTCTGGAGGTAGAAGATGATGTTCCAATGTAGATCTTCTCCCAAAAGCAGATTTTTGTCAGAAAGGGAGTTAGAGATTTGTAATTCATTGCTTACAAAATCCAATGGGTTTTGAATTTTTATTTTCTTTGACAATTATGAAAAATTCTCCTAGATTTTGATAATTTTCGAGAATTCCTTGGATTTTAGGCGCCGTATGTGACTCTATTGCTATTGCCAGATATGGCACTTCAATTTTCACACTTATCACAACACTTAATTCTCGCTATTATCTCGTGAAGTACTTACTATTACTATCCCAATTCCCATACTTTAAACAGCTGAGATTCAGAAAACCATAGTGACCTTCTGTCACCAAAGTCCACAATCTTTCCACTGTAACATGCGCCTGGGGTTCTGAAGTCCACAGAACAGAAACTTTTCTTTAGCTAATGTAAGTGGCACATGATTTATTAAGAGGATGTTAGGAGGCTTCCAGGACTTCCAGGATGTTGGCAATCGAGGCCAGTGACTATAACACCAGGAATGATATTTAAAATCAGGCCTCTCACCCCTTGCATGAAAGGTAAGCTAGGAGTGAATATGTCCAGATATTTTATTTTATTTTATTTTACTTTATTTTATTTTATTTTATTTTATTTTATTTTATTTTATTTTCTGAGTCAGAGTCTTGCTCTGTTGCCCGGACTAGAGTGCCGTGGCATCAGTCTAGCTCACAGCAACTTCAAACTCCTGGGCTCAAGTGATCCTCCTGCCTCAGCCTCCCGTGTAGCTGGGACTACAGGCATGCGCCATCATGCCTGGCTAACTTTTTATATATATTTTTAGTTGTCCCACTAATTTCTTTCTTTCTTTCTTTTTTTTTTTTTTTTAGTAGAGACGAGGGTCTCACTCTTGCTCAGGCCGGTCTCGAACTCCTGAGCTCAAACCATCCTCCTGCCTCGGCCTCCCAGAATGCTAGAGTTACAATGTCCGGATATTTTAAATGCAAAAGTGGAGGGCAGGCTCACCACCTCATAAGGAAGGCGATTTCCCTAAATCTAGGAAGGAAGTTTAGATGCCGAATGTCGTAAAACAGTCGTAAGATCTACCGTATTTCCTGCTTGGAACTAAAAAGCATGTACAAAGATGAAACAAATTAATATGAGGTATTTATATTAATAAACTTTCTATATATGAACATTAAGTAAATTCTACATAATCAGTTGTATTTATATATGTGTGCATGTTTATGCATATATGTAAATATGTGTATATAAGTGTATGTTTATATATATGAAATATTAATGCCCAGTTAATTTCCCAGCCATTGGATAAACAATATAGCTTATGATGCAACATACAGACTGTGGCATTAGAACTTGTGCCTGAGTACTGAAGCCTCCATTTACTATGAGATCTTGTCTGAGCTACCCGATGTCTTTAAGACTCAGTTTCCCCATCTGTGAAACAGAGATGTATATATCTACATGAACACATAGTTATAAGGATACAATTACAATGTTTCAATATTTCATACATGCACTGTTCCACAGTGGGCAGCTTAAAAGGGTAAGGCTAGACAGGACATTGTGTCTGTGTTCTTAGGCTGACTAATATGTAACATAGTATAATACATAGGATAATATTGTCATGGCTGAATTGCCATCATTTTCAAAATGGTTTCTGAGAGTGAGGAAAGATCAGGCAAGGCGTTACTGCAAGAGAAAACTGACACCTGTGCCAGATGTGGAAAGGTGATTGATAATTTTGTTAAGAGATTTCCAAATATGTAGTAATTTCTAAAGGCTATTTTTTTGTGGTCTGGCCATTTTCTTCATTCTTTCTGAGATCCTTTGATAATTCTGTCTTATCGCTCTATCTTTTTAAAAAAAAATTCTTACTTTTTAAAAAAAATTTACTATTTCAAAATATTAAGGGGGTGCAAATGTTTTTATTACATGGATACCTTTTATAACCCTTAAGTCGGGCTTTTAGTGTGTCTGTCACCTGAATGGTGTTCGTTGTACCTGACAGGTGGGTTTTTACCTTTCCCTTCCCTCATTCCACCGTTTGAGGGGCTTAACTCTTAGAAAGGCTCCTCTCTATGCCAAGGCAATATCAGTCATGTGATCCTAGACTCGTTCAGCTACCATAGTCCTATGGGCCAGCTCTCCTTTCTTGCTCCTGAGATGTGACTTCTCCTTATCTGAGTAGAAAGCGAAGAGCAAAACTCAGACCAAAACCCACCCACCAAATTAAACGCAAGGCGCTAGCTAGAAAATGGCAAACTAAAGCAGTCTGCTTTTGCATTTAGAAACAATCTCCCCTGGCTTGTAGACAGGCTTTCCATTTCAGACTCCAGAAACCTGCCTTTATCACTGGGGTACATATATGTACATGTATGTATGGGCTCACATGTTCATTTTGTAAAGCCGATACCGTGTGAGTTCAAAAAGAGCTACAGGCTTCAAACATTGACAGTCAGATGTGAAGGGGAAAGATCTAGATGCATTTATCCTCCTCATAGAGGTAAACCAACATCTGCTGAGACATGAAACAGGATCCCTGGTAGGAAATTCACACCACAGAGCTTTCTAGGGGCAGACCAAGCATGTGTCAATGGCATTTTCTATTCTGAAGTTTGAGCCATTTGAGAAGGTACCATTCTTAACTGGGATACTTGCTTACCGAGACGAACAAAGGCAGAACAAAACCCAGAGATCACGAGCATTCTTCTATCACCCTTCAAATCACCCTTCAGGGACCTTGGGTGATCTATTTTACCCAGACACATAATTCATTTCTTCTGCACTTAGCAGGAATTTGTGCGCACGTGATGCCTTTCCTATAACGTTTGAAAAGAATGCTCATGTTAACTTTCTACGGCCACATCTGCACAAGAGAAAGGGAAGGGGGGTAGTCCAGGGTTGGCGTTGATCGGACTGTTCCAGCCAATAGAGATCATTCAGATTAAGGCAGACTAGGGACAGCCACCCTTCCTTCCACTATTTAAGGAATTCAGACCAAAGCAGCTCTCAGGTCTGATTATCAAATAATTAAAAATGACTAAAGCCAATTCAAAAGAGAAGTTAGAGGGCCAAGCTAACCTGAAGATGTCCTGGATTCTGCTTTTTTTGTAGCTAGGAAGAGTCATTTGGTTGTCGTATTTTAAGTTTAGCCTAAGAAAACGTCTTTCTATATATTAATTGTTGAGTGAGGGACAGAATTACTCTATCGTGGTTCATTAATTCTTCATACACACACACACACACACACACACACACACACACACACACACACACACACACACATATATATATCTCCCTACCACCATCGTTTGGAGTTGCAGCTCTGAATTTTTGGATAGATCCTTTAACTGTGTATTCAAACACCATGCCTGACTCACCAACACCTCATCGCCAATGCCAACTCTACAGCAAAGAAGAAAAGCCATTATTGCATGCGTTCCCCAAAGCTAGCAAGAACTACCTAGATTTGAGAAATCGTCTTCTCTCTGTGTGCTCTTTAGTTTTCTCACACCTGGAACGAGAACTTTGGATCTTTTAACTTCTAGACCCATTCTAACCCTGACCTCCTGTCACTCCTCTTGGGTATGGTATTTTTAGTTCATTGACTCTTCAGACACCCTTGAAACCATAAGATTTTACCCAGAAATAAGTATCCAATGGCCAAAGAGTCCTGGTAGGCTTCATCTTTATTATGCTAATATTCCTTCTGCGAATTGCACAGGTCCAAGAGAGCTGGCCGTCTTTTCTTAGCATCATGAACACACCCTTCTCCTCCCAGTAGCTCAATGCTCTGTGGCCACCACCATGCAGTAAATATTTACTGAGAATGGCATGAATGTTTTTGCTTGTTTTTTTGTCAGACAAACCACAAATTGGAGAGTCATGATGAAACATTGAACTTGTCTTTTGGAAAATGTCCGGCACGTTGTAGTCACTTAGTACGGATTTGTTGACTAAATTAATGAATCTGCTTATTCAAGCTTGGGACAAAATGTGACACAGACCAGGGTGCCAGTTCCTATACGAGTGACAGGGAAAAAACATCATGCTCTGCTATAGACGGCCTCTCTTCCTTCCTAAAATGACCGTATGATTTGTATGTCTGAATGGATGAGAACCCTTCCTGAAGCAATCAAGAGAGATCATTTTTGGTTTTTTTTGAAATAAGAACAGGCAGGCCGGGCATGGTGGCTCATGCCCGTTATCCTAGCACTCTGGGAGGCTGAGGCCAGAGGACCACTCAAGGTCAGGAGTTCAAGACCAGCCTGAGCAAGAGCAAGACCCTGTCTCTACTAAAAATAGAAAGAAATTAATTGGACAACTAAAAATATATATAGAAAAAATTACGCAGGCATGGTGGTGCATGCCTGTAGTCCCAGCTACTCGTGAGGCTGAGGCATGAAGATGGCTTGAGCCCAGGAGTTAGAGGTTGCTGTGAGCTAGGCTAATGGCACAGTACTCTAGCCCGGGCAACAGAGCAAGACTCTGTCTCCTCAAAATAATGAAAAAAAAAAAAGAACAGGCAATGTGTGTGTGTGTATATCTGTGTGTGTATGTGTGTGCACGTGTATGTCTTGGAGGAGGACAGAAATGATGGTAAGGTAAAGAAAACTGACATCAGCTTGAATGACTGCAAAGCCCGCAGAGAAAGAGAAAAAGGAAAGAACTGTATCTGCAGAGATGAGGTAAGATGGAATGGAGCATTTAGATGCTTTTATGAAGTTTGGTGACGTGGTGTCTAACATAGACTGTCTTTCATGAGTCTTCATGCAACAGTCAGTAAAAATATTCATTTATCTTTAATATAATGTAGAGGGGCCGGGCGCGGTGGCTCACACCTGTAATCCTAGCACTCTGGGAGGCCGACACGAGAGGATCTCTCAAGGTCAGGAGTTCGAAACCAGCCTGAGCAAGAACGAGACCCTGTCTCTACTAAAAATAGAAAGAAATTAATTGGACAACTAAACATATATATAGAAAAAATTAGCCAGGCGTGGTGGTGCATACCTGTGGTCCCAGGTACTGGGGAGGCTGAGGCAGGAGGATTGCTTGAGCCCAGGAGTTTGAGGTTGCTGTGAGCCAGGCTGACTCCATGGCACTCTAGCCCAGGCAACAGAGTGAGACTCTATCTCGAAAAAAACATTTTTTAAATATATATATATATATATATATATATATATATATATATATATAAAATGTAGAGGTAGCTATTCCTAGGCTAAGTGAGCATGCTGAGGTCTGCTTCTCTGGAGGAGGGGGGAGGAGCTTGTCACTTTTCCGTTATAGATGCTAACATTGCTATGTGCTCCAGGCAGTCCCACGGAAGCCGAGCTTATTGTGCCTTTTATATCAGCTCTTTTGATTTTTAACTCTCTTCAGCTGGGAAATAAAAAGTGTTAAATAATCCTCCCCCTCCCCAGCCCCCTCCCCCCCCAGGTACGCACACATCTCGGGGACACTGTGACAGCAAACCAGCACGTCCCTGCTCGGAGGAGGCTGGCCAGAGAACACGGCAGAGACCTCACATTGAGTCTGCTGGATGTCGAAGGAACACCAAGGGAACCAGGTGGGGGCTGGGGCAACTCGTCTGAAGGGGTATTTGCACTGAGGTTTGCTCTTATACTACGTTTTACTCTTGTGTAAATGGGTCAACCCAACACTCACTCGAGCTCTTTGACTTAGAGTCCAAACACTTTGCTGAAAAAGGAAATGAGCAATTTATACACTTTGAAAAATAGGACTTATACTGAAAAAAAATGAATGTAGTAAATATGTAAGAATATTACAGTGAAGCATGCATAAATCAGCAGCTTGTAACCACTTTTAATAAGATATTACAATAAATTCAAATCAAGTCCATCTGCATATTTATTTGCTAGCCAATGGTCAACCTGGTTAAGCAGGCCAAATTGTTTAAATACGTCTAAAATGGGAGTGATGGAAGTTCTTTTAGAGCTTACCTTTTAGCTCTAAAAAGATAACAACAACAAAAAAGAATTTGTTGAAGGATCTGTGAGAACTTAACTCCATTTCACAAACGGGCAGGTAAATTTATTTACGTAAGCTTAAGAGATTTTGAGTGACATTTTAGCTTTGTTATCATCTATATGAACTTAAATGAAATCAGATTTCTTTGAAAAATATATTTCAGCCTTTGCAGTAATTCGGATTTCCCATGTAATCTTCACAATTAGCTCAGACTAATGATACCTTATTATTCCTTTCATTTATGCATTCATCTCAAAATTTACCTAAGTGCTATTGCCCAGGTCTTTTGCTAAGCACTGATTCTATCTACAGAAATGAATAAAATAGAACTCTCTAGAGCTCATTAGCAAAAGCGAATAAATGGATATGCAAAGAAAAAACAAACAAACAAATAAGCCTGATGAATATTAATTTAACACCTTCTGTGTACCAGATATTATTTTTGGTACTGGGAATTATAGTTAGCAGTTAATGAAATTCAAATGCCCCACACCCATGAACTCAAATCAAAGGAGGTTTGTAAGTGTTAGAATCTAGACATATCCAACACATTATAAAAAACAAAAGTTGCAAATATCTTACTTTCTAGGCAGAACACTACTGAAATCCCAAATGAAACCCTTCAAACACTGTAGTTATTGCTATCGTATCCCAAAGGGTATGTAATGTAATAGAAAAGAAGCTGATTGAGAATCTCACCTTTGACATTAACTCAGTTTACGCAATTAGATGAGTCATTTAACATAGCCACACTTTCTTCATCTATTTTATTTGTAAAGCGAAAGGATGGACCAAATATTCTCTAAGGTCTCCCTAGCACCAAAACTCAGTGTTTCTAAAACTACAGCCTTCATTCAACCTTCAGATGTTTGTTAAGATAATTTTATGCTATTTTTAACAGAAAAATAACATACCTGTTACTCACTTATTTATCTTTATTTGTACAAAATTATGGGGTGCATGTGAAATTTTGATCTGTGCATACAGTGCATAGGAATCAAGTCATGGTATTTAGGGTGTCCATCACCCGAGTAGAATCTATTTTTGTTAAATAGACTCACCCCACTCTGCTATCAAACATCGAATTTAGTACAGTCAGAGAGAAAAAGGGGCAGGTGATATAAAACAGTAAAATGCATATTTCTGGACTAACGTGGTTAATCAGAGAAAGATGGATCGGAGGATGTGCTAGTTATCATGGCTCATCACCAAGTATTTCCAGTATTCTTTATTCTAGTCCTAGAGAGTAAGACTGCACTCGAAGTTGGAAATGCAGGTTACTTGCTTAGACCTATGATATGTGGGCAGGAGTCTTTTTGAGCCGTGGCACATTCTTCACCTTCGTTTACATGTGCAAGGGTGACAATGATATTCCAATAGTGGAGGGTCTGTCAACCTGTGTCCCTGAGTGAAGACAACAGGAAGCAGAGACTCCGACCCAAGACAGACATATGGCATGGGGGAAGATCTTTGTTGTTTTGAGCCACTGAAATTTGGCGAATTTTTTTGACATAGCAAAACAAGGCTCATCTTGACTGATATGGAGACTCCATTAGCAAATTTTAACTGCATTACCAATAAAAATCTGTTCTTGTCTTGACTCTTCTCTGTATGTAAAACACAAAAGGTTGACTCTCACTAGTTTATATCTATCATAAGAAAGGAAAAGGCCGGGCGCGGTGGCTCACGCCTATAATCTTAGCACTCTGGGAGGCCGAGGTGGGAGGATCGCTCAAGGTCAGGAGTTCAAAACCAGCCTGAGCAAAGAGCGAGACCCCTTCTCTACTAAAAATAGAAAGAAATTAATTGGACAACTAAAAATATATAGAAAAAATTAGCCGGGCAATGTGGCGCGTGCCTGTAGTCCCAGCTCCTTGGGAGGCTGAGGCAGGAGGATCTCTTGAGCCCAGGAGTTTGAGGTTGCTGTGAGCTAGGCTGATGCCGCAGCACTCTAGCCCAGGCAACAGAATGAGACTCTGACTCAGAAAAAAAAATAAAGAAAGGAAAAAAGATATTTTATCTTATTCTTTGCACAATCTGATAGAGGTTTATTAAACTTTTCAAACTGAAAATTGTAATGTTCTTTTACCCTTCATCCTCAAACTGAATTTGGTCTACTTGGGTAGAGTTTTAGGAGCAGTATTATTCAAAAATGAACTCAAATGATGTTTCCACAATTTTTGGAAGAGCTCAGCCGAAATTTATTTGTGGATGCTGGACCCATTTTTTCCTTGTTTTGTTTCCCCTTTCTGGCCATGAAGACTGCATGACCCGCTTATAAATATTTTTCATCCCAATCAGAGATTCTGCTAGTTCTAACAACCCCAAAGTCTTCGAGCCTATGAGTGAAGTCATTATCACCTTCCAGAATTTTCCTCAACCCTGTAAAGATGCCAAGCCTGTACTGGGGGGCTGACTCATCCAGAACCTGTCTGTGCCTCTACCACCCCCCCAACATGTGGAACTCCAGCACCAAGTGGACGATCCCACACGTTGAATCCCAGCCCACTACACAACACCTGCCAGCGATGACACTGTGACTGTGGCTCGCGCTGCTCCAGTGCTGAGCGCAGCGCTATGAAAAGATCGTATTTTGTCATGTTTTCACGACTGATCCTGAAACTTGGGGGGGGGAGTGGGGGAGAGGAACCACGGCTGGTTCACCAACGCCGGTCACTACTAGCCTGTTCTGATCCGTCGTCCTAGAAATGCCATTCGCGAACCTGCACGAAGGGACATAACGACCCCATTCATCATCAGCCTTGACTAATAATTCATAAAGCCTGAACTATGTTACTGATCACATGTTTTTCTTTATGCCAGCTTTATTTCCACTGGTAAATAACAATCCATTTAATTACGGAAATAAATCTGCTATGCCATCTCCAAGAATTTGAAAGTGATAAAAAAGAAAAAATTAATAAAATAAGCCCAGGAAACAGAGGACTCAAATGACATGCCATTCTTTGGCCTTGGCATCTTTTTTATTTTAGTTCTTAAAAGACCTCTGGCCGGGCGCAGTGGCTCACGTCTGTAATTCTAGCTCTCTGGGGGGCCAAGGCAGGCAGATCGTTTGAATTCAGGAATTCGAGACCAGCCTGAGCAAGAGCGAGACCTTGTCTCTGCTATAAATAAAAAGAAATTAATTGGCCAACTAATATATATAGAAAAAATTAGCCGGGCATGGTGGCGCATGCCTGTAGTCCCAGCTACTCGGGAGGCTGAGGCAGGAGGATTGCTTGAGCCCAGGAGTTGGAGGTTGCTGTGAGCGAGGCTGACGCCACGGCACTCACTCTAGCCTGGGCAACAGAGTGAGACTCTGTCTCAAAAAAAAAAAAAAGACCTTCTGACCCACCTCCCTCTTCCCCAAACTTGACTGGGTAGTGGAGATCATTGCTAGACCTTTTTTTTTTTTTTTTTGAGACAGAGTCCCACTCTGTTGCCCAGGCTAGAGTGAGTCCTGTGGCGTCAGCCTCGCTCACAGCAACCTCCAACTCCTGGGCTCAAGCGATCCTCCTGCCTCAGCCTCCCGAGTAGCTGGGACTACAGGCATGCACCACCATGCCCGGCTAATTTTTTTGTGTATATATATTTTAGTTGGCCAATTAATTTCTTTCTATTTTTAGTAGAGATGGGGTCTCACTGAGGCTGGTTTCGAACTCCTGACTTTGAGCGATCCGCCCACCTCGGCCTCCCAGAGTGCTAGGATTACAGGCGTGAGCCACCATGCCCAGCCTGCTAGACCATCTTATCAGCGGTGTTCTCTTTTGAGTTTGCTCTCTTGCAACTATTTAGTGAATCTCATTAGTCTCAGGCTCTTTGTCAGACAGCCTGAACCCTTTGCCTATATTGTGTATTCTTTTCTCTTCCTCTCACCACTTTTTTTTTTTTTTTGGCTCCTTTTTTGCTATGATCTTCTCGTCCTAGAAAAGGTAATTTCACACATACTGAATTACTGCAATTTAGGTCAGAGAGACCAGGCACCATGAAAATAAGTTCTTTATTTAGGGGGAAAAAAAGTTTCTGATCTATTTCTCCTGTTAAGCTTGTGAGAGTCTCACCTTCTCTCGTGTTATGGATATTGCAGAAAAAGATATTTTTAAAGCATCCTTTTAAAAAGTCCCAGGAGGTACCAAATATGCTAATGTCTTTCCACAATGCCATTCTGAATAAGTATGAGCAAACTGTGGGCGACAGGGAGATCTGATTGGGATGCTTCTTTCAACATCATTAGTAAGCCTTCCAAGACTTGGCACGACAAACCGGATCTGATCTTCTGCCTTTTTATGCTAAAGTCATGGGGGAGTTGGATGAACTACGACTCTATTGGTTTTTGTTTCTGAGGGTTTAGAAGATTATTTTGGAGGGTGACATTTTATTTTGCATTTGCTAATAAATATTAAACTATTATTTTCAGAAGGGTGTGTGTATATATATATGTATATGTACATATATATATATATATATATATATATATATATCCATGGATATTGTCCCAAGAACTTTGCAAAAATTATATCATTTTGTCAAATACATCAGTGATATTTAATAAATAAAGAAACTAAGACATTGAGAGTTCAAGCAACTTGACCATAATTACACAGCTCAAAAGTGCTACCACCCACACTAAATCCTCAAGATTAGACAGTGGAAAGTTTAAACTCCATTACTCCTTTTTTTTTTACCCTGCCTCCCCCACCCCTGCTTCCAACTGGCACTATGGAGTGACTGAGTTCACGTCAACACATTGTGGAAGGCCTTCTCGGGGCAAAGTGCCATGCTGGATGCTTTAGGACAAGCACAGAGGACAAAAATGAACTCACAGTCAAGTATTGTCACAGCTAAGCTTGCCTCAGCCAGAAGCCTCCAAAGAGAGAAAAAGAGAGTGAACAGAGAAAGTAATTTTCTTTCATTTTGATCGACAACCTGGTCCAACCAAATGTTTACTCTTTTTTTTTTTTTTTTTTTGAGACAGAGTCTTGCTTTGTTGCCCAGGCTAGAGTGAGTGTCGTGGTGTCAGCCTAGCTCACAGCAACCTCAAACTCCTGGGCTCAAGCGATCCTCCTGCCTCAGCCTCCCGAGTAGCTGGGACTACAGGCATGCACCACCATGCCCAGCTCATTTTTTCTATATATATTTAGTTGGCCAATTAATTTCTTTCTATTTATAGTAGAGACGGGGTCTCTCTCTTGCTCAGGCTGGTCTCGAACTCCCGACCTCGAGCGATCCTCCCGCCTTGGCCTCCCAGAGTGCTAGGGTGACAGGCGTGAGCCACTGTGCTCAGCCCACATATTTACTCTTTACCCTGGAGAGGAAGGTCATCAACTGAAGGATGAGATGGTTTCCCAAATCTTACTTAGTATTTTTATTTGCTAGATTTCCGTCATGCATTTCCACTAGCTGGCTCAACTCTCTAGAGGGCTTTATAGCGTGTGAGCCACCTTGGGATAGTAAGGCTACCTAGAGGAGCAAAATGAAGGGGAAAGAGACATGCAAAAAGACAACAGAAGGAAGAAAAGAAATCCTAAATTCAACTCATATAACTCTGTTGCCAGACAGAAAGCAACGCTGGCGACCTGGCGTGCCTTGGAGCATCCATTGAAGACCTGGGTTCTATGCTTAGGAAGCGCTATGGTTTGGATATTTGCATCCTTTAAATCTCAGGTGGAAATTGGATTCCCAATGCTGGGGGCGGGGCCTAATGGGAGGTGCTTGGACCATGGCAGGGGGTGGGGGAGATGGGGGTATCTCTCATGAGTAGATGGATGGTCTCCCTGGGGGAGGGGGCAGTGGTGAGTTCTCACTCTATTAGTTCCCAGGAGAGCTGGTTGTTAAAAAGAGCCCGGCATTTTTCTCCCTAACCCGACAGCTTCCTCTCTGGCTATGGGATCGCTCCACGTGCCAGCTTTCCTGCCATTCCCAGCATGAAGGGAAGCAGGCTGAGGTTGTCATTAGATGCAGAAGGTGACACCAGCCTTCTTGTAGGTCCTGCAGAACTGTGAGCCAAATAAACCTCTTCTCTTTGTAAATTACCCAGCCTCAAGTATTCCTTTAGAGAAAACAAAAGGGGCGCGGTGGCTCACGCCTGTAATCCCAGCACTCTGGGAGGCCGAGGCAGGCAGATTGCTCGAGGTCAGGAGTTCAAAACCAGCCTGAGCAAGAGCGAGACCCCGTCTCTACTGGAAATAGAAAGAAATTAATTGGCCAACTAAAAATATATATAGAAAAAATTAGCCGAGCATGGTGGCGCATGCCTGTAGTCCCAGCTACTCGGGAGGCTGAGGCAGGAGGATCGCTTGAGGCCAGGAGTTGGAGGTTGCTGTGAGCTAGGCTGATGCCACGGCACTCTAGCCCTGGCAACAGAGTGAGATTCTGACTCAAAAAAAAAAAGAAAAAAGAAAAGAAAAGAACAGAAAAGAAATGGACAGAGACAGGAAGATACCGGTGCTGCTCTCAGGAAGGTTAAATGAGAAGCCCCTTTCCCAAAATGCAGTTAACCCTTCGGTGAGAACCAAGGAATTGACTCCCACCTGTGAAGTTCCCAGTGATTCAGAATGAATGCAAATCACTCATGGACTTCCCATCAAGGAGCTCCTGTACATAAGAATATTAATACGAAAATAAAAATCAAATTACAAGTGCTTATTAGGACTATAAAATATGGTAGAGGGGAATGAGGAGCAAGTGAGAATAAAGAAAAACGACTTTTGGTGTGTGTCTCACTGGCTAGCCACAGTAACACCTGAATCATCTCGTCACCTCATGTGGTCACTTTTACAAGCCAGCAGCATAGTTGTTGGCCATCCCCACAAGGACAGCAGTTGTTCTGAAGAGGCAGATGGTATATCTTCATGCAATGCTTTTGGTCTGTTTTAAGAATTTGCATTATCTGGAATCAATACCATTAGATCAATGGTATCAATCTTGAAAGGCTTATGCCCAGCGTGCTTCAAATACCTTAAACTTAGAGCCTGAATAATATGCCAATGAAAGCATATATTTGCTTGCTAATTCTAATGTATTTATAAAAATATATATATAAGTTAACTTTATATTTGCAAACAATAGCGATTTGAGCATGATTTAAAGTATACAGGAAAATTTTAAAATAACGTCTTTGACTGTTCAGCCTTTTAATATACGCATATTGTATTTTAAAGCATTCATTGCAAAGCTAAAGCTAAATCATGAATATTCTAAATATTTTTAAAGCCAGTGATGATATTATCATGTCCAAATCCTATGCAGTTAATATATAAATAAGTATAAATTTCATCATTTACTAAGAATATGCTTTCCTTCAAACTCATTCAGCTACATCATGCATTTATTATAGTACAGTGAAATAAGGGGAAAACCCAACAACATGATTTTTGGTCATTTCTCCCATGAGAGCAAGCAGGCTGATTCAATCAGAAGATAGAGCAATGACATGCTCTCATGTTTATTTGTGACATTCAGAAGCAGGATAGCTAAATCCCTGTATATATGATTATTCTTACTTCTACAGCAAAAATCTAGAAAAGGATGGAAAAGAATGCTTTCTTTACCCTTTTCCCTTGACTTCAACCAAAGTTAGCAAAATCTCAACTATTCTGGAAAAAAAATCCAACAAACATTTGCTAACTGGTGAAATAGTCAAGAGAGGTGTGATCAACTGCAGTCTACTTTGCTTCTATTCTGAAGTTTGAGGGACTTCTACTTAATAACAAGATTACACAAACTGTTCTCTTTGTTTTCATTATAAACAAAATAATTACAGATGACATAGGGGAGAAAGTCACAATCTGTCATTTATCCTCGGTTGCACAGTTAACGTTGCAATTTTCAGCTCTATGTTTCGTAGGAAGGGGCACAGACCTACATTTTTGACGGACAATCATGGATCAGTTTGCAATGGACAAAGAGTAAGACACTTCCTCTAGGACTTCCGACAACAGCCATTATTATTGGCGGTCCTCCCCAGACTTGGAGGTTAATCAGAAATTGCAGTTTGATGCTTGCTACCGCTTCAGATAAGGACACGGACTCTTTTAAATGCATAGTTCGATGTTCAACATTCTTGTTGATTATTTTAATCACATCACACACAGAGGCACTTCAGCCATCCAATACCTCCCAGGAGCCACAGCCTCAATTGCCATCTCTAATCTTTTTAGAGCACCCTCTTCTGCTACTGTTCATTAATTAAACGTGGTTCTTCTGCTGAGTCTTCTCTGGGCTGGAAGCTGCCGGATCTCTCGTCGTCATATCATCCCCTTCATCCCAAGGAAGTTCATCGTCAATTATTTCTCTCTCAGAACTATTTTTTTCCCTCTCTTATAATAGTCTTTGATGACTTGATAAATCTTTACAATCAAATTCCATCTCAATTTATTTAAATTACTATCCCCAAAGGCACTACCCGTCTCTCTTTGTAATCATCTCTTTGGTCCCCAAAGGAGTTTAACACTCCAATAACAGCTGTGGCCATACAGAAATAAATGCCCACATTGAAGAATAAAGTTTTAAACCAGGAGCCGAGTTCAATACCAAAAATCAACCTCGGCTGGAAAAGGCAGCAACTAGGAGTGCCAGGATACTGACTTATTCATTTATTTTTAGACACCAAATTTATTCATCCTATGAGAGAATATTTATTAAGTAGCCTTATTATATCAGACGCTATGCTGGACAGGGAGGCAAAGTGACATTTTTGGCAGATTCTATTTTCTCAAAGATGGCCACGCCCACACGTTCCTCTCAGGATGTGACTTTGACACTTTCCCTGCACAGAGATGCGGGTCTACGTTCTTTTCCACCCCCCGAATCTGAGTGGGCGTGCAAGTGTGACACAACCGATGCTATTTCACCCCTGATACTGGGGCGAAAAGGCCACACAGTTGGGCCTGATTCTTACAACATATTCAGGAGCCTTAGCTACTGTGTAAGACTCAGGCGTCCTCAAACTACGGCCCCTTGCGGGCCACATGCCGCCCGCCGAGGACATTGATCCGGCCGGCCGGGTGTTTTTGTCACCGCTGCCTGTCCTGCTTAGCAGCCGACTCTTCCTGGGCCCACAGTGCGCACTCTCCAACCGTCTGGGGGACAGTGAACTGGCCCCCTGTTCAAAAACCTTTGGGGACCCCTGAGTAAGTGATCTGACCGTCCTGGCAGTCGTGCTGCACAGAACAGAAGCCCAGACACGCAGCCAGCGGGAAATCAGGCCCGTATCTTGGACTTAGTTTGCTACCAACGGCCATGTCCAACTTGCCAGCCACGTGAATGACCTGTCTTGAAAGTGGACACCTGGCTCTTAGTCACACTGCCCCATCTGCTCTCATGAGGGGCAGGAGCAAGTCGTCACCGTGAGCCTTGCCCAAACTGCAGATTTGGTGATTATTCTTTGTGTAGGCACCGAGTTTTGGAGTGGTGTGCTCAGTAAGCAATGACCAACGCACCTCAGCCCTCACAGCCCTTACAGCTTATAGCGGAAGATGCAGTGTTTTCACATATTTCATCATGGTTTGATTTAATCCATAGCAGGTAAAAACAAATGTCCCAGGAAGCCACACACCTGCGGCTGAAAGAATATCTTTATTTGTGAACTGGGAAGAACTGCTCTTTCCTCATGAGCTTCGCTGCCATTTTCTGGAACACGGGAGATAAAAATGAAAATCTTGCACTGTCATGAACATGAAGGCAAGTTCTAGAGTTGTGTGTGAGGCCAGGCATGGTGGCTCATGCCTGCAATCCTAGCACTCTGGGAGGCCGAGGCGGGAGGATCGCTGGAGGTCAGGAGTTCGAAACCAGCCTGAGCAAGAGCGAGACTCTGTCTCTACTATAAATAGAAAGAAATTAATTGGCCAACTAATATATATAGAAAAAAATTAGCTGGGCATGGTGGCACATGCCTGTAGTCCCAGCTACTCGGGAGGCTGAGGCAGGAGGATCACTTGAGCCCAGGAGTTTGAGGTTGCTGTGAGCTAGGCTGACGCCACGGCACTCAATCTAGCCTGGGCAACAAAGCTAGACTCTGTCTCAAAAAAACAAAAACAAAAACAAGTAGAGTTGTGTGTGTAGTGCAGTTATGGCCCAGGATAAAAAGTTGGCATTCCAAAGGCCCCACAAAGTCAGAGATAAAGTCCAGGAAACCATGACCAGAATACAAGAAAATAATCCAATCCTTTTTGCTAGAACATAATTCTTGAATCCTAATACAGTCGTGGCCTATTCATTGCAATTCTGGGAAGCTTTCTTTTTAACTGCCAGGTCTGGATTCTAATAATAATAATGATAATAATAATAATACTCTACTATCACTACTATTAATACTACTGCTGCTGCTACTACTGCGTTTATTTATCAGTTACTCATTCCTGAATACTTTAGCATTTTCTCATTTAGCCATCAAACAACCCTGTAGGATAAATGCTAAGGTTCTCAACATTTTATGTAAAGGAACTTGAAGCATAGTGAAGTGAACTCAGTTGCCCAAGGTTGTGAAACATGTAAACAGTGGTGCTGTGTTTTCACTCTTAACTCTCCTGCACACTGTCCTCTTTTGTGGTCTGGCAATGCCTCTAGCAATGCCATTCTCAGTCTGCTCATCTCAGCTGTCCACTGATGGCAAGTTCTCGAGGGCAAGAGCCAAGCCTTAGTCACTATTTTATCTGTAACCCTCGATGAAGTGCCTGGCATATGTGTAGTTGGTGCTCAATAAATGCTTTTTTCCCCCATAAATGCATGAAGAAATAAATTGTACAAGTCACCTCTTTTCCCCGGGTCATAATATCCTCATTAGGAAGATGAGGATGTTATAGTGACTGGCCACGTTTGCTCAAAGATGGCCACGCCCACACGTTCCTCTCAGGATGTGACTTTGACACTTTCCCTGCACAGAGATGCGGGTCTACGTTCTTTATCACCCCCCGAATCTGAGTGGGCGTGCAAGTGTGACACAACCGATGCTATTTCACCCCTGAAACTGGGGCGAAAGGCCACACAGTTTGGGCCTGATTCTTACAACATACTCATTCAGGAGCCTTAGCTACTGTGTAAGACTCAGGGGTCCTCAAACTGCAGCCCACCCAGGACATTGATCCGGCCAGCCACTGAGTGTTTTTGCCAACGCTGCCTGTCCTGCTTAGCAGCCAACTCATCCCGGGCCCACAGTGCGCACTCTCCAATTGGTCTGAGGGACAGTGAACTGGCCCCCTGTTTAAAAATATGAGGACCCCTGAGGAAGTAATCTGACTATCCTATTCAGATATTCAGTAATCTGAATATCTCTTTCGGCTCTGAAATTCTGTGATTGTCTGGCTTGGACTTCTGCCAAGTGAAGCAGGAACTGAGAATTTTCATTCGATATTGCCTGATCCCCAGACTAGAAAATAATAATAAAAAAAAATTGATAGGGTTGTATTGAGACTGACTCTCCTTTTCTTAGAGTTGGGGGTTTCCTCTGCTACTTTGGTTAAAGTGATCATACACTTTGGATTCTGGAGAGGCACTCGGTTGAAAGAGTCACACTTTCGTTCTGCAAGATGCGTGGGAAGAACGTGGAGCATCCTCAGGGCCCAGAGGGCTTGGCAGATATGAGTCAGGGCAGACACAGGTCAAGGCTGGGATGTCACTGTCACTGTTTTCCAGCTCCTAGATCCTCAAGGATAACCCATCCTGGACCTCCTCATCATGTGAACCATGATGCAAGAGCAACGGGAAGCTCTGACCATCCTTTTGCAAGGCAGCAAAATAGACTCCACTTTTCACATCGCAGTCCTTGGAACTGGATATATCCATGCTGTGGAATGCTGAGTCAGCTTTAGAAGGGAGGTGAGCCAGATCTATTACCTCGTCTAATTTTGCAACTTTTTTTTTATCTGGAGGAAGAGGAGCGAGGTATCAAGTTCATTGCTAAGCAAAATTACTCAGCTCAACTCTCCCCCTCCAAGCTCTGGCAAATGAGAGGATGCTAGAAGATCTTTGTCCCAGATTCTCTGCTCCATTTAGGTGTCATAGTCTTCACATCAAAGTCATTTTTTTGTTGTTTTTTGTTTTTCGTTTTGCTCAGAAACGCTTATCTTTTCCTTGTTTGCCATCATCTATTGACTATTCTCCCCTATAATTTTCCTTGACTTCCTGGGTGGTTCAATGTTTTCCTCAGCAATGACTGTAGAAAAGAAATTCAGTATTTATAAGACCCAGTTGATGGCCCCCTTTCCTAACTTTATATTCTTGCAAAGTTGTCTGTAGAATGAGTCATTTCCCTTACTAGCTAACATGGGAAGCTTAAAGCTATCCGCTTTGGGGGGAAAAGGCAACAGCCTGAATGAGTAGAACCTATTATCGATTAAAGGGTTAATATATGTCCATTTGACACTATAGATATTTAAAGGTTTTCCCTGTCCATACCACAAGTATTATATTATATTTCTATGGGGTCCACCTGCAGGAGTGTCTGCACCTCTTCTCCTTAAGTGCCCGATACACATTTATTTTATTGCTAACGCTTTGGTCAACTCCCGGAATTCATGCCTGAGTTATGACCCTTACTGCTCTGTGATTTTCTAGAGACCACTGCTAGGCTCACCTTCCTGCACGTTCACGTGGACCCTTGTAAATATCAGCCCTCCGCGTCTGTTGTTACGATAGCGATAAACATAAGCTACTTTGCAGAGCCTGGAAGATGACGAGGTCTCCCGGGGTCACCCAACCACTTTGCTCACATTAAACTTTGGACGTCATCCAATTTCCTCCAAACGAACGTGAGAGAACACTGAACCGTTGCTTGCCGGGCTGCTTCTTTTTTCGTCCCTTCTTTGTTCTTCGACAACAATGCCTAATGACCACACTCCCACTCCTCTGTTTCCATGGCTAGACACCCTGAGGTCACTTTTGACTCAGATTCTTTCTTTGTGATGCACGTTAGTCATGCAGTTAGGAATTCATGTATATACAGCCAGGCACAGAGACACACAGAAGATCGGAATGGCCAGCACACACTCTCCCGGGTCTTTGGTTTCCCTTGTTGCTTTCACGCTACATCACTGCATGGAAATGTTGGGTTCCCTGCTTGTTTCTAACCTTTATTGGTTTGGCTCGGTACAGTCTGGATTGGCTGCAGTCACCTCGTGAGATCTGAGTGCAGAAATCTTCTCTCACTTATACGTGTCACGCAGAATTACAACATTTTTGTATCATGTGGATAAAATTGTTACTTCATGGCCTCTGAATATCCCCCCCTTTCTTTCTCCCTCCCTCCTTCCGTCCCTCTCTCTGCCCCTTCCTTTTTCCCTTTGTTTCTTCCGTTTTCATTAGACACTTAGTGCATACCTATTATGAACCAGGTCTTTGTCCAGACACCGGAGATAGCGTGCTCAAAAAAAAAAAAAAAAAAAAAAAAAAAAGATGAGATTCCTGGTGCTTATATCTCAGGAAGGCAAGAAAAGAACTTATTTTGCCCTGGCCAGAGTTCAGTGGTATAATCATGGCTCACTACAACCTCCAACTCCTAGGCTCCAGTGAGTAGCCCTCAGCCTCCCAAGTAGCTGGGACTACAGGTATACACCACCATGTCCAGCTAATTTTTTTCTGTTTTCAGTACAGATGGGGTCTGGCTCTTGTTCAGGCTGGTCTCAAACTCCTGACCTCAAGTGATCCTCGTACCTCAGCCTCCCAGCGTGCTAGGATGATAGGTGTGAGCCACTGTGTTCAGCCAAAGGGGGACTTTTGAGTCGAGTTGAAATTATCATGATAAGAAATGAGCCAACTATGAAAGCCTACAAAATAAGAACACTTTGGGCAAAGGGAATAGGATATGTCATGATGTGAAAAAAAGTTGGCTTTACAAAAACCGTGGAAAAAATGCAATAAAAAGAGTAAAATCAAACTTGAGGTGAAGAAGGTGGCGCTATATCTCACCCATGTTACCAAAGGTTAATCAAACGAAAAATGAGTGATGGATTTCCAAAGAGGATACTGATCCTTTGTTTTTCCATTCATTTGTTTCAATGATACAGGATGGAACTCAGCTTAACCAATGGGTTAAATATTGAATTAAAAATCTATGACTCTGCAATTAGGCAACTGATGCAGTATATCTGGTTCTATGATGTCATCCCAGCCCTCCCTTCCCAACTTTTTTAAAAAGAAAATATCTTTGGGCAAAGCTGTCAGGAAGGGGCTGAAAAATCAAACAACCCTATCAAAAAGTGGACAAAGGACATGAACATAAACTTTCCAAAATAAGACAGAATAATGGCCGACAAACATATGAAAAAATGCTCAACATCTCTAATCATCAGGGAAATGCAACCAAAACTGCAATGAGATATCACTTATCTCTGGTGAGAATGGCCCTTATTAACAAGTCCCAAAATAATAAAGGTTGGCGTGGATGCCAACCAGTGTAGGAGAGAGAGTAACACTCCTACACTGCTGGTGGGACTGCAAACTAGTTCAACCTCTGTGGAAAGCAATATGGAGCTATCTCAAAGCGATACAAGTAGATCTACCATTTGATCCAGCAATTCCTCTACTGGGCATCTACCCAAAAGAACAAAAGTCACTCTATGAAAAAGACACCTGTACTCGAATGTTTATAGCAGCACAATTCACAATTGCAAAGTTGTGGAAACAACCGAAGTGCCCATCAATTCATGAGTGGATTAATAAAATGTGGTATATGTATACCATGGAGTACTATTCAGCTTTAAGAAACAATGGTGATCTAGCACCTCTTGTATATTTCTAGATAGAGCTGGGACCCATTCTACTAAGTGAAGTATCCCAAGAATGGAAAAATAAGCACCACATGTACTCACCAGCAAATTGGTATTAACTGATCAACTCTTAACTGGACATATAGGAATAACATTTATCGGGTGTCAGGCAGGTGGCGAGGAGGGGATGGGTATATACAAACATAATGAGTGTGATGTGCACCAACTGGGGGATAGACACGCTTGAAACTCTGACTCAAGGGGGGGGCAAGGGCAATATATGTAACCTTAACATTTGTACCCCCATAGTACAAATGGGGAAAAATAAAAAATAAAATAAAAAAATTTATTTTTTATATAAAATTAAATAAAATAAAAAATAAAATAAATAAAATAAAAATAAAAGAATAAAAAGAAGTATGATTTTTTTAAACAAAAGAAAATATCTTTGAACAAGTCTACAGAAGCATAAGTGCTTGATATATGATTATATCAAACCAAGCTTGAAAATTAGGAGATGGAAATACATGTACATGTATGCCAATTAACAGGTATAGGACTATTTAGAATCCTGCTATTCATAGCAGACAACCAAATGTCATGCATACGAAATGGATACGTTGTATAATATCCATACAGTGGAAAGAATTGTGATCTCTTTTACAATAGAACAAGAAAGGCCCAAGTAATGCTACAAACAAGAGTATGAATGAATGCCATGAAGGTAGATTTGAGTGAAAGAAGGCACATATAAAACAATGTATGCTATTATGACTCAGTGCACTTGAACTTTAAAAAAAAGACTAAGACTCAGCATTTTTGAATGCATACTGATGTCGTAAAACCATAAATATAAGAGAGATACTAACCATGACCAATAAGTGGCAGGGTGGTAGGGAAGTAAGAAGAGATTTGGGATTTGGCTGGGCGGTTTAGCAATTCTGCATAGCAGGCAATTACCAGTCTCTTGTCTTAGGTAGCATTAAATGGTGCTCTTTTCTGGTGACAAATCACTGACTTGTATATCTTTTATGTTGCACTAATCTATATGGATATTAAACTTCACGATAAAAAACTGGTTAAAAAATAGGAAACAGCGTAGCTCCTAGCCCCCACTAAATATTCCAGATATTAAAACGGAAGGCATTATTAGTTTGGACAAAGACATTTCTCCTCATCTATGAAAGAGGGGATGAAATAGAATTTTCTAAGTGTTTTTTTTTTTTACTTTTTATTTTAAAGAAAAAACAAACAAACAAACACTATAGAAGAAACAGTTTATAGCGGAGTCCTGATGTCAGGATAAGGGTTTGGGGGAGGGGCAGGGGAAACAATTTAACCTACTGACTCTACTTGTCTGCCCTGGACTCAGTGCCCTTGTGTCATGTGAAATCCAGATTTCTTTTCATACAAATTAACATCTGGAAATAATAATAAGAATAATTAATAAATAAAAATATTTGTCCACCCTGGAGTAGTTTAGATCGTACTATATTATATACTCCATGGGAACTAAATTTCTATTTTGCATTTCTTTACATGTGTATAATTAGTGGAGTAATTGCAAGAGTTCGACGAATGTCTATTTTCCCAATGAGTCGAACCAGCCATTCTTGTCTTGGGACCTATGGCACCTAGAAGGGAATCAAGAGTATCTGTGGTTCTAACTGACTCAAGCGAGAGTAGTTTGCAGCTCGTGCATGGTCCTTTTATAAGATAAGACAATATTAACTGTTGGAACAGACACACCCAAATTCTCAGTGATTAATGATAGTTTCTCTGGACGGGATTTAGAGAGCTGGTGCTCCGTTCTGTCACCGGGGCTGGAGGCTTTGCCAGGAGGTCTCACGGTTCCCCAGTCGGGCGGTTACTGACATCCGGTTGGCAGAGGGCAAAGACAGAGACGCATGGGAGATCACACAGGAAGACCGGTGGGCCAGGCCTGGAAATGGCATGCTTTGCTTCTGCTCGCGTGTTACTGAGGCAATCCAGCAGTAGTGGGGCATCTCACAGACATGTGCAAAGGGGAGTGACAGGGAGGTCCTTGTCAGAACCGGGTGCTCCTTCTTTCTCGGCACTAGAGGATTTGTGTACCATGAAGCAGTGGGGGACAGATGGCTCCATCTGCCACAGACTATTCAATTACAATGTACTCCTATAGCCTTATATACCCTCCCCGACCACCCCCAGCTAGACTGTAAGAAGGTGAAGGGAAAGAGAATAGATTGCAGGGGTCCCCAGACTTTTTAAACAGGGGGCCGGTTCACTGTCCCTCAGACCGTGGGAGGCCGTTGGAGAGCGGCGCACATTCCACACATGCGCACTGCGGGCCCGGGACAGTCGGCTGCTGAGCAGGACAGGCAGCAGTGGCAAAGACACCCGGCGGGCCGGATAAATGTCCTCGGTGGGCCGCATGTGGCCTGTGGGCCGCAGTTTGAGGACGCCTGGATTAGAGTTTGCGTTTGGAAAGGATTTTACTTTGTTTTCTCAAAACCATCCTTTTAGTGTGGCCAATGCAGCTTTTTGCTTTGTGTTTTAAGAAACTAGAGAGTGAACAAACATTTAACTTCTGTTTTTGCTCAGTTGTAAGGACCTAAATATATGGTACACTTGGAGAGTTACCAAAGCCCTTTATAAAATAACAGAGAGAGAGTGAGAGAGAGAGAATGCTTGCTCAGAGTTTTCCAGAGAATGTCTCGAAACATTTAACATTCAGAACAGTCCCACTGGAAGATTAATCTTCATTCTCTCATACTGTCCTCGGTAAAATTTGAAATTACAACTTCAATTCCTTGATTCACACCAACAAAAGAATATTTCCAAGAACTCATCTTTCACATCAAAATTTTAATTTGTTCAAGCGAGCAAGCATCCCCCGTTTTGCAAATGCTTTCCTGCGTTTCCACACTATTCATGAACTACACGCCTCTCTTCTTTCTTAGCAAAAGTCAGCTGTAGACATGTCGGCCGTTCAGGGAAGGAGGTTTTGAAATTTTTAATTTCCTAACAGGCTACCCCAAAGTGCTGAATGATCACTAAGAACTGAAAACTGTGGGAAATCCTGCTTCTGTGAATCCAAACTGGAGCACACAGAACCTTTGGCAGTAATCTACCCATAAAATAGCATCACAGAATTGGGACAATTTCAACACGAAAAGCAGGTACGGGTGGTGTGTTTTGGAACCACACCACCGACGTAGTGAAGATTAGACAGAATTAATGAATTTCATGCTGCAGTCTCTATAAATGAGCCGACAGATAGGCAGCAGAATCCTGAACTGTGGTCTTGAAATGAAGAGCTTAATGCAATTCAGTGCGTATTGGTTGCCTAGAAACTAACTTGGAAGGGGGGTAGGGGAGGGAGGACTAGAAAGCACGAAGGGTTCATAGGTTTAATAAGGAAATTATTAAGTCTGAACTGCTTGGAGATGTGATATATATGCGCTCGGCAGTGTTCTGCTCTCCTGAGAGCTCCTTGATACATCAGAGAGCAGGGTTAGAGGGCACAGACAAAAGGGTGCATAGAGCCATGGGTGCTGAAGGCTTTGGCCAATTGCTGACGGTGAGCACCAGCCTTATTCCAACCTTCACAGTGGTTGCAATCGAAGATCAACTCCACGTGTTGACAAACCGCATCTCTAGGTAAAAGCTTGCCTCCCTGCTTTTCCCAAATTATCTTTCTGGAAACATCTATCTCAGGACTTGATTACCACAATACATTTTCCCGGCCAGGTGCACGCGGTGGCTCACACCTGTCCTCCTAGCAGCACTCTGGGAGGCCAAAGCAGGAGGATCGCTCGAGGTCAGGAGTTCGAAACCAGCCTGAGCAAGAGCGAGACCCTGTCTCTACTATAAATAGAAAGAAATTAACTGGCCAACTAAAAATATATAGAAAAAATTAGCCAGGCATGGTGGCACATGCCTGTAGTCCCACCTACTCAGGAGGCTGAGGCAGGAGGATCGCTTGAGCCCAGGAGTTGGAGGTTGCTGTGAGCGAGGCTGATGCCACCTCACTCACTCTAGCCTGGGCAACAAAGTGAGACTCTGTCTCAAAAAAACAAACAAACAAAAAAACCAAGACATTTTCCCAACCCCTTCTATCATGAAGGGATGTTTTTACAAACCCAGCTTGGGCAGGTAGGGCGTGGGGGGTGGGGAGAAAGCGAGAAGATAGTTTAATATTCAATTTTATATTAGGGAAAGTGAACAGGGCTGCGGCATGGGGGCACGTATTCACCCAGAAGCCTTTTGGAAGAGGAGGGACCAGTTCTGATGCTTAAAGTGCAAACCGCATTGAGTGAGGGCTCCCTGCTATCGCTCAGGCCGGAGTCCAGTTGTTACTTGGGCCGCTTGTCCCCATTCAGATAGAAACGGAGGGCGTGATGCCCAGGTGGCGACTCGCACGGTGGCATTTCAGCATCTCCTCTAAAACCATTAAATAAATGGCCCTCTCAAGTTTGGAAAAGTGCAGACGCGGGAGGGAACTGTGCTTCAGCGTCGAAGCTTCAAAAGAGTCGCTTGGGGACGACGCATTTTACCCTAATTATTTTGGACAGGAATTAGGTCAGATTAATTAGTTTAAAATTCAGATGAACAACCACGTCTTTGCTAATGACTTCAGGGTGCATACATAATTCATTTACAGTGGGGGGCGGGGGGGGGAGGAAAATACTGTGGGTAAATGCTCCCCAGCCCTGACCCCTTTAATGGGCCATTCATAAAAAGGGGACTCTCTGTGACCCAAAAAGGGCCGGGAAATGTAGGGAGTATGGGGCATTTTCTTAAGTAGGAGGACAAACATTTATTTGCATAAATATGCATTTTTACTGAGCTTTATGCTTAAGTATCTATACTTAAGTATCTATACTTAAGCATTTTAAAATCCTTTATTTTTATTTATCTATTTATTTTGCAACAGAGTCTCACTCTGTCGCCCTAGGCTAGAGTGCTGTGGCGTCAGCCTAGCTCACAGCAACCTCAGACTCCTGGGCTCAAGCAATCCTCCTGCCTCAGCCTCCCGAGTAGCTGGGACTACAGGCATGCACCACCATGCCCGGCTAATTTTATATATATATATATATTTTAGTTGGCCAATGAATTTCTTTCTATTTTTAGAAGAGATGGGGTCTCGCTCTTGCTCAGGGTGGTCTGGAACTCCTGACATCTTGAGTGATCCTCCTGCCTTGGCCTCCCAGAGTGCTAGAATGACAGGTGTTAGCCACTATGCTGCCTGGCCCAAAAAAATACTTTAAAAAATAGTCTGGAATATAATGTCAGGGTAAGACAGAGTAGGAGGGTGAGTGGAGAAAAATGTGGGTTTCAGAGAAAGGATTTCCCCAGTTCAGCCCCTTGCAAGCTGCGTGACCTTGGCCATTGCACACAACCTCTCTGATGTTCCAGAGTCCATTTCTTTGTTGTTGTTGTTGAACTAGCAATAAACACTTCACACCTACATAATGACCTGTTGTGAGAATTGTGTGAGATAATGGGCATACACCACAGCACCTGACGTAGAGTAAGTATTTCATGTTGGTGAGTTACTATCATTCCTACAGTAGTAGAGAAAAATTAAATAAATGTTTGCCTTCCTGCCTCTATAGTTTTAAGCTTGCCCCCAGATTACTTTTAAAATGAGTTATACCTTTTGGCTCAGATTGCATTAGAAGGGCCCTTTTAAATTTAGGTTCAATTTTCTACAGGGGGGAAAAAAAAGATAGATTAAAATGTTTCAGTAGATTAAATATCCAGAGATATTAAGCAGCAACCAAAAGTGTTCGGGAGGTCTTGGACAAATGGTAGAGTGGAAATGTGTATTATCTGTCTATAGTCCTAGTCAGGGCTAAGAAAGTATTTAGAAATCTTTCTTTGTTGCTGTTTTTTTGTTTTTTAAAAAATGTTTATTTTTCTCAAAGAAAAAGCCAATAGCCAATTGGAAACCTACTTATTCTTCAACTCAAATTGTTTTAAATTTAGAAGTGACTTACTGATTTACTATTTTAAACAACCCCCCTAAAATCTTTGATTTATGAAGAGAAACCCAAATAAAGATATTTATGTGGAATCTCTTGATATTTAAATGCTTGCTCACAATTTATTTATTTTTTTCAACTCAGATGAGATAAACTTATCTGTACATTGGGTTCTGTTAGTTTAAAATTCTAGGCTAAATTACGGTTGGATTTGAGGACCCGTAATTGAGCATTTAGAAACATGTAACCGTAAGACTAGTTTTGCTGGCATACAAACCACTCCCAGCCTCTGGCATAAGGCCCACTTAGATTTTTCTTTACAAATACTAGGCTATATTTACAGCTTAAAAATTAGCCGGCATAGAAGCCACTAGAAACTGATGACATGGAAGGAAGTAGTAGAAATATTTTCCATATGTAAAACCCAAGTCGAAAGCACAACTGGTAGCTCAGTCTGTCTCTGTGAAAATGATTCTGTCGCTTAACACACATGTCATCACGATTGCCGCTGCTTTAATTCGCACGTGTCCCTGGCAAAATAATTGGATACCAAAGAGAATCTATGTCTCTCACAGCAGGCGAGATGGAGACCAGGATGGAGCCGACTGCACGTGGCGGAAAAAGATGCTTTCTCACTTCCCTGCTAGAACTCCGTGTCTGAACTGTGACGGACTGTGTCCCAGTATTTCATTGGACAGTTCTGTCCCTGGGACACCTGATTTCTATGTTCTAATATAGAGTGCCTTCTTCTCTGGGAACCATTTTCCTTTTACAGTTTAGAAAACACCCCCTTAAAATGAATAACTTAACCAGTGCCATCAGAAAACATCCTAAACAAACGTAGTCGCAGCTATTATTAAGAGCGATGAGAGAAAAAAAAAAAGTTTAAAGCCTATGCACTTAATCTACACGGCTAAAATTTCAAAGTAACCTTCGGCTATTTTAGGGCAAAATTCAGCTATTAAAATGGAAAAGGAAGCAAGTGTTTATTGGGAAGGAGAATGCACCTATCTTGAATTGCTGAATTGCTAACTGTCCTGTCATCATCAGATTTAGACCATTCTTCATCTTTTTTTCCTCTTTGACATTGGGGGTGGGAGGAAAATTGCCCTTTCCCCTAATTTACCGAAAGATCAACTCACCACTGAGGCAGATTAATAAGAGACATGTATATTTACCATGCACATGGGGAGAATAACATAGTGATTGCTCAACATCCCAATGAAGTTCAGATATTTTTATCCCTGTCTTTTTGGAGGGGAAGAGAAATAAGGAGTATAGGTGATTCTGTTTAGGGGCAATAAACGGTTGCTAGGGAGGAGGGATAGATGGGGAAAATAGATTGACTTGCAAATTAACCAGAGACAGGTATTATGATTCAAATGATTTGGGCCAAGTCTGGTTGCATTCCTGATCTTCCTTCCTGCAATATATTCAGATAACTAGGAGAGGAAGAAAAGTCCATTGTTTTTGTTGTTGTTGTTTTGGTTTATGCATCCAACGTGCAGAATCTAGGAGCCTGTTCTCATCCCTTGCCCCTCAGTGGCCGCCCTGATGGCAAGGTCAGCTCTAGACAAGCTCCCTAAGAAACTGGCCAAGGTGTGGGCATTCGAGACAACCAGGAGTAAATACATGTCAAGGTGTTGCTGCCTTTCCATATTGTGGCAAATCGGCACACACTGATATATACCCACTTGGATATCGAAATTGATGACGTAGCTGCAAAAAATAACTATTGCCCTCCTATGGTGGAGTTTTCTTATCTTAAAGCGAATAAGATAATCTCTCTGAACCTCAATTTCCTCTTCCTTAAAATAACGATGATAGCAATTTGCCGGTGAGTACATGTGGTGCTTGTTTTCCCATTGATACTTCACTCAGTAGAATGGGTTCCAGATCAACACCTAAGTGGACACATAGGAGTAACATTTATCGGGTGTCGGGCAGGTGGGAAGGGGGTCGGAGGGGATGGGTATGTACAACCACAACAAGTGAGATGTGCAACGTTTGGGGGATGCTCATGCTTGAAGCTCTGACTCGGGGGGGGGGGAGGCATGGGTGATATACGTAACCTTAACACTTGTACCCCCATAATATGCTAAAATTAAAAAAAAAGATAACGATGATAGTGTCCGTGGTACCAGTTTCTCTATCACTACCCCAAATCTAGTTCCAATTATTTAGCCCTTGTTTCTGTGAGTAAGCGATTTGGCCTGAACCCAATGGGGGGGGGTGGTACTACGGATTTTGACTAAACTTCCTTAAGTGTCTGAAGCCACAGGTTAGCAGGGTGACTACTTCTAGGCTCTACTTCTGGGGTGGTGGCTGAGTGTCAGGTGGGGCATGACTGGGTCGCACCCTCTCTTCCTCTGCTAAACTTGCCCATGCTTATTTACCTGGCCGGACACCCTGGAGAGCAGCTGTACGGCCGGCTGCTGTTGGCTTACCCTGTTGGTTGGCCAAGCAAGTCAAAACTAGCCCTGACACAACACCCAGCAAAGGGAAACATGAAATATGGGCGGTTTCTTTGGAGAAAAGCTGAGTAAACATTGCTACCCTCAGGATAGAGAAGTTTCTCGAACTGGGAAATTCAATTTGGTTTTTAAAATCAAATCTCACGTCGTGATGGAAGAAACCGCGAGGTCACGTTGCACAGGGCAAAAGAAGGGGTGGAGAGTGGGGGGTCACGTTTGTCGTCTGCCCGATTCTGAGAAAGCACACTACACATAGAAAGCCAAGCTGTGAATCCGAGACAGAGGAAATGGCTTGCCGTGTCATGACTCTGTATCACAGAGACTAAGATGCTCAAGTTCTTGAGGCACAGATGTGAGATTTCCATCTAGGACCTTCATTTTTTAACTACAGAAACCTGGATAATACATCTCTATGAATAGAAACGTCTTTATTCTTAAAATGTGGGTAATTACCTATGTTTATCCTTTTTGTTGTTGTGAGACTGACGCAAGATTATTCTTTTTCTTTTTTTAAATTTTTATTTATTAATTTTTTTCAGCATACTATGGGGGTACAAATGTTAAGGTTATGTATATTGCCCTTGACCCCCTCCCCCGTCGAGTCAGAGCTTCAAGTGTGTCCATCCCCCAGACGGTGCACATCTCACTTATTATGTATGTATACACCCGTCCCTTCCTCCCCCCTGCCTGACACCCGATAAATGTTATTCCTATGTGCCCACTGAGGTGTTGATCAGTTAATACCAATTTGCTGATGAGTATATGTAGTGCTTGTTTTTCCATTGTTGAGATACTTCTCTTAGTAGAATGGGCTCCAGCTCTATCCAGGAAAATACAAGAGGTGCTAGATCACCGTTGTTTCTAAAGCTGAGTAGTACTCCATGATGTACATATATCACATTTTATTAATCCACTCATGTACTGATGGGGTCTTGGGTTGTTTCCACATCTTTGCAATTGTGAATTGTGCTGCTATAAAACATTCGAGTGCAGGTGTCTTTTTCATCGAGTGACTTTTGTTCTTTTGGGTAGATGCCCATTAATGGGATTGCTGGACCAAATGGTAGATCCACTTGTATTCTTTAAAGTTCTTTACAGAGGCTTCACATTGCAGGTGCTTCGGGATTACCTAGAAGAGCTCACTAACTTCATTGTGAAAACCACTACCGTGTTATCAGTGGGTCACGCTGGACAAACCAGTGAACTAGGAACTAGAATCCAAATTATATAATGGAAACAAGGCTAAAGTAGAAGAATACATTGTCAGGACCACGGATTCTAGATCCGTGTGGTTTTGGGCAAGTCCCAGTACTTCTTTGGACCTGCGATGTTTCCTAGGAAAGGATATATTTCGGCTATAAAATGTCATTCTGCTCTAAGGAAACCATAAAAAAGAAGCTCCTTTCGCATTTTCATTTTCCAAAATGATTACTGCTGGCAAAATCACCTTGCACAATATCCCTGTTGTATCAGAGCATTTCCGTGCAAACAAACGCAATTAAGCCAATATCATATTGCTCAGATGTGTGTGTTTGAGTGTTCAGGAAAGGAGTGGAGTCGGGTGAGGAGGTGGACCAGGGCTGGACCAGAAGTGAGGACACCCATCATTGCCACTTCTGCTGTTGAGCAGCGGTGAAGATCTTGACCTACCATTAGCATTTCTGGTCATTAGGTTTGCTCTACGTTTATTCCATATGATGTTTTAAAGTTAGGACAGTATGTTTTTAATGAACATAATACAAGTTTAAAAATAAAATTTTAGGCTGGGTGTGGTGGCTCACGCCTATAATCCTAGCATTCTGGGAGGCCGAGGTGGGAGGACCACTCGAGGTCAGGAGTTCGAAACCAGCCTGAGCAAGAGTGAGACCCCAACTCTACTATAATTAGAAAGAAATTAATTGGCCAACTAATATTTATAGAAAAAATTAGCTGGGCACGGTGGCGCGTGCCTGTAGTCCCAGCTACTAGGGAGGCTGAGGCAGGAGGATCGCTTGAGCCCAGGAGTTGGAGGTTGCTGTGAGTGAGGCTGATGCCACGGCACTCACTCTAGTTTGGGCAACAAAGTGAGACTCTGTCTCAAAAAAAAGAATAAAATTTTACTTAAATGTGCTACAAATGAAATCACACAACTCTGAAATTCAGTTATTTAAAATAGCTGATTGTGTGGCTTATATAGGATGTAACTCCGTATACTAAGACACCTTCTAGTATCATACACTGTGCTGATTAACAGGAAAGGGTCGTGTTATCAAACAATAGGGCAGAATTTCACCAAATCATACTGAACACTTTTATTAAGGGAACAGAAAAAGGAAGGAAAATATGAAATATTGGCGGTTTCTTTGGAGAAAAGCTGAGTAAAAATTATTACCCTCAGGATAGAAAAGTTTCATGAACTGGGAAATCATACCCTGAGCTGAGAGTTTGGGACATTTGTTCACAAACCTATTAACTTTTCTATAGCTTTCCATTAAACATCACAAGTAGTTTATTCCCTGACCATCTGGGCTAGTAGGCCAAATTCTGCCCTGAATTTCTTATCCCTACATTGGTTCTGGCTGTTTTTCCTGATCTTCGTGATCCTTTTTATCAAAAAGTAAAGTTTTTTTCTCCCATTCCTCACTTTCAGGAGACGTCCTTGTGATCCTCTTGATCTTTTAGTGGGGGATGCTCAGCCCAAAAGGGGGGAAACACCCACCTATGCAAAACACTTCTGTGATGCTCTGCAGAGAGCACAGGGGTAGTTATTGGCCACTGGAGAGCCAGATTCCTCATTCATGAAATCGGGATAATGATGATCAATACATTTGGACATCCTGCTAGGGCTTGTTCTATGGGTAGGTCTTATTTTTGGGGAAACACAGTAGTTTATGGCACGCCTGGTGACCTGATATGTTCGTTGTACAACAGTCTCATGTATTCTCTTACCCATCTTTCCATCTGACCATCCATCCAGTCAATCATTCACTCACTTATACTTTCAATCTTGGAGTTATTTATTCATTTAATAAGCATTCACTTACTTTGTCCATATTGCGCTAAAAACTGGAGGCTGAGGGTGAAAGACACAATGACTCACGTGATACTATGGCTCCCTCAAGAAGCTTGTAGCCTTATTGGTAATTATAAAACAGTCAATAGCTGGAGTCTTGCTCATCTAGACCATTTATTAAACCTTTGCTTTGACACTAAAACTTTCAAATATCTGCCAATTCACGGGCAAACTCCTTAAAAAGCATCTTGGAAGAGCTCTATCGATTATACCATCTACAGACAGACAGCTTTTCTAATTCCCCTTAACTTGCTTCCTATGCCTTACTGTAGGAAATGAGAAAAATATATGAAACCTATCACGATTTGACAAAGAGGCATAAAAGATTGAGATACATACCTTATATTTTACAGTTATGAAAGACGGCAGTGCTCACCAACAAACAATCTTTAGCTACGTCTTTCATGGCTAAAAGATCACGTTACAGATGGTGAACCTGCAAGAGAAACAGTGATTTCACACACAGAATTGTTGGAAGTCAGAACTGGAAGGGAACTGGGAGATCATAGGGTCCAACCCTCTCATTCTGCAGGATCTTAGAGGAACCTGAGATCTAATAGTGGGAAAGGAAAGAATCCAGAATCTCTGCCTTTCAATTCTTACTTACTTGCTCCCCCCTTCTCCTTCTTATACTATTCTCATCTCTCCTCTCCCCAGGAGGTGGGGTTTTTTTTGACCTGTTGTCCTCTATGTGGAAGTTTAAGCAATTTGAGTTTATGACTAGTTGTGTTTTAGCCACAATTTTGTTATATTTTCTGAATATAACTTAAGGACCTCATTTTCAAATATCAGATATTATAAAAAGGATGATAAAGAACGCATGTAATGTCATCATGACAAGAAAATCACTGTCAGAAGCATTTTGGCATTTATTTTATACCTAATGTTTCTCTTTCATATAATTGTCATCTTTTGTTTTTTCCAGCACATAATGCATCTTTAAAGAAGCATACTTAGAGTTACCTTTTAAACATATATGTGTATATATATATATATATATATATATATATATATATATATACCCATCATAATAAGGACTAATGCAGAAAGAAACAAGTTGTAATAACATGATCTCACCTCCTGCTTCCAAATTCTTTCTTTGTTAAACAGTTCCATTCAGTAAAAATAAACAGCATATAATGTGTGTCCAAGGAAACATGCTGGCCAGTCGTGGCGGCTCACACCTGTAACCCTAGCACTCTGGGAGGCCAATCGCTTGAGGTTAGGAGTTCGAGACCAGCCTGTGCAACTGTGAGACCCCGTCTCAAGAAAGAAAGAAAGAAAGAAAGAAAGAAAGAAAGAAAGAAAGAAAGAAAGAAAGAAAGAAAGAAAGAAAGAAAGAAAGAAAGAAAGAAGGGAGGGAGGGAGGGAGGGAGGGAGGGAGGGAGGGAGGGAGGGAGGGAGGGAGGGAAGAAAGAAAGAAAGAAAGATGCTTAGATTGACCTTTTTTATTTTTAATTTTTATGAATACATAATAGTTGTACCTATTTGCAGGGTACATATGATATTTTGATATAAGCATACATACAATGTGTCATGATCAAATCAGGGTGATTGGGATAGCTCAAACATTTATCATTTCCTTGTGTTAGAAACAGTCCAATTCTACTCCTCTAGTTATTTTGACATACACAATAAATTATTATTAACTATAGTCAGCCTACGGTGCTACTGAACACTAGATTCTATTCCTTCTATATAACCTTGTTTTTGTACCCATAAAGCAACTCTTCTTATCTCCCATCCCCACTATTCTTCCCAGCCTCCGGTAACCTTTATTTATTCTGTCTCCAAATCAAAACTGATTAAGGACTTTGATGTAAATCATGAAAGTATGAAAATGTTAAGGAAACGCTCCAGGTCTGAACAAAGATTTCTTGAGTAAGAGCTCAAAAGCACAGACAACCAAGCAAAAATGGACAAATGGGATTACATCAAGCCAAAAGGCTTCTGCCCAGCAAAGGAAACAACAAAATGAAGAGACGACCTACAGAATGGGAGAAAATATTTGCAAACTAGTCAATTGACAAGGGATTAACAACCAGAATATATAATGAACTCAAACAACTCAATAGTGAAAAAAAAAAAAAAAGGAAATCTGATTAAATGGGCTAAATCAGTTCAGATCTCTGAATAGACATTTCTCAAAAGAAGATATACGAATGGCCCACAGGTATATAAAAAGATGTTCAATATCAATAATCATCAGAGAAATAAAAATCAAAACCATGATGAGATATCTTCTCACTCTGGTTTTGATAAAATGGCCAATACTGGCAAGGATGCAGAGAAAGGAGAACACTTATACACCACTGAGAATGTAAATTAGTACAGCCATTATGGAAAACAATATGGAGTTTCCTCAAAACACGAAAAATATACCTACTGTATGATCCAGCAATCCCATTACTAGGTATACATACAAAGAAAATGACATCAATATGTCGAAGAGATTATCTGCACTCACTTCTTCATTGCATCACTATTCACAATAGCCAAGATATGGCATCAACCCAAATGTCCATCAGCGGATTAATGGGTAAATAAAAATGTGGTACATATACACAATGGAATATTATTCAGCTATTAAAAAAATGAAATTCTGTCATTTGCAACAACATGGATGGA